>NC_069070.1:48007359-48609611 GCF_025698485.1 Gossypium arboreum | reverse complement strand
GGACCTCTAATTAATAATCCATGGCAATTTCATGCTTAAAGCTTCTAGAACTCACATTTTGCAACTTTTGCAATTTAGTCCTAAATGTCAAATTGGACACTTTATCAATAGACTTTATTCATGAAACTTTCACACAAGCATGCAATCATATCATAGACCTCATAAGAATCATAAAATAATTATTTCTACTTCAGATTTATGGTCTCGAAACTACAGTTCCGACTAGGCCCTAATTCAGGATGTTACAGTGAAAATGAGTTGTACCACTATATGCAAAGTATGGATTTTTTTTTTAATTACGGTATTTTAAAATTTTTCAAATTTATTACAAATGATGAATATTTGACATTGAATATGAATTTCCTATGTTAGTTGCTAATAGTTAATACATCATTCTTAAATACTCATAACTAAACATATTTTAATGATACAAATATTTTACTATAATGATAAAAATTGTATTCTCGTATAAATAAAAATTTATAAGTGTTCACAAATCATTTTAAAATGATTTTTTATAATTATAATTATTACATTTTACAATAAAGTGTGCGATATTAAAAAAAAAAATCACAATTGCAATACCAAAAATGATAATTACAGCATCCATTATACCCGTAAATGCAATGAACACTACGCGATGGAAAAACACCGACCCTCCTTGGATTGTACAGCATGGGTGGGAGAAAGTTATCATTGAATCCAACAATAAAACCATCATAATAGTTTGGCACTAAGGGACTTTCATTCTAGGAAACCTTTGCCATTTGCAAATCAGCAGCTGATTGACTTGCTAGTAGAACGAGGAAAGGTTGCCACCGTGAGAAATTTGTAATGAATTTTAAGAAATGAAGTGGAGTGAATTATGAAAAAAATGAATTTTAATACTTTAAAAACAAAGTTAAATATCCCACCGATTCCCATACAAATTTGATTATTTTTTCATTTTAAAAGTTCTCAACACCCTAAATATATATTTAATAAATTTTACATATTATCAAATAAATTTGTTATCAACAAGTGGAAGTAGATTTATTCTCAAAGTATTTGGATAAAGTTCAAATTCTAGAATCAAAATTGTTAAAAAAAAATTACTTAATACCACTCTGATACACAAAATTAAGTTCAAATCGTAAAACATGTGAGGCTACGTGTAATTAAAATTTCTTTTACTAAATTCATACTAATTTAGTGCAAAAAAAAATATTTGATTACATGGATGTAACGGTGACAAACTTTGATGAAAAGTAATAATCAAACTAAAGTTTTTAATTTGAGAAAAGCAAAAACTTAATTAACCTCTTTTTACCTATAAACAAATGCGACAAAGGCCCAAAACATACATAAGGCATGTTGATATGTATATGCTCGAATTGAGTAATTTGATCGAACCTTTAGTCGTACAAGAATAAACCCTGTCTGTTTGATACAATACTTAAAACTACTCAAAGTCCCTTCCCAACTTATAAATAGGAAAAAACTACTCAAAGTCTCTCCCCAACTAATAAATAAAAAGATAATACCTTTAAACACACTTAAACCCACATTACTCGTTCTTGTATTTATATTTTGATTGTCATGTACTTGTTACACTTAAAAAAACAAAGAAAAATACAAGTAGTGGTATCAATAATTCCAAACTAAAAAAATCTAATACTTTTTTTCCCTCCTTTTAAGGATGTGAGTTGGACGAACAAATAAGCTTGACAAAAAATACAAGTTTGTTCCTCAGAGATCATTGTAGCATGTTTACTACCCAATTCCATACATTTTAAATTACATTAATCGCTGCTCTTTCTCAGGTATCTTCAATGATCATATTGAGACCCCCAAAACCAAAAATGAAAAGAAATAAGAATTCCACTCCGATTCATCAGCTTGACTGTAACCATATCGTCTTGCGCTGTCGCATCCGCCAGTTTTTTCCATGTCATTTCTCGATGCTCTTCCACCTCTTGGGCTCTGGCCTCTCTCTCTTCAAATTGTCTCTGACAATCCGATTCATTGGCTAGACTGTAACCATATTGTCTTCCCCTCTATGCGCTGCTGCATCCACCAGTTTTTTCCATGTCATTTCTCGTTGCTCTTCCACCTCTTGGGCTCTGGCCTCTTTCTCTTCAAATTGTCTATGACAATCATCAAATAACTCAGCGTCCATTTCCATGAACATCTTTTTCACATTCGCAGTCAACCCATGAATTGCTTGGTTCCAATGACTTCGGATGTTCTTCTCCAATGCCTCGAAGATGATAGGTAATATCACCTGCCGATTTTGGGCAATTAAGCTCACGATGTGCTCATTATTCCACAAGAAGAGGGCCCTTTCGGCAACCTACAGTACAAATGGTCTTTAGGAAGAATTCTGAAGAAAAGCAAACAGTCAACAATTTTGCAGCAACCTATTCCCTCCAACAAATACAAATTGTTACCAGCACAGTAGAAACCTTACTAATAAAAAGTAAATACCCAAGAACTCCAAATGTTCCATTATATCCACCTTTGCAAAATGTAATCCACTGAGTGTGAAACTTAGCTAAGACAAGAACCTATTAAGCACTAGTCAACCAATGGCATTTAAGGGAAAATGCCAAAAAAAGGTCTAAAGTAAAAGAAAAAAAGAAGTAAAAAGATATAGGAGATAAAACAATAAACGCATAATCACCAAACTGAATATTCAAATTACAATGTGTAGAATCTACAGGAAAGAGGGGTTGTAAAGCAATCTATGAAACCAAGCAGGAAACCAGTAAATGAACTTGAAACGAACATTATTAAAGAAACTGTTATTCAAATTTTGGTTCAAATGAAGTCAATGTGAGCATCTATGACAGAAAAATGGAATGCAAGAACTTCCAAATCAACCACAAGTTGACGTTGGGACCAACATATATTTGTTCATAAACTCTGATATTAACTGTTCATTGTGTAATCTCGAAGTCACAGTGCTTGGGAATAAAAACATTATCTACAGATAGAAGCTAGTAGAAAAACCAATGATGCAAGACATTATATAATACAAGAGCAACTTTTCTTTTTAACCTCCTTTTGACCGAATCTCAGACAACAGAAAACCATGATGAAGAAATTGAAAAAGAACAGGTAGGCTACACCATGGGAGAGAACTTAAACCAGTACCTTCCTATCGGACGATGAACAGAAAGGGAGAAGCCACTGGAACATAAAGTAGAAATGTCTAAGGTTCGAAACATATAGCTCTGACTTCTTAATTTTTCTTCAAGTTACCCCTGTCCAACATCATGCCTGATACAGTTTTTTTTTTTTTTTGACTTCACGTCCAATACAGTTTTGAACACTCCAAATACATGGAAAAGCTTTAAAATTTTGAAGAAACCTGTGTTGGATTCATACTCATATCTGACACTTGTACTTGAGTCCAAGTAACATAGTTCAAAACCATGCAAAATCCATCACAAATTTCCAAAAACATATCAGAAGTTAGTATCACAATGCAGCGCTTTCCTAGAGTGCCAAGAATCCCATTCCACATTCAGAATAGTAAGAACTAACATGAAAAGTTAAAGGAGAAATATCACAAGCTGATAACAACTGAGCATCAAAATCATTGTTAACCCAATTCTAGCAACAAAATCCACATTCCACAACTACGAAAAATAATGGACGAAAACTCAAACAACTGGAATTCTTTAAACCCAAAATGACATAGTGAAAAGAGAGTCCCTTATATATTACCTGAAAATGAGGGCTATTGAGACAACGAGCAATCTGTCTGAAAAGAGGAACCACACATCGTTGGAACTCAGCAGACTGCGTTGCTTCAAGTACTTCTTCAAGTTCTCCAAGGAAGAGAAGTTCCTTTTGACAATTAGTCAAAGGCCAATACTTCAACAACCCTCTTATAACCGTGTCAGCCAGCTTATAATCCTTCTCAACAAACTGAATAATACAATAAGACAACTGCTGGTGATACGCTCCCACAGGTTTCGGCTTATGCAAAGGGATCAATGCTCTCACAAGGAACAACTTATGTTCCTCTTTCATGGGCAAAGCGAAGCCATTGATAATACTTCCCAGAATCTCCAAAAGCTCCCCAATCCCGCTATGCCTCTCTGTTTCGTATATAAACCTATAGAAAATATTATTTATGGCTTTCCTAATAAACGGACGATGAACCATGAATTTACCATAAATCCTATGGAGAATTGTTTTTAAAAACTCTCTTTCCCTGTGATCCTCCGAATCAAACAAATCAAGCAGCTTCAAAACGAACGAATGATCAATGAATCTCTTTGCAACCTTAGTGTCCGTATCCGAAGATACGACATATCTCAAAAGAAGCTCGTAAACAATCTGTAAATGCGGCCATGAGGGTTCCAAATACCCTTCATCTTCTTCAGGATCCGTCGCTTCTTGGCCCGTGTTCTCGTGAGACGCCGGAGGGAGGCACCGGAAAATGTTGACTCCGATCATTTTAATCATATCTTCTTGACACCTCTCCATGATTTTGCCTGAACCGGATTGAATGATATCGACTAGTTCCAGCAGTGTTTGCCGCTTGATTTCTTTTTCTCGGGCCGATTTCAAGGTATCGGAGAAATCGAATTGAAAGCAACAAATCTGTAATTTTCTCATGAACAAATTCTGCCTATCAGAAACGGGGACGTCGCGGAATAACGGCAACGGTTCCACAGTAGCCATTGGTGGTGGAGCCATAGGGACGTCGGAATTTCGGGATGGAGCGGCGACGGCATTGGAGTTTGGACCCGACCCGTATAAAGATGCATCCGTTGAATCAGATTTGGAATGCTTCCGCTGTCCTCCTTTGATAATTTTCTTAAACATTTTGGAAACCTAATGAAGATTATGTTGACTAATCGCGCTAGGGTTAAGCAAAGGTTTCAATGGAAGAAAGAAAATCCAATAATGGATCTGAAAGATTTTAAATTATGGGAAGAGAATGGGGGATTTTCATCAGTCTTTTGTTCCCCAAATGATCGGATTTTAGCAACGTTGATTGACCGTGAATTTGGAGAGAGACATCGGAAAAAAAGATCGCCGGAATGTGATCAACTGATATGACGGTTGTGCTGTTCCGGCGACCATTCGGACGGCCTCAATTTAATGAAAACAAAAAATACAAGGGAGAGTAACGAAAGTGGAGGGTAATTAAGGGAAAGAATTTTTTTAATGAAAATAATAATATAAATGCCTTCTAAATAGTTGGGTATTGCATCATTAATTACTGTAATAAAATTTTATTTTATCACTTAATTAAAAAAATATAATTTTATCATTAAAGTTTTTAAATTTATTTTTTGGCACTTTTTCAATTAATATAATAATTATTTTAATCCTCAAATTTTATTTTTATTTTTAAATTTGATTCGATTCCATATAAATATTATTTTAAAAATAAAAATTCTATATAAAAATTGTGATATGAGAATGGATTGAAACATGTAATATGATATAAGATATTTGTGTGTTGATGATGAATTGGAATGAAATTGTGAAATTATATATGAATTGGATTGAAATAAAACGAGATAAGTATAGTGTATAGTATACGAAAATGCAAATGTGACCAATTACAGGGTATGGCAGGTAAATGTAAATGATTACAGGATATGAATATGCGAATATGAATTATGACAGGGTATGATAACGAACAAATGAATATTTGATACCCATGTGAACTTAGTAAAAGGTTAGGATACGATTGGCATGCTAATAGAGTTAGATGCACTTGTACGGGATATCTGATGATATGGAGATTATGACAGTTTATATCGAGATCTAGCATCTATTGCGGATCATCGAGTTTTATTTGTCTCTTCAAAGACTTTGGTGTGGTGGAGGGATGCTTTTGTAAATGTTTAAACATTTGATACCTACGTGCTTTGTACTTTGGTGCCTTGTTGTGGTGTAGTTTAAGCTCATATAAGCTATGTTGGTGTGGTGTAGTTTACTCGTGTATCTGAGTCTATTTTACTAGGGTTACATTGGGCAAAACATTGAAATCAAATCTTAAAATCGAAAAATAAAAGAAATCGAATTTTGCTAAACTATTATAATGTATTATTTGAATTGAACTGGTATAATCTTATGAATTGATAATAGTATATGAAATGATTTGATGATATGGAATTGTATGTGTGCATATATGTAATTCACGATAAAGAAATTATACAAAAGATTATGCAAACCGATTAGAATCGAGTCCTGGGGCAGATTTGAGTATGAATGAGCCAATAGGCACGAAAGTAATTGTGAAGATAAGATAAAACTGAGCATACAATTTGATGAATGTGTAGTTATAAGAATATGTACATAGATAATGGAATGAATTGAATAAGTAGGAAGTGAAATAAATGGAAAATGGTTAGGTAAATATTAAAAAGTATAGTATATAACAATCATATGTATTTGTTGATGAAATTATGCTTCAATTTCATATGCTATATAATGAAAGTATTGGTATCCTAATGTTGATTGGTATGACATGGTAAGTTTAAATGCTAATATGAAATAAATTGATGTGCAAAAAAAAAAAAAGGTTATCTACATGCTTCATTCCATAATGAAAGCTTTTGGCATGAGTGTGTATGTGGAATGGCTAAAGTTTGAATTTGAGTTGATTATATGCATTTGATTAATGCTTGGATTATATTGACTTGAATTATAGAAGTACCACTAAGCGTTATCGCTCAACGTACAGTTTGTTTATTTTGTGCGTAGGTATTAGGGAATCTCGAAGTCGCGAGAATTGATTCAGAATTCGAACCGCAACTCTCGAGTTAGCAAAGTTTTTGTAGTTCTTTTATCTTTTTCTATATGGCATGTACCTAGATTTCAAAGTCGGTTTTGTATCGAAATTGCCATCATGAAGTTTGAATTGGCACTATGATTTAAGTCAAGTGCACAATTTGTTTAATGTACACTTATGAACATGGTATGAGTAGGTTGGATTGGTTAACTGGTTGAAATAGTAGAAATTGTCTTATGGTTCAGTATAATTTGATAATTTGGTTAATATATGTGTATAAATGATGTTAATGGATAGAATTAAGTATGTGTGTATGGTTTAAATTTCTAAAAGGATTGAATTGTAGTATTGATTGCTTAGGTGATGCAATTTGGTACCAAATGGACCTATTTGAAACAAGCAGTCATGTCGCAACATCAAGCTCTTGTCATCGCGATAAGAAATTGTCAGTGAGTCATATCAGGACAAGAAACCCCCAAAGTTGCAACGTCAACATGATATTTTGCAAACTTTACAATTGGTCTTAATTCGACCTCAGGTTAGATTTAAAGCTTTTGTAAGCTCGTATAAGACTTGAAAATGATGGAAAATCATATTGATATTGAATAATATAGTTAATAACATATATATATATAAGGATAAATTGATTTATAGTTGCTCCAGCAACGAATATGGCATCTCGTAGCTCAAACTCGATGATTGGGTCGGGAATGGGGTGTTAGATCCAGTGGTATCAAAGCTATAGATTTAGTTGATTATCGAACTAAACTGAGCTCAAAATTGAGTCTAGAAGTACATGCCAAGTTCGAGGTGAATTTAAGTCAAGATTTGGATGCTGATTATGAATTGTTCTGTTATATAGCTGATAATATTAGGTGAACTGAGAAATGTTGTTATAGAAGAAGTTAATAGTAGTGATCACCCTATTGAAGGTGCAAATATAGTAGGAATCGAAACACACAGTATCGATCAAGTCAATGCTTGAGTCAAAAATAGAGCCAACAGACCTCACCATGAGGGTTGAGATGATGAGGATTTATTTCGCATAATAGAGGATGTACTCTAGGGAGTTGTGGGAGCTGCTCAGCAAGCCTTGATAAAGAGTTGTGAAAGTAGAAACTAAATACTAAAGGTTGAAGATGTTGGCCCTTCCTCAGTTGAAATTTTGTTGCAGCCAACCGAGCGAATATGGTAGAGCAGGCCATAAACCTAGTTAAGAAAGTTGAGTTTCCCCAACCATTCGGAAAGGGAGTAAGGACTACTAGTTCACAACCCTTACCTAGAAAACTACAAAATCTCGAGGATCTTGGAGATCAACTCCAAAAAATGTCAAGTTTAAGAGAGACAGAGTCAGGCAACCATATATACCAATGAGTAATACCGAGGGCCCTATAAGAGATCAAAATTCCCAACTATGAACTTTGTAGAAGAAAACACAAGGGCAAGTGCTAAAAAAATCTACTACATATTTCGATGCGAGTCCCTAGAGCATTTGACTTATGAGTGCTCAATAAATGTTACTGATGTTTCTACGACTACTCAAAAATCTACTCCTACAATTAGGGGCATGGGAACATGTCGTGGGGGATCAATAGCAAGGAATAAACAAAGAAGGGAAGTTAGTTCTATGGTTCAACAATTTGAAGCTAGAGCTCTTGGATGAGCCTATTTGGTTCGAACCAGGAAAGAGGATAATGCTACTGATGTTGTAGCAGGGAAATTGAAATCGAGGTTATTAAATATAGAAATATTTGTTCCAAGTACTTTGAAACAAATTATGCTCGTTGAGCAAGTGTATAAGTAATGCCCATGAGAAATCCAAAATAAAACATTCTCAATTGATCTGTTAATCATGCCGTTTGATGATTTTGATGTAATTCTAGGAATGGATTGGTTGACCAAGCATAGTGTGAAGCATGTATAGCTTATGTTATTAACTTGAACTTGATTGAAAGCCAAATGACCAAGTCCAGACATTATGTGAGCTTCCAGAAGTGCTTCTAGAAGAATTGTCAAGATATCCTCCTGATAGTGATGTTGAATTTGCAATTGAGGTTTACCCGGGTACAGCTTCCCTTTCTATTGCTTCATACCGTATGGTGCCAATGGAGTTAAAAAGTTAAAAATTCAATTGCAAGATCTCTTAGACCATGGCTTTATACATCTGAATATATCACCTTAGGGAACTCTAATGTTATTTGTCAAAAAGGAAAAATGAGTTGATGCGGCCATGTATTGGTTATCAACAACTAAATAAGTGGGAAATCAAGAATAGATATTCAATGTCATGAATTGATGATTTGTTCGATCAATTTAAATGTGCATCTGTAACACCCCTTACTCGTATCCTACGTCGGGACAGGGTGCGAGGCATTACTAGTATTAAACACATGCATACAAACATTTTTGAGTCATAGAATTTCGCTCAAATTTAAAACTTTCAAACTTCCTCTTAACGTCCCTAGTTTGGACCTAAGATGCCCAAAACACACTTTAGAAATGGTTCAAGAATAAACAGAACACTTTAGAAAACTTTGAAATATTTTCAATGCAAACAGGGGCACACGCCCGTGTGGAAGGGCGACACGCTCGTGTGTCCTCTTAACATGGCCATGTTGAAGGCCCGTTATCTCACACGTCCTGAACATATCGGGACACGCCCATGTCCCTAGCCCATGTGGATTTATTTCTCGATTTGAACCTACAGGGGTTTTCACACGGCCTGGCACATGCCTGTGTCCATGGCATGTGTCCCCTACAAGGCCATGACACGCCCGTGTCTTAACCCGTGTAGTAAAACCTTGACATTCTATTTCTGACGTCATCAACTATTTAGGGGCACACGCCTGTGTGCTAGGCCATGTGGTGAATTTAATTTCGCAATTAAGGTGCAGACTTCACACAGCCTGGGCACATCCCCATGTGCTATAATCGTGTCCTCCACACGGTTGAGACACACGGCTGTGTCTCCGCCTACATGGTTACTACAGGCCATTCTATTTTGAAAAATTAAGGTGTAGGGGACACATGGCCGGACCACACGCCCATGGGGCAGATCGTGTATCACACACAGCCTAGACACACACCCATGTTTCTACCCGTGTGGACAAAAACAAGGCTATTTACCAAGCCTTTTTGTCACCCTTACTTACACCAACCTATAAAACATCAAACAACACTAATACCACATAAACGCTTGACCATATCAGCCAATACCAAGGCATCCACACATCATTTCCAAGCTATTTTCTATCATATACAACATCTCCTACTTATTAACACAAACCATGCAACAACCACATCCATGAAAATTCTCATCAAATCTATTTAGCAATAATCAATATTAGCCAACATCAATGGCCTATACAAAAAGAATATCACATCAAATTGAGCCAACACTTATGGCTAAACCAGCATGACACTTAACAAAAAGACCAAGTCCCTATACATGCCATACTCAAAATGACAAATCTAACTATACCCAATTGTTCGGATTGATAGTGTGATCGAGCTTCCAACATCCTTTGATTCCCTAGCTAGCTTGGCGATGCTATAAGAAAATGGAAAAAAGAGGGAGTAAGCATAAAGCTTAGTAAGTTACATGTAAATAATTAACAACACTTTACCAAGTAATATCATACTCATAACATATTATACACTTGCACAAGATTCTTGAATGACCATAAACATAACTTACTTTTTTTCATCTTACTACTCATATACACAACCCGAGCTCATTCTCATGGGTTTCGTGTAGGTACCTATACCACTTGCAACATAATTATAACTTTTTTCAATAGTGTCATAATCTTTAAATCACCTGTTGAACCAGTTGGAATAATAAAGGATACCCGATAAGCCTCATATAAAAGGGTAAGATGCCGATGTCATGTCCCAGACATGTTCTTACACTAGCTCTCATATATCGATGCCGATGCCATGTCCCAGACATGGTCTTATACTGGCTCATACAATAAAGCCGATGCCATGTTCCAAACATGGTCTTACACTGGCTCACATATCGAGGCCGATGCCATGTCCTAGACATGGTCTTACACTAGCTCTCATAACAATGTCGAGGCCATGTTTCAAATGTGGTCTTACACTGGCTCACATAATGAGGCCGATGCCATGTCCCAAACATGGTCTTACACTGGCTCACATATAACCCTAGTATCATGGCATGGATATTCGATCTATTCCTACAGTTCATCCGAGAGTTTTACCACATCAAACCTCGTCATGCATATTCATAACAAAAATCGAACATTCATGCAATATCAATTATTCAATGCATAAGAACAATAGAATTATGATATTTACGTGCAACTCACCTC
Source organism: Gossypium arboreum (assembly GCF_025698485.1). NCBI lineage: Eukaryota > Viridiplantae > Streptophyta > Magnoliopsida > Malvales > Malvaceae > Gossypium > Gossypium arboreum. The sequence continues at coordinate 48,598,529 of NC_069070.1, read as the reverse complement.
GGTATACAAAATATAGGCGACTAGTTTGATTTAATCCACTAGCTTGGTTTTCCCTGATCTAGGTTCGGATTTCGTATTTCTTGATCTATAATGAAAACATTTATTTATTTAATCATCACATAAATCAAGATATTCCAAAATTCCTACTTTGGCAACCTAAACTCTCACATTTTTATAATTTAGTCCTTAGGCTCGTAAAATGATTTTCATCTAATTTCCTCATTAACCAAGCCTAGCTGAATCTACTTTAAGCCTATAACATCTCACAATTTCAATTATTTCACACATTTACCACCTATTTTATAACTTTTATAATATAATCCCTTTTAGGGGGTTTTCATGAAAGCCACTTCACAAAAGTTGTTCATTTAACAACCATAATTCATTTTCTTCTATAAAAATTCAGCAAACAACATGAATACTCTCATGGAAAAACCCTAGACTTTTAACCATTTTGCAAAATAGTCCCCTCATTAGCTAGATTAAGCTATAAGGGTTCCAAAAACACAAAAATCAACAAAAATGACCATCAAAATCACTTACTTGTAAAGAAACCAAGTAGCTGAAATTTTCAAGCTTTAAAACCCTCTTTTTGCTGTAATTTTCGATGGTGAAGAGAAGGAATGAAAAAGATAATAGTTATTCCTTTAGGTTTATAATTTTTTTATCAATTAAGTCACCTAACATTTGGCCATTTCTTGAATGAAGTCTCCATGTCCAACCACTAATATTTTATTGGTCTATTTACTCAATAAGGACCTCTACTTTAATGTTCCATAGCTTTTTAACACCTTTAGCTAAAATTTTCGCACTTTATGCAATTTAGTCCTTTTTCAAAATTAAGCATGCAATTACTGAAATTAATTCACCAAAAATTTCAAACACTCATAAAATCATGCTATAACACATAAAATAATATTAAAATAATTCTTTCGACCTCGAATTTGTGGATCTGAAACCACTGTTTCGACTAGGCCCAAAATGGGGCTGTTATAGCATCAACCTTCTCTAAGACAAATATGAGATATAGATATTATCAACTAAAGGTGGAAAATAGTGATGGGCTAAAAACAACGACTCGTACGTGATTTGGTCACTATGAAATTCTAATTATGCCATTTGGGCTGACGAATACTCCTGTAACATTCATGGATCTCATGAAGTGCATTTTCTAGCCACATTTGAGAATTGTGCTACAAAGCTTAGCAAATATGAATCTTGTAATAGCCCAAATTTGGTGAAATCAGAACAGTGGTTTTGGGACCACAAAACTGAGTCGAAAAATAAAATTTATTTTAATTTTATTTTATGTTTCATAATATGATAGAAATGTCATGTGAAAATTTTGATAAGAAAAATTTACCGATTATGTGTTTAATTACGGGAAGGACCAAATCGCATAAAATGCAAAAGTTGAATTCTAATAGCTAGAAGGATCAAATAGCTATGGAATTCAAAACTTAAGGTCCATATATGGTAGTTAGACCATTAATACAAAGTCAGTAGATATTTTTGGATGATTCATCCATGGAAAATTAGAAAAAGGCTAAGGACTAAATTGGAAATCAAAATTATTAAAGATGATAAATTAATTAAATAGAAATAAAAAATATTTTTATCATCTTCTTCCCTAAAATATTCCATGGAAACCCTAAGAGAGAGAGAAAAAACTTTCTTGGCCAAATTGGGTAAGTTTTCTTGTCCTGTTTTTAGTAATTTTGATATTTTTGAAACCGGGATAGCTTAATTTATCTATTTGGGGGATCAACTTGAAGGGTTATCAAAGTATGGAAATTAGGTCATGGATGTATATGCTAAAAATTTGAAATTTATGGTAGAAAATGAAAGGTTGTTGATAGATAAACAACTTTTACAAAGTGATTTTTGATGAAAACATGATTTAGGGAATAAAATGTAAAATTTGTTGAAGAAAAATTTTGAATTTTATAGAATATATGTGCTTTAAATTTTAAGGTGAAATTTCGGTTAGGCTTGGAATAGGGGGTAAATTGCATAAATTTCATTTTCCGAGCCTAGGGACGAAATGAGAATTCATGAAAAAGTTAGGGGGAAAATGGTAATTTTGCCTAGGATGTAAATTGAGTTCACTTGAAAATGAAATGTGATCAATTGATGTAAAATTTACATGTATAGATCTGGATAGACCAAATTTGAAGCTAGAATGAGGAAAAAAGGAAAATGTTGGATTAGTAGATTTTACGTACACGAACATTTGTCGAGATAAGTTCGTGTAACTAATTTGTGTATGTCTATATGTTTGAATTAAATGTTGCATTGTGGATTGTATAAATAGCTTATATATGTGACATTGAAATTGTATATGACAAAGTCCGATCAACGATAATGCCCGAAAAATGATAAATGATAAAAGATGTTACTTTCATGCTTGAAATGAATGTAGAATGTGTTTATTTGGATTATATAAATGTTATGGATGTATGAAATAATCACATGCCCGATAATGCTTGAAAAATGTTTAAATCCCACTTGAATAAATGCAAAAATCGATGGATATGTGATTTCCCAAAATGAATGAGGTCTTGCATTTTTTGCTGACGGGATTTAGCTCAGACGAGTAATCCTATTGACCTCATTACAGAAAGGATTTAGCCCAGACGAGTAATCCTGATATAAGTCTTCTCGAGCTTATGTTTTGGATTGGATTTAGCCCGAACGGGTAATCCAGATCAAGTTTCTTAGAGCATATGTCATAAAAAGGATTTAGCCTAGACTGGTAATCCTATTGTATACATGTGTGGCTCGAGAGTGTGCTTTTTGAAATAGTACCTTATTGGTACCATTGAATATGAATTGACAAATCCGGATTTGTACACCTTGAGTGTACTACCTAGGCATCCATTGATATTTCAAATAAATTCAACGGGTGACAATCCAGACATGAGAAGATATGAATAATAAAATGAGTTATAACATGTATCCATTTGAAATACAAGAAAATAATGATACATGACAAATGATATATGAAAGTATGAGATGATGATATTTGTATATGAAAATTATTTGATGATAACATTCATCCTTGATTATAGACTTGTACACCTTGAGTGTACTACTACTCGTGTGACCTTGATATTTTGAATGATATGAGTAAAGTTCTAACATGAAATAATCTGAAATCGAGATGAACTATTATGAAATTATACTTGTAATAAAAAGAGATGATTTATACATGTTAAATGAATACATGTTGTGGAAAGCATATGTGCATGGAAACTTGATTGTTGTTGAGCCCATATATGTTTTGATGTTATTATGTAATATATGACTAACAAGGGCAATGAGGATGTGTGTAGGGCTTGAGGTCAAATTGATTGAATATGCCTTACATAGTTACCTCAAAATAGAATGAATGGTAAGTTAAGTACCATGTTATATGAACTTACTAAGCATTTTATGCTTACTTAGTTTTATTTCCCTGTTTTAGAGTAAATCGAAAGCTCTTTGGATTGGAATCTTAGCGGAGATCACTCATACTATCTATCGGCCCATGTCAGTACAATATGGTAAAGCAATTATGGTTACAATGGCATGTATAGGTTATATTGGTCATATTGACATGTAAATACAAATGATTATTGTAATCTAGACATAGGAATGGCTAGTGATGATTATGTTTTGGTACATGTATATATATGCATTTAAGTTTATTTATGGAGATAAGTGTTTATTATTGATTAATTGAGAAAGGTTAAAATGAGTATGCTTATAAAAGGTAAGATTAAAAGCATGAGTGCATGTAACAATATATCATATCAGATGTTATAAATTGCTTGAATTCAATGATTGGATTGGTTGGTGTTTGGATGTAAGTTTGGTGCAGGAATTTGGTATGATTTAAGGTGAGAAATGAAGCTAGGAATGCTTTATTTTGTCCACAAGGGCAGAAACATGGGCGGCCTGGTACATAGGCATGTGGTTAGGCTATGTGTCCCCTGCACCTTAAATTTGAGAAAACAGAATGCTCAGAATTTAACACATGAGGAGAGACATGAGCGTGTATCTCAGCCGTGTGTGCTACACGGCCTAACACATGGGCGTGAGGCATGGCCGTGTACACAAGTCAGAGAGTTACACAGAGTCAAACATGGCCTGTAGCACGGACGTGTCCCAAGGTTACACGAGCATGTCCCAAGGTCACACGGGCGTGTCCCTTGGACCACACAAGCATGTGAGCCCTATGTAACAGCCCGTCTTTGGGTCAAATTAGAACAGTGATTTTGGAACCACAAATTCAAAGTAGAAATATTTATTTTATCATTTCTTTAAGGTCTATAACATGATAGAATAGTTGTGTGAAAATTTTGTTAAGAAATTTTATCGATTGAGTGCTCAATTTGACTAGAAGGACTAAATTGCAATAGGTGCAGAATTTAAGTTCTAGAAGTTAAAGGTAGTAAATTGTTATGAATTTTTAATTAGAGGTCCTTAAATGAAAATTAGACTATTATACTTTAGGGTGGACAAAAATGGGCATAAAGTAAGTGAATTTATAAAGTTTAAGTGAAGGGTAAATTGGTAAGTGAATTTATAAAGTTTAAGTGAAGGGTAAATTGGTAATTTTTGTAAATAAAGACAAATTAACTAAATAAAATATGTCCATCTTCTTCAATTTAGTCCCCCTAGCCAAAGTTTTTGAGGAGAAGATATAGCTACGGTTTAGCCAACTTTCAATGTAACACCCCTAACCCATATTCGTCGCCAAAATAAGGTTACGAGGCATTACCGAACAATACATCACATTCTTATACAAATATGTATTCAATATAATATACTATTCACAAACATTCACAAGGTCCCTTAAAAGATTCTACGAGACCTTAAATCATGCTTAGAAGTGGTTCGGGACTAAAATGATCACATAGAAAAATTTCTAAATACTTAGAAAAATTTCATGAAATCATATGTCACACGCCCGTGTGAACAGGCCGTGTGCCTCACACATAATCATAACAAATAAGCCAACATATAAGGTATTATATACATCATATGTTTATCTTATCAAACACATAATTTAAACTAACTTAAATGCCAAATTCACAACAACATTTACAAACCAAATCACATGGCTATAATCACAACTCAAAACATATCAAAATGACACTAGTCTATACATGCCATATACCATATATACAAAGCTTCCAAAAATACAAACGAGATGATCAATAGTGCGATGATGTTTCCCGACGATCCTCGAGTCTGAGCTAGCTCTGATAATCTACAAAACATGAAAATAACACACAAAGTAAGCTTTAAAATCTTAGTAAGCCATGTACAAATAAAGTTATCATATAAATCACCACATTTCCATCACTATGCCAAATACAAGTAAACATGCATATATATACACAAACCTTTCTCTTTGAATACATATTCATTCTATCATGTAACTCATCACTTACTTCACTTTTCAATACTCATATAAACTTCGTACGTACCTGAGTCGTTTATCTCATTAACACATTCTTTGTTGACTTATCTTTGCCCGTTGAACCTTTCGGAATCATTAAGGATACTCGACAATCACATATAACTCGTACAATGCCATATCCCAAATATGATCTTACATGTTATCACATATAAATGCCACTGTCCCAGACTGGGCCTTACACGAAATCAATTAACGATGCCAATGTCCCAGACATGGTCTTACACATAATCTCAATACAATGCCAATGTCCCAAACATGGTCTTACATGTAATCATATCTCGATAACCTAATGTCATGACATTCGTATCCTATGCTATTCCTAAGGTTCGTACGGGACTTTCGGATGTCGTAACTTCGTCGATTCTTGTTTGTAGTTGCTTGTTCATACTTATTGCAATTCAATGACAAATAATACATATCTAATTCAATTTAAAAGTATGTATTTGCATATGAACTTACCTCGTAGTCGGAATAAACAGACGGGTCGACTATTCGATAACTTTCGTTTTCTCCCGATCTAAATCTGATTTCTTTCGTTCTTGATCTATATACATTCAAAATTAACTCTTTTATTCCTTAATTTATTCAATTTCATCCATAGACACATATTTGGGCATTTTCACTTTAGCCCCTAAAGTTACACATTTTTACAATTTAGTCCTTATTTCACAAAATCACAAATTACACAATTTCTTTCTAATTTCATACTAGCCAAATTTTCATATTATACATATTATCCCATATTTATTATTTATTCACACATTTAACCCCATATTTTCACATTTTTACAAATTAACCCCTTTTATGCAGTTTCACCAAAAAATCACTTTATAAAACATGATAATCTATCAACAAATACTCATTTTCCATCATCAAACATTTAAGAACTCAAGCATTCATCAATGGAATTTTACAAAATCATCAACACTTTCAAAAATTGAGGTATGGGCTAGCTAGAACACGAAGCAACGATCACAAAAACGTAAAAAACATCAAAAACTGATCAAAAATCATACCTTAATCAAAAACAACAATGGCTGAACCCTATTTGAATGTAAAAGCTTTATTTTCTCTTCAATAATCAGTTATGGATGATGATAATAGAGTTTATTTTCATTTTGTTTTGTTTTAATTTACATTAATAACCAAATTACTATTTTAACCTTAATAAAAACATTAACAAAACATTTAATGGTTGTCCATTTATGTCAAAATCCACTAATCATGATCTAATTACAACATAAGGACTTCACATTTAATAAGTCATACCAATTTAGCACTTTTAACATATAAAATGTAATTTTTGCATTTTATGCGATTTAGTCCTTTTTTCTCAAATTGAGCTATTAAACAATAAAATTAGCTCACGAAATTTTCACACATACTTATTTACATGCTATAAACACATAAAATAATATTAAAATAATTTTACGACCTCGAATTTTTGGTTCTGAAACCACTGTTCTGATTTAAACTAAAACTGGGTTGTTACATTCAAGCTCAATTGTAAGTCTGTTATTGTCCCATTTTTAATGATTTCTACATTTTTGAGATCGTGGTAGCTCGATCTAACTATTTCAAGGATTAATTTGAAAGAAAGTTAAAGTCTACAATTTTACGCATATTGGATGTGCTTGTATTTTGATGTTTGATGATAAAAAATGCATGTTTGTTGTTGGATAAACAACATTTGTAAAGTGATTTTCGATAAAAACGTCAAATAGGGACTTACTTGTAACATGTTATAAAATGTGTAGAAAAGTATGAATAAATGAAAAATGTGGGTTGTTATGTGTACAAGTAATATTCGGCTAGCCTTGGGTTGTGATGAAATTGAATGAAATTCATTTTACGAGCTAGGGACTAAATCGCAAAATGTTGAAATTTTAGGGGCAAAAATGTAATTTTTGTTATAATGTGTTTTTGGACTATATTGAATAATGTAATAATTAAATAAGTTAAATTTGACATTATAGATCAAGAAAAATGAAGTTCGAATCTAGATTGGGGAAAAACAAAATAATTGACGAATAGTTCCCTTTTGTCATTTTTGCATTCGAGATAAGTTCGTATGTAAATAAGCTTTATTGTAATTGTATTTTAAATGCTTTAATTTTGTATGAATTGTGTAAACGACTCTACGAGCACGTTCGACAATGTTTTGGAAAGCGAGAAATCCCAATTGAACTTTAGCAACAGATTAGGATACAAGTGACATGTCACTAGGGTATTATGTTATGTGATTCGGGTGCTAGTCCTGTACGTCCTACCGATGGCTGAGTATATTGGCATATGTTGCGGTTACTTGACAGCTTGTGTGAGCAGCACCGTGAAGCTACCTCTTGACTGACAGCTTGTGTGAGTAGGCTTGTTGATGGCTTGAGAGCGAACATATATGTGTTATGAGATAGAAGTAGCAATCGCTACATATGTGACACCTTGTGTGCAAGGTATCTCGAGTATCCAATATTATTATTCTGAATGGTTCATTGGGTATGCTAATGATGAGAATAATTATGAAATTATTACGAGATGGTTCATGTATCTACATAAAGCTTATGATTATTAAATTCGTGAAGTGATGATTTCAAGGTAAATTTGTGAATGAATGAATTATGGTCATGAGATTATGGTAAATTACGTTATCTTATATTATATTACTTAAATATAAAATGTACGGTAAGATTTGTTTATTTCTTTCATACGAGCTTACTAAGCGATATAGCTTTCTCCATTTTATTTTTTCATGTTTTATAGTGTTACCAAGCTAGCTCGGATTGGAGATCGTCAGAGATCGCATCACACTATCAAACTGTCATTTTGGTTATCGATTATTTTAAACATTTTAAGTATATGACATGTATAGGGACTTGATCATTTCGATATATGTGTCATTATGAATTTGGCCAAATGTGTTGGCTGATATTTGTTTAAGGTGATTTGGTATTTAGCCATGTAATTGGCTTATTTTAACTAAAATGTTTGTAAGCCTATTTATATAAGTATACATGGCAATGCCTTCTGTTTATGTGTTTTGTAATGATTCGCTAAATGTTTATTTATGGCTATATAGCTTTGTTGTTAAATGATTGAGTTTGGTTCATTGGTGGCTATATTGAAGCTTGAAGAATGTAAGTTTGGTATGATTTGGTTTGGTAAAATATGATGTTGTAATTATGTTAGGTATTGAAATGACATGTTTTAGGCTTGATTGTGGGTGTTTTGGTTGTCAAGTATGCTATAAATTATGCCATTTGTTGTTGTGTATGTGTGTGCAATGAGGGTGGCAAATTGGCTTGGTAGATAGCCTTTATTTTTGTCTAAACAGGTAGAAACACGGGTGTGTGTCTGCCCAATGGGAATGTGTTTCGGCCGTGTGTCCCCTGCACCTTAATTTTGAGAAACAGAATGCTCAGAATTGAGCACACAGGCAGAGACACAAGCGTGTGTCTCAGCCGTGTAAGGGACACTACCTCAGGCATAGGCGTGTGTCCTGGCTGTGTGAAGTCTGCACCTATTTTATGAAAATTAATTAATCACACAGCCTAGCACATGGGCGTGTGGCTTGGCCATGTGACTTCTATTTGTTCATGCCTTGCAAAACAGAGAGTTACACGAGTTAAGGACATGGGCGTGTGTGACCACATGGCCTGCCCATAAGGGCGTGTCCCAAACCACACAGGTGTGTGACCCTTGTACATGGAAAAAATCTTTTAAGTTTTGTAAAAAAATTTCCTAAGTTCTTGATTTACTTCCAGATCACTTCCAACACATGTTTTGGGCCACGTAGGCTCGTATTAGGGACTTTATGACTGAAAGCAAATGGATTTAAATTTGGTTGAAATTTATGACTCAGAATTGTATGATTTTTTGTGATGTAAGTCCGGTAATGTCTTGTAACCTTGTTCCGGCATCGAATACGGGTGAGGAGCGTTACACCCTACGCCTTGGAAAAATTTTGAAATTTCGCGAAAAATTCTTAGAGTTTTTGATTAAGTCTCGACTCGATTCTAATGCTCATTTTGGGCCTCGAGAGTCCATTTAAGGGACGTTATGAATAAATCTCAAAGAATGAATAGTAATAATTTGAATTATCTAAAAATGTTTTGAAAGTTCCAGTAATGCTTCGTAACCCTGTTCTGGTGACAGATACGGGTTAAGGGTGTTACATTTAGTTGTATCAGAGCTACGATTTAGTCAGTTCTCAGACTAAACATAGAATATGTGGAGTCTAGAAATACATGCCATTATATAACCTGTGATAGTGTGATATCTTTCAACTCCGATGAAAACAGTTTCACAAATAGGCAGAGATTCTTTCCAACCAAGCTAATTTCGATACTGCTGAAAGCAATACTCACGTGCCTGAGTAAAAATGTTACTTATGATGAACGAGACTCAAAAGTATGAAATAATTATTTTATAATGGACATATAATGATACATGTTAAGTGATATGTGTGTATTTATGAAAGTTAAATTTTAAGGCTTACGATCTCCACCCCCTTACCAGTACAGTTTTATATAATGAAAATTCACAAGATTTATATTAATTAAGTTCATAAGTATGAAAGAAGGGTTCAAAGGCTGAATGATTAATAATGGAGTCAAAATTGAGAATGGGTTAATAAGTAAAGATGACATTAAAAGAGATATCAGTTTTTTCTGAAGATTATTTTGAACATGTGATGTCATTGTTAAGGAAGAAGTTATTTATGAGTAACTGACTTATCTAGATACGATATTTATAGAACAGATTAGCCGAAAATTCTTCCTAATTGACTCTTTCAGTGAACTGAATAATGTAAGATTATTAATGACTATGTATGTTAGTGGATTAGTGATGAAATTGCAAAAATATTTGAATACAGCTGTTATAATTGGGTATATTACATCAATCTCTTTTGGGTATTTTATATGGGTATTCTCTATGCACTGTTATTCTCAGAGATATATGTAACTGTTCATGTTTGGATGTTATAATCATTATATGGAAAGGCTGGCTAAACATGGTAATAGAGGGAAATTATTGCAAGCCTGATTGACTCATGAGTGGTATTGCTTTACTTTTCTTCGGTTTTCCAAGCCATTATAGGTGATAAAAGACATGATGATAAGATTCGTATGATGCTATTTTCTACTTTTGTTGGTTGAAGTTCTGAATGGCAAATGTGCAAGTTACACTGTCTCTATTAAGACTATTTATAGTGTGAATGTGCAATATTACTCTTCTGGACTTTCTCTGAGATGTCATCAATCTTTCTATTATTCAACATGGATTACCGTCTAGGAAATTTAGTGTAGCTTTGCAATTTGGATTTCGTTATCTCAATTTTCTTGTTATTTTAAGGTTTATCTGTGAAAGATATTCATTGGTCAGTGGTAATTATACTTATTACTGTTATGAATTCTGACTTGATCATGGGAATTTGGTAATGTGGAACACAGATTATAGATACTGTATTATTGCACTGGTTGATATTGGAACCACCCTTAGTTTTCCTCTTTAAATTGAAAAATATTATTAAGGTTGAGGTATTGTTCAATTTATATTGTGGAAATGTTAGATCTATTATAGTATTATGGATATAACCTATCTGATGATTATGATCTCGAAATAATTCAAAGCTTTGATATCCTTTTTAATTTTTGTGAAAGTGTTTTCTATGATAGCTACATCAACGACATGGGTATTAAAGAAAGATGTAAGATTTGAATGGACAGACAAATGTTATTAAAATTTTGATCAGTTGGAAGCCCTAATGACCTAAACATCAGTTCTAGTTCAGTCTGAATCAGGTAAGGAATTTATTATCACAATGATACATCATTGAATGGATTAGACTGTATTTTGATGAAGAAAGGTAAAGTAATGGTCTATACTTCTAGCCAGATAAAACTATAGGGAAAAAGAATTACCCGATATATGATCTTGAATTGATAATTATTATGTTTGCACTGAGAATTTGGTAACAGTATCTAAATGGTGAAAATATCATATATATACTGATCATAAATTTTAAAACACCCGATGGTATAGAAAGATTTTAATTTGACACAGAATATATGGTTTGAATTATTGAAAGACCCTGATTTGGTAATTGATTTTCATTCAGGAAAAGTAAATATGGTTGCTGATATGTTGAGTAGAAAATTTATTGTTTACTTTATGAGCAATAAATACTCGATTGCTATTGACTGATGAAAGAATAGTTTTAGCTGAACTTAAAGCTAAGCTTGATGTTTCTACAACAGATCTGTAAAGCCTAGAAAAGTGATAATGAGTTGTAAGATAAACGGGTACTGAATGAAATAATTATTGAATCAGGATAGCAGATTTGAATCTGATGATTGTCTGTTATTCTGAGATAGAGCCTGTGTACTCAAGAATTTGGAACTTATACAGAAAATTTTACATGAAAGATTACAGTTATACTATGTCTGTTTATCTGGGAAATGATAAGATGCATAACGATTTGAAAAAGATGTACTGGTAGCTCGGAATGAAAGGTAGTATTTTTGGATCTATATTTAAATGTTGGATGTATCAACAAATAGAGATGATACTTTCAATATGGTTATAATCAGTAAAAATAACAAAATGGAAATGGGATAAAGTTACTATGAAATTTATATCAGGATTCTCCCTGTCTATGAAAAAGAAAGCTACTATTTGAGTAATTTAATTGTTTGACGAAGTCTATACATTTTATTCTAGCATGAATGGATTTCTCACTTGATAGATTGCCTGAATTATCTATTTTTGAGATTGTCAGATTATATGATGTGCTAGTTTCTGTTATTTCTAATAGAGATCTATAGTTTATATTCCGATTCTGAAACAAGTTACAAGGAATTCTGGGTATACGGTTACACTTTAGCACCGTATTTCATTCTTAGACGGATGATCAATTTGAACAAATGATTCGGATTTTTAAAGATATGTTTCGATGCCGTATTTTAGAATTTAAAGGAAATTGAAAAAGAAATATTTGTCGTTAGTTGAATTTTCCGTTAGTTGAATTCGTATATAGTAACAATTAACAGTCAAGTATAAAATTTTACCGTATGAGGTTTTATATGGTTACAAGTGTAAAACTCCGATGTTTTGGACTGAGTTCAGTGAGAAAAGATACATGTAGTTGGTTTGATTCATTGAAACTGAAGAAATGTGAAAGTGATTTGAGACAGTTTAAAAGCAATATTTGATCGTCAGAAATCCAATGTGAATCAAAAATGAAAAGAAATAGAGTTTCAAATTGGCGACAAAATATTTTTGAAAGTTTCACCATGGAAGAAAGTTCTTCGGTTTGGCGGTAAAGGCAAATCAAGTCTGTAGTTTATCGAGTTATAAAAGATTATTGAAAAGAATTGGACTGTTGCGTGTTTATAGGTATTATTATTAGAGTTTTACAGAATTCACAATGTTTTTATGGGTATATGTGTTATGACAATATCGATCAAACCCATCATTTGTTATTGCTTTGATAAATGTTAAATTCAGCCTGACACGACTTATAGTGAGAGATTGATTGAAATTCTGGCACTTGAAGAGAAAAACTGAGAAATAAAAAGGTAGCTTTAGTAAAACTTTTCTGACAATGACATGATATAGAGAAAGCTGCCTAAGAATTGGAGGAAACTATGAGAAAGGAATATCTGAATCTCTTTACTGGTAAAATTTTTTAGGACAAAAATTCCTTAAAGGGGATAGTTGTAATGTTTCAAATTCGGTAAAATCGAATCGTGGTTTCGGGACTGATAAAATCGAACCAAAAATAAAATTTATTTTTATTTTATTTTATGGTTCGTAGTATGATAGAAATGTCATGTGAAAATTTTGATAAGAAAATTTTACCGATTATGTGTTTAATTACGGGAAAAGACCAAATTGCATAAAATGAAAAAGTTGAATTCTAGTAGCTAGAAGGATCAAATAGCTATGAAATTCAAAACTTAAGGTCCTTATATGTTAATTAAACCATTAATAAAAATTAAGTAGATATTTTTGGATGATTCATCTATGGAAAATTAGAAAAAAGGCTAAGGACTAAATTGGAAATCAAAATTATTAAAGATGATAAATTAATAAAATAGCCTCATCTCCTCCTCCCTGACTCACGGTCACGGGTCTACTATAAACTGGCGCAGCCCCCTTGAGCGGGAGCCAGCGCATTACTTTTTATCAACTTTAGCTCGATTGGGATCCATTACCAAAGGATTAGTTTGATAGTGTGAATCAAGCTTTGACGTCCTTCAATCTCCAAGCTAGCTTGGCGATACTTCGGTACTCAAAATGTGGCTACTATTCGATATAGTCTACAACCTTGTTCTTTCCTCGGTTTAGGTTCGGACTCCGTTTTTTTTATAATCAAGCTTGAAAGTTGAAGAATAACCCTAGTTATGACTCTTCAAATTTTCGGCACACATATGAAGAAGATGAACACAATTTTGACTTATTTTTCCCTTTTTATTCTTTTATTAACCAAATGACAAAAAAGCCCTTAACGCATTTCTTTCAAATTTTTCCTATTCATGGCCATTTTTGTCCATAAAAATAGAAATTGGGCACATTACTATTTAAGGACCTCTAATTAATAATCCATGGCAATTTCATGCTTAAAGCTTCTAGAACTCACATTTTGCACTTGTAACACCCCTAACCCATATCCGTCGCTGGATTGGGGTTATAAGGTATTACCGAACATAACCCAGTTCGATACAATTATTCAATTCAAAATATTTATATAGAGATCTAATGCTTAACTTATAACCCAATACAATACATTTCATATTCAAATGGAATATGTGAACTCAACATTCAAAGCATACTAATAATTTATAAATAAATAGATCTATCAACTTGTAAATTTATAAAGTTACATATCATCATATTCATATAAGTAGCATATATCTCAATGTCCCATTCATTTTAATGCTAACCAAAATTTGTATACCATTCTCCAAAAACAAGCATATTAAATAATACACATATACCAAAATAAATTCTAGTCATATGAATATATAGTGAATACATTTTAATACCAAAACATGATATAAAATATACTTTTCCAAGATAATTTAATCACCGATTATGGATACATATGTATATTCAAGACACAACTTCCATGAACCATATTTAAAAGAAACATACAATATATCTCCCATCATATTTGGTCATCATAATATGTCATTTATTACCAACTCATTTATAGCATGTTAACCTAACATAATAACCTAAATTTCATATATAACTTTTACTATACAAACCGCGTCCAAGTTTAGCAAACATATTTATACATTTATTATAACCATTTTATTTATCAACCAATCTCAATATGCACACACACAACATAAGTTTTAATCATCCAAGGTATAAGGCATAATATCTAAAATAGACTCAAACCATTATTTAACCAAAACATACTCAAGCATAGAGATTAAGCCATTTTCGCATGGCCTTTATACATAAACCAAAATACAACATTCCAAAATGTATTCTGGCCTATACATGTCATAGTTTCAAAATGTAACTTATAAAATACCGAAGACGGTTGACAGTGTGATAGACTTTGCTAACGATCCCCGAGCTTGTAACTTGAATCCAAAATCTATAAAACAGAATGAACATGAAAACACAAAGTAAGCTATATTAGCTTAGTAAGTCATAAGCAAATAAACATCTCATTGTTATAATCAACTCATTTTAAGCTAATCCAAATTTCATTATCATTATCAAGCTTAACCTCAAACCTACAAATGAGATAAATAACACATTTTCATACACAAAAGCTACCTTGCCCGAATGCTCACTTAATCAATTTGACCTAATATTATTCATTTTTCAAAGCCAAAATGTCTTAATATAATCAAACATACACATACGCATTTATATAAGCTTAAGAACCATAATATAACATCATGTACATATACCACTTATATGGTCGAATTTACATGATCACATATATGCACATATCCAAGAATCAATTCTACAATAGTCATACTATTTATTTACAAGGTTGAATACACATACTAAATTCACATGTAATCTTCATTTATATCACACATAATTAGTAACAAATATCAAGTTACTTATTTACCTTATCTCAAGTAAACAACAAGCTAACTCATACCTGATCATTTAGCTCATTTAACGTATTCAATTGCCACATCAGCATAAAGTCTTTTAGGCATAAACTTATAATAATTCACTGGCATAAAGCCTGCTAGGCCTAAGCCTGTATTTCACACTGGCACAAAGCCTGCTAGACTCAAAGTCTGATTTTATACACCGGCAATAAGCCTGCTAGGCATAAGCCCGATTTAATTCACTAGCACAAGGCTTGCTAGGCTTAAAGCCCGAATATCACTATTATAAAGCTATCTCATAAACAATTCATATATCGAAAAATCCAGATATTCCATATAGTTCATATGGACTTTCAAATGTTATAACTTAGTCGAATTAACCTCAAATACATTATTTCCATGCTTAATCATATTCGGCTACCTCTACTATAATTCTATGAATTCCAAATCAGCATATTAAACTAATTTACATTCAAAATTTACGATGTTTAATTGCTTAAAGACTTACCTCGGATATCGACGAACAATGTAAATCGACTATTCGACTATTTTTTCTTTTCCCTGATCCAAGTACGATTTCTTTTGTTCTTGATCTTGAATTTGAATCAACAATGGCCGAATATCATTTGCTTTCTCTTTTTCTTTTCTTTTACAAGTTTAGGTCAAATAAAATGGGCACATGCATGTTTTTTTTTTATGTTTTATTATATTATAACATATTAACTAGTTTACATAATTAATCTTGGATTTAAAATATAAAATCATGTTATATTAAGGCCATTACCATCCATTGCATGCCATCATGGGCTAATTACCACATAAATCCCTCCATTTACAAAGACAAACACATTTCAGGCCTTACACATTAAACCATTAAATTTTCAATTTACGCGATTAAGTCCTTTTATTTAATCAGACACTCAAACGTCCAAATTAAATTACGAAAATTTCACAGGCATAAATTCACACAAAATAAACACAGAAAATAATTTTTTTAAAAAAAATTCTGAGTTGAATTCATGGTCCCAAAACCACCATTCTAACTAATTTTTTTTAAAATAATTTTTTTTAAAAAAATTCTGAGTTGAAATTAAGCTAGAAAATAATTTTCGTCCTTGAAAATCGTTCGGATAACACTCTTTCATTGTATCTTTTGTCTCCCATGTGGCTTCTTCAACTTCGTGTTTTTGCCACAGTACTTTAACCAATGAAATTTCTTTATTTTGCAACTCTTTAATCTCACGAGCCAGAATACGAATCGGTTCTTCCTCGTACGTCACATCGGGCTTAATTTCAATCTCAGACGGACTAATCACATACGAAGAATCAGATCGATATCTACGAAGCATCAAAACATGGAATACATTTTGGATCTTTTCTAGCTCAGGTGGCAACAACAGTCTATACGCAACCAGCCCAATCTGCTCTATAACCTCATACGTCCCAATAAATCTCGGACTCAATTTGCCTTTATGATCGAATCTGAGTATTTTCTTCTATGGTGAGACTTTCAAAAATACTCTATCCCCGATTTGAATCTCTATATCTTTACATTTCAAGTTCGCATATGATTTCTAACGATCTGATGCTGCTTTTAGACTTTCACAGATCACTTTCACTTTCAGTTCAGTTTCTTTGATCAAATCAACCCCGTGTATCCTGTTTTCGCTAAGCTCAGTCCAATATAAGGGTGTACGACATTTATGACTGTACAAAGCCTTGTAAGGTGCCATTTTGATACTCGATTGGAAGCTATTATTATACACAAATTCAATCAGAGGTAGATATCATTCCCACATACCTTCGAACTCGAGAATGCAACATCTCAAAATATCCTCAAGTATTTGAATGATTCACTCAAACTGACCATCTGTTTGTGGATGGAAAGCAGTGCTAAAATGTAATTTCGTACCTAGTGCATCTTGCGGTTTCTGTAACACCCCAAACCCAGCCCAGACGTTATGGCCAGATCTGACGTGTCACATGGACTTACGACTTAGTATGCATTCGTTGGTTTAAGTGATTGGGGTGGTCTTTGTAAAAACAGCAGTTGAATGAAAAGCCGATTTATCAATCTTTAGGCTATCCATTTGTTGTGCTTGTTGAGTCTTGAAAACATTCATTAATTTTGAAAACCCGCGCAGCCTAACACTAGCAGTTTTGTCATAGTATAAATATAATCAGAAAATAAAACCATAGCGGAAAAAGAAATTTAAATAGCGGCCTTATTACAACTTATAACCCAAAATTAAATCAGAATATAAAAATAATAAAAATAAACTAACTTAGAAAAACCAACTTTGCAGATGATGTGGCCACTCCGAATCCCTCACAGCTCCAAGCCCACTATGGTTGGGGATTTCCTGCAGAGATGAAAATAAAGGGTGAGTTCGGTAAACTCAATGTGTAACATAACCCAACCATAGCCCAAAATAGATCAAACCTCGTAGTCGACTTATCGGGCCTTGGCCCAAGATCTAAATCGAATGAAACCCATAGGCCCATAGCGAGATCTGAACAAATATATCATGAATGCGTAAATCCCAACCCGAGTCATCCATAACACCCCGTATCAGCCTTATACCATGTGGGAGACTACTCGACCCACCCAACCGCTACACACCACAGAAATTGCAGCGAGGCTGCCAGATATTGTGACGAAGTCACCAGATACAGATATTGTGGTTAGGCCACTAGAACAGATATATATATATATATATATATATATATATATATATATGGCGGTTACCACCAGTTGCAAATGAGGTCGCCGGATATTGTGACGAAGTCACCATAACAGATATATGTGGCAAGGCCACCCGATTGCAGCAAGGCTGCCAGAACTCTTCCTCCATCAATATAAACCCATGTCCCATGCAACTGAAATAATATGTCATGGCATACGTATACAGAAGCAGAACATCATGCTTTTCAGAAAAAAATAACCCTAGGGGTAAAATCATAATTTTACATGCATAAAGGTATTTCAGTAATTTATTACCTATTACTAAGGTTTCATGCTTATTCTAACGTTTACCAAGTAATCAAAAGTACTTACCTCGTCTTTTTACCAAAGTGGGCCCGTTGGCCCATTGGCCCATTTTCGGCCCATTAAGCTCAAAAATACCGTTGTGCATGAAAATGCACACTCTGCACTCTAATCATCCAAATTCACCATATTCATTAACAACTGTCTCACGAGCATTCGCACGCTCGCGAGTTCACAAAATACCAACATTTCGGTATTTCGGCTTTTACCGATTCAGTCTAAGGGAGGGTGTCGTTTACACACCTGGTTGATGATGATTCATGACGATATCTCCCACGCGATAATCCTACAATCGATCACTAACACATTAGACTTACGAATTAACGATAACTAACATAAATCCACATCAACTAACCCAATCATCACACAAGTTAGTCATTTATGCACGAGGGGTAAAATAGTCATTTTACCCTCCAGGGGTAAATTGGTAATTCTACAACTTATCCATTTGGGCCTATGGACCCATTGGGATCACATGGCCCATTTCAGCCCATCGTGGCCCGAAATAGCCGTCCTACTGCTAGAGTAATGAGAAATACACACCTATTAGGAGACTGCAGTTAATCCGCCCTCCAAACACTCTTAGCTGACGCCCAATCCAAATGAGCATGTCACAAAGCGAAAGGGATCAGCCAAAAAGGGTATGCCTACTCTCCTCATGGTTTGCTCTATTTAAAGCCAGCTCTCCGTCTACTCTTATGTTAGCTTCCCGATGTGGGATCCCTCCATCACCAGAGTTTAAAACCAACACAAACTCTTGTCGTCCCAACATAGCAAAATAATCAACCTTTCCGTGCCAAGGGATTCGAACCAAAGTCCTCTCACATGCCAACTCACGCCACCACTACTAGGCCATCAACTCATTTGTGTCATAAATCCAACACATTAAACTTTAAAGCGCACCTAATTGCTTCTAGATTTATTGAAAAGAAAAACCAAAATATATTGCAAGAGCCAAGACTTGAACCTTGGACCCCTTGCTTCCTCTATGGCGTCACTTCCTTGTCCCTTAAGTGGCGCCACCTTGCCACTACACCACATTCCTTTTTGTGTCATCTTTTACCCCTTTACTCTTAAAAGCCCAAATGCCAATTGCATCACCTGTTCATAAAATTAAAATTTCGAAGACTACCACGGATTTAACTTAAGTTTGGGCCTTCCAAAGGCCCACTAACCTACTAAAATATATATTTTAACCAACCAGAACACACACAAATTTTAAAAATCACAGAAACACAGAAAACCCGAAAATTAGGGCTTTATAACTCTACCCTCCTTAAAGAAATTTCGTCCTCAAAATTTTACCTGAGTCAAACAGATAAGGATATTGTTGACGCATCGCCACTTCTGGCTCCCAAGTAGCTTCCTCTCTGCCATGATTATGCCACAGTACCTTTACTAGCAGAACTGATTTCCTCTTCAAAATCTTAACATCTCGATCCAAAATCTGTACAGGCTCTTCCTCAAAAGTCAAGTCAGTTTGAACCTCGATCTCTGCAACCGGCACAACATGAGTAGGGTTAGAATGATACCGCCTTAACATGGAGACGTGAAAGACATCATGAATCCTATCCAACTCTGGAGGTAGCTCCAACTGATAAGCCACTGGACCCACTCGCTTAAGAATCTGATAAGGCCCAATGAACCGCGGACTTAACTTGCCTTTCCTCTCAAATAATATTTTCTTCCAAGGCGAAACCTTCAAGAAGACCATATCACCCACAGAGTACTCAATTTCCTTACGCTTCAAATCTACATATGACTTCTGTCTATCAGATGCTTCCTTCAACCGGTCTCTAATCAACTTAACCTTATCCTCAGTATCTGCCACCAACTCAGGTCCAAGAACCTGTCGTTCACCCAACTTGGTCCAACAACTAGGTGTACGACATCTTCGCCCATACAGTGCCTCATAAGGAGCCATTCGAATACTTGCCTGATAACAGTTGTTGTATGCAAATTTTACCAATGGTAAGTAATCCTCCCAACTGCACCGAAAGTCGATAATGCATCCCCTGAACATGTCTTCCAGAATCTGAATAACCCTTTCTAACTGACCATCAGTCTGAGGATGAAAGGCTGTACTAAAGTTCAACCGCGTACCCAACGCCTTATGCAACTTTTTCCAAAACCGAAATGTGAATCTAGGATCTCGATAAAAAATAATTGACACTGGCACTCCGTGAAGTCGCACTATTTTCGCCACATACAATTTGGCTAACTTCTGAAGTAAATAATCAATGCGGGCAGGTATGAAATGAGCAGATTTGGTCAACCTATCCACAATTACCCAAATCGAGTCCTTCTTCGAGGATGTCAAGGTAACCCACTCACAAAATCCATGGTTACCCTCTCCCACTTCCAAAGTGGTACTTTCACTGGCTGCAAAAGTCTGGAAGGTAATTGATGTTCAGCTTTCAGTTGCTGACAAGTCAGACATTTTCCCACAACTTCTGTTACCTTTCGCTTCAATCCAAGCCACCAATACAACTCCTTTAAGTCATGATACATTTTACTCCCTCCAGGATGCATAGCACACAGACCTCCATGAGCTTCTTTCAGAATTGCTTGCCTCAAGTTAGAGTCCTTCGGAATACAAACTCTACCTCGGTAACACAGAACTCTCTCACTGTTCAATCCGAACTCAGAAGTATCCCTATTCTTAACCTGCCAGAATCGAGAAACCAGGGACTTATCCCTCGACTATTTTTCCCTAATCTCATCCACCCAGGTCAGCCTAACCTGCAGTTCTGCTAACAGACTACCGTCGTCATACAGACTCAAACGAGCAAACATGGCTCTCAGATCAGATACAACTCTACGACTTAGGGCATTAGCCACCACATTAGCTTTGCCTAGGTGATACTCAATCGCGCAGTCATAATCCTTAAGCAACTCTATCCATGTCCGCTGCCTAAGGTTCAGCTCCTTCTGAGTCAGCAAGTACTTAAGACTCTTATGATCTGTGTATATAATACACCTTTCTCCGTACAAGTAATGTCTCCAAATCTTAAGCGCAAAGATTACCGCTGCCAACTTCAGATCATGAGTAGGATAGTTAACTTCATGTGGTTTAAGCTGTCGCAATGCATAAGCAACCACTTTACCCTCTTGCATCAGCACACAGCCCAACCCTACATGTGACGCATCACTGCATACGGTAAAATCTTCTCTAGACTCCGGCTGAATCAGTACAGGTGCCTCGGTCAGAACTTTTTTCAGCTTCTCAAAAGATTCTTGTTGTTTCTCAGTCCAAACAAATGGTACTCCCTTCCTTATAAGCTTTGTCAAAGGCGCTGCCATCAAAGAAAATCTTTCCACAAACCTTCTATAGTACCCAGCTAAACCCAGAAAACTTTGAATTTTCGACACTAACCTCGGTGGCTTCCATTCTAGAATCGCTTCAATCTTTCGAGGGTCCACCTTGATCCCTTCAGCAGAGACAACATGCCCCAAGAAAGTTACCTCTCTCAACCAGAACTCACACTTACTGAATTTCGCATAAAGCTCCTTCTCCCTCAGCACTTGCAGGACAATACGAAGATGCTCATCATGCTTCTCCTCAATTTCAGAATAAACCAGAATATCATCGATAAAGACGACCATGGATCGATCCAAGTATGGTTAGAACACTCGATTCATCAGATCCATAAATGCCGTAGGTGCGTTCGTCAACCCAAATGGCATACAAGAACTCATAGTGACCATACCAAGTTATGAATGCCATTTTGTGAATATCCACCTCCTTAACCCTCAACTGATGATACCTAGATCGAAGGTCAATCTTGAAAAATACTGAAGCTCCTCTAAGTTGGTCAAATAAATCATCGATTCTTGGCAGTGGGTACTTGTTCTTAATCGTCAGTTTGTTCAACTGCCAATAATCGATGCACATCCGCATTGACCCATCTTTCTTTTTTACGAACAACACTGGTGCTTCCCACGGAGACACACTTGGTCTAATGAAGCGTCTATCCAATAACTCTTGAATTTGAGCTTTCAGCTCCACCAACTCCTTCGGTGCCATCCTATAAGGTGCAATAGACACTGGTGCCGTTCTAGGCAACAAGTCGATTCCA
The DNA here is from genome assembly GCF_025698485.1 of Gossypium arboreum. Taxonomy (NCBI): domain Eukaryota; kingdom Viridiplantae; phylum Streptophyta; class Magnoliopsida; order Malvales; family Malvaceae; genus Gossypium; species Gossypium arboreum. Next base: position 48,575,843 of record NC_069070.1, on the reverse strand, counting down.
AACTCAACCTCTCGGTTTAGGGGCAAACTCGGAAGCTCCTCTGGAAAAACATCTTGAAAATCCTTGACAGTTCTAACTTTATCCACTTCCAGATCCTCAGTTTTCGATTGGCTTACAAATGCCGAATAAGCCTCACATCCCTTTCGAATCCACTTCTCAGCTCTCAATGCCGACACCACATTAGATAGATAATCCCTACGCTCGTCTATCACCGAAACCTCCTCATCCTTTGTGGTCTTTAACATTATTCGCTTAGCAGCACAATCCAGAGTAGCCCTATGCTTAATAACCCAATCCATTCCCAAAATGAGATCGAATTCTCCGAAAGGTAGCTCCATCAGATCTCCAGAGAAAACTTTTCCTTGAGTTTCTATAGGCACATCTCTATACAGTTTATCTACCCTAACCGAGTGACCCAAAGGACTTAGTACAGATACCCCACTCACGGTCTCCTTAGAGCGCACACCCAGCGACCCAGATATAGCACATGCAACATATGAATGGGTAGATCCAACATCTATCAACGCAGTGTATGGCATATCGAAATCGAACGCATTCGCCATTCTGACGTCGGTGCATCACTTTCCTCTCGGCGACGAGCTGCATACACCAACGCCGGCTGACGAGCCTCAGCAAATTTAGCACCCCTGCCAGGCGCTCCTCTTCCTTGACCATTTCCATTACCACCTCTGCCTTGCCTACGTCCTCTCGAAAACTGTTGTCCACCCCTCACTGGTTGAGCGACCCTCTGCTCTAAAACTTGAAACTGATCTGGTTCTTGGGGACAATCCTTAACCCTATGCTCCATAGGTCTGCATCGGAAACAAGCACCAGAATGTTTCTGACACTCGCCCATATGCATCTTCCCACAATTCCTACAACCTGCGGTCTAACAAAGATTCATCCAGATCGCTTGCGAATCGGCTCCATTACCCTTGCTCTCTTAACATTCCTGCTCATACCACCGAAAGTCCCGAATCTCTCCAAAATGGTTTCGATCTTTCTCACGATTCTGTCTTTCTGTATGCTTCACTTCCTCAGCTATCTTAGCTTTCTCCACTAAAGCAGCGAAGTTATGCTCCCTCTGCAGAGCAATCAGCACCCTAAGTTCATCTCTCAGACCATCCTTGAAGCGTACGCTATGCTCATACTCTGTAGCGACAATCCTAGAAACATACAAGCTCAGTCTCAATAACTCAGACTCATACTCAGCCACTGACTTACTCCCTTGGACCAGGTTCAGAAATTCTTTCCGGTGAGCGACCACGTAACTAGCCCCAACATACTTTCCTTTGAAGGCTGTCTTAAACAGCTCCCAAGTCACACTGTCAATAGGAGTTCCATCTCTCACCGTGAGCCACCACTGATAAACGTCATCCCTGAGTAACGATATGGCTCCCTTCAGCTTCTGCTCTACAGAGTAGTCCAAATCATCCATAATCCGCTCTATGGCTTCTAACCAATACTCAGCTACATTCGGAGCTACACCAGATACGCCCTTAAATATCTCTGCTCCATTGGCCCGAAGCCGCTCAGAAATAGACCCCTGAATTTCGTTTCCCGTACTTGCTCTAGCAACCCTTTCCAAAACTCGAAGCATTGCCTGGGACAGAGCATCGTCCCCGGTACCTCGATCATGAGACTCTACCTCCGTTGTCGGTGGTACCACCAGATCTCTGCTGCCAAGACATGTCCTAAAGATTTAAGATTCACTGAGCATTACCTCGGCCACGTCCACGACCTCTTTCACTAGCTGCTCATGTACTCATTTCGTATCGTCTGATTAAAAATTTTATGAATTAGTTTAATATTTCAGTGTTTATTACAGATGTCTTATGAATAACAGTAATTCAGAATTTGAGTTTGTTTCCTTTTGCGGTAGCCTAGCTACAGTCTCAATCTACTTATCAGAGTTTCTATAGTTCCAGTGTTACCCTAACTAAAGTACCATCATAAGGTTTTGTACAAGCATATAACAAATATTTCAGAAACAATCAGAAAGGCTCAGAAAACTTACAGACTTGGGCCGGAGATTCGGTGTGCCACCTTCTAAAAAAACCTAATTTTAGAAAACCAATTTTAATCTTTAAAATCATCTATTTGTAAAGAGAAAATATTAGAAACATTCTTGAAAACAATTTATAATCAACTTCCAAAAAAAAACGATTTTTGAAAACCTTTATTCAGTGTTTCTTTACAAACTCTCGTTTTTAGACCAATTCCACAACCGAGTTGTTGCAACTTGGCTCTGACACCACTAAATGTAACACCCCAAACCCGGCCCAAACGTTATGGCCAGATCTGACGTGTCACATGGACTTACGACTTAGTATGCATTCGTTGGTTTAAGTGATTGGGGTGGTCTTTGTAAAAACAGCAGTTGAATGAAAAGTCGGTTTATCAATCTTTAGGCTATTCATTTGTTGTTCTTGTTGAGTCTTGAAAACGTTCATTAATTTTGAAAACCCGCGCAGCCTAACACTAGCAGCTTTCGTCATAGTATAAATATAATCGTAAAATAAAACCATAGCGAAAAAGAAATTTAAATAGCGGCCTTATTACAACTTAAAACCCAAAATTAAATTAGAATATAAAAATAATAAAAATAAACTAACTTAGAAAACCAACTTTGCAGATGATGTGGCCATCCAATCCTCACAACTCCAAGCCCACTATGGTTGGGGATTTCTGCAGAGATGAAAATAAAGGGTGAGTTCGTAAACTCGATGTGTAACATAACCCAACCATAGCCCAAAATAGATCAAACCTCGAGTCAGACTTATCTCGGCCTTGGCCCAAGATAGAAATCGAATGAAACCCATAGGCCCATAGCGATACTGAACAAATATATCATGAATGCGAAATCCCAACCCAGAGCCATCCATAACACCCCTGCATCACCCTTATACCATGTGGGAGACTACTCGACCCACCCAACCGCTACACACCACGTAAATTGCAATGAGGTCGCCAAATATTGTGACGAAGTCACCAGATCTGATATTGTGGTTAGGCCACTAGAATGTATATATATATATATATATATATATATATGTATGGTTACCACCATTGCAAAATGAGGTCGCGGATATTGTGACGAAGTCACCATATGTATATATGTGGCAAGGCCACCCGATTGCAAAAAAGGTCGCGTAACTCTTCCTCCATCAATATAAACCCATGTCCCATGCAACTGAAATAATATGTCATGGCATACGTATACAGAAGCAGAACATCATGCTTTTCAGAAAAAATAACCCTAGGGGTAAAATTGTAATTTTGCATGTATAAGGGTATTTCAGTAATTTATTACCTATTGCTAAGGTTTCATGCTCTTTCTAATGTTTACCAAGTAATCAGAAGTACTTACCTTGTCTTTTTACCAAAGTGGGCCCGTTGGCCCATTGGCCCATTAAGCCCAAAAATACCGTTGTGCACGAAAATGCACACTCTACACTCTAATCATCCAAATGCACCATATTCATTAACAACTGTCTCACGAGCACTCGTACGCTTGCGAGTTCACAAAATACTAACGTTTCGGTATTTCGACTTTTACCGATTCAGTCTAAGGGAGGGTGTCGTTTACACACCTGGTTGATGACGATTGATGACGATATCTCCCACGCTATAATTCTACAATCAATCACTAACACATTAGACTTACGAATTAATGTTAACTAACATAAATCCATGTCAACTAACCCAAACATCACACAAGTTAGTCATTTACGCACGAGGGGCAAAATAGTCATTTTACCCTCCAGGGGTAAATCCATAGTCCTACCCTACAAGGGTATTTTTGTAATTCTACAACTTATCCACTTGGGCCTACTGACCCATTGGGAGCACATGGCCCATTTCAGCCCATCGTGGCCCGAAATAACCGTCCTACTTCTAGAGTAATGAGAAATACACACCTATTAGGAGACTGCAGTTAATCCGCGCTTCAAACACTCTTAGCTGACGCCCAACCCAAACAAGCACGTCACAAAGTGAAAGGGATCAGCCAAAAAGGGTATGCCTACTCTCCTCATGGTTTGCTCTATTTAAAGCCAGCTCTCCATCTACTCTTATGTTAGCTTCCCGATGTGGGATCCCTCCATCACCAGAGTTTAAAACCAACACCAACTCTTGCCGTCCCAACATAGCAAAATAATCAACCTTTTCGTGCCAAGGGATTCAAACCAAAGTCCTCTCACATGCCAACTCACGCCACCACCACTAGGCCATCAACTCATTTGTGTCATAAATCCAACACATTAAACTTTAAAGCGCACCTACTTGCTTCTAGATTTATTGAAAAGAAAAACCAAAATATATTGCAAGAGACAAGACTTGAACTTTAGACCCCTTGCTTTCTCTATGGCGTCACTTCCTTGTCCCCTAAGTGGCGCCACCTTGCCACTACACCACACTCCTTTTTGTGTCATCTTTTACCCATTTACTCTTAAAAGCCCAAACGCCAATTGCATCACCTGTTCATAAAATTAAAATTCCGAAGACTTCCACGGATTTAACTTAAGTTTGGGCCTTCCAAAGGCCAACTAACCTACTAAAATATATATTTTAACCAACTAGAACACACACAAATTTTAAAAATCACAGAAACACAGAAAACCCGAAAATTAGGGCGTTACAGTTTCTTCCAAAACTACGATTTAAATCTCGGATCTCTATCTAAAACAATAATATAGACACACCATGTAACCTCACGATTTGAGAAACATATAATTCAGCCAGCTTATCAAGCGAGTAATCTGTAGAACCAGAACAAAGTGAGCAGATTTAGTCAATCTATCTACAATAACCCAGATTGCATCTTTCTTGCTCGGTGTCAACGGTAAACAAAATACAAAATCCATCGTAACTCTGTCCCATTTCCATTCAGGCATCATGATCGGCTGAAGCAATCCAGAAGGTACCTGATGCTCGGCCTTTACTTGCTGACAAACTAAACATTTCAAAACATAGTCAGAAATGTCTCGTTTCATACCGTGCCATCAGTAAAACTATTTAAGATCATTATACATCTTCGTACTACCCGGGTGAATAGATAGCCGACTGTTATGAGCTTAGTTAAAAATCATCTGAATCAACTCTGTATTTCTCAGAACGCATATTCAGTGTCCACTTTACTATCAAATTCTGAATCAACATTTGAATCACATTGAGCCTGCTTTACTATCAAATCATTATCGACCTTCTGAGCTTCGCAAATCTGTTGAATAAATAATGGTCTTGCTTTTAACTCGGCTATTCTCGCACCATCATCTAACATAACCATATGTGCATTCATTGCACGTAAAGCAAACAGGGATTTTTGACTTAGAGCATCAGGAACAACATTAGCCTTTCCCTGATGATAGTCAATCACTAGCTCGTAATCTTTTAGCAACTCTAACCATCGATGCTGTCTCAAATTCATATCCTTCTAAGTCATCAAGTACTTCAGACTTTTATGATCGGAATAAACATGACATTTTTCACTAAACAGATAGTGGCACCATATTTTCAATGCAAACACAATAGCTGCCAACTCTAGATCGTACGTTGGATAGTTCTTTTCATGTGACTTTAATTGTCTCGAGGCATAAGCTATAACTTTTCCTTCTTGCATCAAAACACAGCCCAAACCATTTAAAGATGCATCACTATAAATAACAAATTCTTTACCCAATTTTGGCTGAACTAGCACTGGAGCTTCGGTCAAAAGGGCTTTCAACTGATCGAAACTTTTTTGGCACTTTTCTGACCACTCAAACTTAATATCTTTTTGCAGTAGCTTGGTCATCGGGGTTGCAATCATCAAGAACCCTTTCACAAATTTTATATTATAACCAACAAGTCCCAGAAAACTTCAGACTTCAGAAACGTTTCTCAGAGGTTTCCAGCCAAGTATTGCTGAAATCTTACTCGGATCAACCCGAATACCTGATGCTGAAACAACATGTCCCAGAAACCTAACTTCATGTAACCAGAACTCACATTTACTAAACTTCGCATACAATTATTTCTCTCGCAAAGTCTGTAACACAGGTCTCAAATGTTCGGCATGTTCGGTTTCATTATGGGAGTAGATCAATATATCATCAATAAACATAACTACAAACCGATCCAAATACTGTCTGAAGATTCAATTCATCAAATCCATAAAAATAGTAGGTGCATTAGTAAGTCCAAAAGGCATAACCAGAAACTCATAATGTTCGTACCTCATTCAGAAGGTAGTTTTCAGCACATCAGAGTCTTTAAGTCGCAACTGATTGTAGCCGGATCTCAAATCTATCTTCAAAAACACTGTAGCCCCTTTCAGCTGATCAAACAAATCGTCAATCCATAGCAACAGATATTTATTCTTTATGGTCACCTTATTGATCTGTCTATAACCAATGCACATTATCATAGTTCCGTCTTTCTTTTTCACAAATAACACAGGCACACCCCAGGGGAGAAATTCAGTCGCGCAAAACCTCTATCTGTCAACTCTTGCAACTGAGCTTTCAATTCTTTTAATTCAGTAGGTGCCATTCTGTACAGAGCTATCGATATCGGAGTAGTCCCCGGTACTAATTCAATACCAAACTCAACCTCTCGAATAGGTGGTAAACCCGGTAATTCTTCAGGAAACACATCTGGATACTTACACACAATAGGTACTGATTCAATCTTTCTTTTGGATACTTTACTGTCAAGCACATATGCAAAGTAAGCTTCACAACCTTTTCTTACATATTTCTGAGCAAACATCGAGGAAATAATTACCGGTAAACCATTCAGATCATTAGATTCAATCTAAATAATCTTATCATTCTGGCACCGTAAATCAATAGTCTTTCTCTTGTAGTTTACAATAGCATCATCCAAAGTCAACCAATCTATACCAAAATTATGTCAAACTCGTCAAATGGAAACAACATCAGATCAGCCGGAAAGCACGAATCTCAAATCATTAGGGGACAATTCTTACATACTTTATCAACCATAACACACCGGCCTAAGGAGTTTGATACACTAATCACAAATTTAGTAGACTCAACAGGTAAAGTCTTACTAAATACTAAAGTCTCACACACATAAGAATGAGTCGAACCAAGATCAATCAATGCAATTACACTAGTATTATAGAGAGTGAATGTACCAGTAATAACATCTTGGGATGAAGACTATTTGCGTACGCGAATAACATAGGCTCTAGCAGGTGCACGAGCCTTGATCGAACTGCTGTATCTTTTGTCCCTCTCTGACTGCCACTCACATTACCCGAATGTGACATATTACTCGGTCTCGCGTTCTAAACAATGTTTTGCTCAGCTAACATCGGGCAATCTCGGATAAAATGATCCATCGATCCATATTTAAAACAATCGATCATGCAATCTGTAATCTTTAGAATGCCATTTACCATAATGCTTGCACTCGACTCTAATTTGTCGAACATTGCCAACACTAGCAATCGAAGTGGCTCGTGAACTCACAGGAGGTCCGTCTCTATCTCGTCTAGAAAAGTCTGAAGTATTCTTAGATTGACTAGAATCATCTCTGAACTTCTTCGATGCTGAGTGAAAATTCTTACTCGATGATCTTTTACAGGAATCTCTGGCTTCAAAATCAGCTTTTCTTTTCTCTTTTTTGAGCTCTTCGGCTTTGCAAGCTCGCTCAACAAGTACCACAAACTCTTTGATTTCAAGTATACCAACCAGTAATTTAATGTCTTCATTCAAACCGTCTTCGAATCTTTTACACATGATAGCTTCAGTTGAAACACACTCACGAGCATATCGACTGAATCTCACAAATTTCTGCTCATATTCTGTCATAGTCATACGACCCTGTTTTAGTTCGAGAAATTCCTTGCGCTTCTGATCAATGAATCTCTGGCTGATATATTTCTTATGGAACTCAATCTGAAAGAATTCCCAGGTCACTCATTCTTTCGGAACCACTGATACTAGTGTATTCCACCAGTGATATGCGGTGTCCCGTAACAAGGATATGGCACATTTTAAGCACTCATCCAGGGTACAAGATAACTCATCAAACATACAGATAGTATTATCAAGCCAGAATTTTGCTCGCTCAGCATCATCATCATCAGTAGCTCTGAATTCTTCAACCTCGTGTTTTCTGATTTTATCAACAGGTGGCTTAGGCAATCTCAACGGATCACTCACTTGAGGTATAGCAGGTATCAAAAATGGATTAATCGAGGGTGGAGGTTGTTGTGCAGTCGAATTAGTCCAGATATATTGAGTAAACCAATCATTCATCATTTGATAAAAAGGCTTGTTTAGCCTCCCCCTCATGGCTACTCGAGGTCGGTAGAGAATCAACTGGAGCTATCCTTTGCATGAGAGCAAGCGCTATACTCTCGACATCATCAGCTACAGCTCTGTCGGGATCCATTTACTATATGAAATCACATTTTCAAATGTCAGAAATCATCACTATCGCAGTAATTATTATGGCCTGTATAGCTAGACTCACACATGCTACGTTAGTCCTAGAATCGACTAAATCATAGCTCTGATACCAATAAAATTTAACATCCCTAACTTGTATCCGTTGCCAGATTGAGGTTATAAGGTATTAACGGACATAACACAGTTTGATACAATTACTCAATTCAAAAATATTTATATGAAGATCTAATGCTTAACTTATAACCCGATACAATTCGTTTCATATTCAAATGGAATATGTGAACTCAACATTCAAAGCATACTAATAGTTTATAAATAAATGGATCTATCAACTTGCAAATTTATAAAGTTACATATCATCATATTCATATAAGTAGCATATATCTCAATGTCCCATTCATTTCAATGCTAACCAAAATTTGTATACCATTCTCCAAAAATAAGCGTATTAAATAATACATATATACCAAAATAAATTCTAGTCATATGAATATATAGTTGAATACATTTTAATACCAAAACATGATATAAAATATTCTTTTCAAAGATAATTTAATCGTCGATTATGGATTCATATATATATTCAAGACACAACTTCCATGAACCATATTTAAAAGAAACATACAATATATCTTCCATCATATTCGGTCATTATAATATGTCCTTTATTACCAACTCATTTATAGCACGTTAACCTAACATAATAACCTAAATTTCATATATAACTTTTCCTATACAAACCGCGTCCAAGTTTAGCAAACATATTTATACATTTATTATGACCATTTCATTTATCAACCAATCTCAATATGCATACACACAACACAAGTTTTAATCATCCAGGGTATAAGGCATAATATCTAAAATAGACTCAAACCATTATTTAACCAAAACATACTCAAGCATAGAGATTAAGCCATTTTCGTATGGCCTTTATACATAAACCAAAATACAGCATTCCAAAACGCATTCCAGCTATACATGTTATAGTTTCAAAATGTAACTTAAAAAATACTGAAGACAGTTGATAGTGTGATAGACTTTGCTAACGATCCCCGAGCTTGTAACTTGAATCCAAAATCTATAAAACAGAATGAACATGAAAACACAAAGTAAGCTATAATAGCTTAGTAAGTCATAAGCAAATAAACATCTCATTGTTATAATCAACTCATTTTAAGCTAATCCAAATTTCATTATCATTATCAAGCTTAACCTCAAACCTACAAATGAGATAAATAACATATTTTCATACACAAAAGCTACCTTGCCTGAATGCTCACTTAATCAATTTGACCTAATATTATTCATTTTTCAAAGCCAAAATGTCTTAATATAATCAAACATACACGTACGCATTTATATAAGATCAAGAACCATAATATAACATCATGTACATATACCACTTATATGGTCTAATTTACATGATCACATATATGCACATATCCAAGAATCAATTCTACAATATTCATACTATTTATTTACAAGGCGAATACACATACTAAATTTACATGTAATCTTCATTTATATCACACATAATTAGTAACAAATATCAAGTTACTTATTTACCTTATCTCAAGTAAACAACAAACTAACTCATACCTGATCATTTAGCTCGTTTAATGTATTCAATTACCACATCAGCATAAAGTCTTTTAGGCATAAACTTATAATAATTCACTGGCATAAAGCCTGCTAGGCCTAAGCCTGTATTTCACACCGATACAAAGCCTGCTAGACTCAAAGTCTAATTTTATACACCGGCAATAAGCCTGCTAGGCATAAGCCCGATTTAATTCACCAGCACAAGGCTTGCTAGGCTCAAAGCCTGAATATCACTATTATAAAGCTTTCTCATAAACAATTCATATATTGAAAAATCCAGATATTCCATATAGTTCATACGGACTTCAAATGTTATAACTTAGTTGAATTAACCTCAAATACATTACGTCGATGCTTAATCATATTCGGCTACCTATACTATAATTCTATGAATTCCAAATCAGCATATTAAACTAATTTACATTCAAAATTTATGATGTTTAATTGCTTAAAGACTTACCTCGGATATCGACGAACAATGTAAATCAACTATTCGACTATTTTTACTTTTCCCTGATCCAAGTCTGATTTCTTTTTTTCTTGATCTTGAATTTGAATCAACAATGGCCGAATATCATTTGCTTTCTCTTTTTCTTTTCTTTTACAAGTTTCAGTCAAATAAAATGAACACATGCATGTTTTTTTTTTTTTTATATTATAACATATTAACTAGTTTACATAATTAACCTTGGATTTAAAATATAAAATCATGTTATATTAAGGCCATTACCATCCATTGCATGCCATGGGCTAATTACCACATAAATTCCTCCATTTGCAAAGACAAACACATTTCAGCCCTTACACATTAAACCATTAAATTTTCAATTTACGCGATTAAGTCCTTTTATTTAATCAGACACTCAAACGTCCAAATTAAATTACGAAAATTTCACAGGCATAAATTCACACTAAATAAAAACAGAAAATATTTTTTTAAAAAAATTTTCTGACTCAGATTCGTGGTCCCGAAACCACCGTTTCGACTAGGGTCTAAATCAGGCTGTTACAGCAACTTTTGCAATTTAGTCCTAAATGTCAAATTGGACACTTTATCAATAGAATTTCTTCATGAAACTTTAACACAAGCATGAAATTATATCATAGACATCATAAGAATCATAAAATAATTATTTCTACTTCAAATTTGTGGTTTCTAAACTATAGTTCCCTAATATATATCCTGAAGAACTTCTGGGTTTACGTCCGATTAGAGAAGTAGAGTTTGACATTGAATTGGTACCTGGTACTACTCTGGTTTCAATAGCTCTATATAGAATGGCTTCGATCGAACTGAAAGAATTAAAGTCTCAGTTGCAAGAACTGATTCGAGAGTGTCAGAAAAGAAAGTTGAATCAGTGCCTGTTGTGTGTGAGTTCCCTGATGTATATCCTAAAGAACTTCTGGGTTTACCACCGATTAGAGAAGTAGAGGTTGACATTGAATTGGTACCTGGTACTACTCCTGTTTTAATAGCTCTGTATAGAATGGCTTCGACCGAACTGAAAGAATTAAAGTCTCAGTTGCAAGAATTGACCGATAGAGGATTTGCTAGACCAAGTTTCTCACCATGGGGTGCTCCGGTTCTATTCGTGAAAAAGAAAGACAGTATGATGAGAATGTGTATAGATTATCATCAGTTAAACAAAGTGACTATCAAGAATAAGTACCCTCTGCCCCGAATTGATGATTTGTCTGATCAGTTGAAAAGAGCTGTTCTGTTTTCAAAAATAGATTTGAGATCAGGCTAATATCAGTTACTAGTGAAAGACTCAGACATTTTGAAAACTACTTTTCGAATGAGGTACGACCACTATGAATTCTTAGTTATGCCTTTCAGATTGACTAACGCACCTGCTATCTTTATGGATTTGATTAATAGAATTTTTAGACCGTATCTAGATCAATTTGTTGTTGTATTCATTTATGATATATTGATTTATTCATGTGATGAATCCGTACATGCCGAGCATCTGAAATTAGTGCTACAGATTCTGCGAGATAAATAGTTGTATGCGAAATTTAGTAAATGTGAATTCTGGTTGAGAGAAATTGGTTTTCTGGGTCATATTGTATCAGCCTCTGGTATCTGAGTTGATCTGAGCAAAATTTTAGCTATTTTGGATTGGAAACCTCCAATGAATGTCTCTAAAGTTTGCAGTTTTTTGTGTACTGGTTATTAAAGTATATTCGTAAAAGGCTTTTCGATGATTGTGACTCCGTTGACAAAACTGTTTCAAAAAGATGTGAAATTTGAGTGGTCAGAAAAGTGTTAGAATAGTTTCGATCAGTTGAAAACTTTGTTGACTGAAGCTCCAGTTTTAGTACAACTCGAACCGAGTAAAGAATTTGTGATCTACAGTGATGCTTCGTTGATTGGTCTGGGAGGTGTTTCAATGTGAGAAGGCAAAATCATTGCTTATGCTTCAAGACAATTGAAGCCGCATGAAAAGAGCTATCCAACACACGATCTTGAGTTAGTTGCAATTGTGTTTGCTCTAAAAATTTGGCGTCACTACCTGTTCGGTGAGAAATGTCACGTTTATTCTGATCATAAGAGTTTGAAGTATTTGATGACTCAGAAAGATTTGAATCTGTGACAGAGAAGATGGCTTGAATTTGCTAAAAGACTGCGAACTTGTGATTGATTATCATCCAGAAAAAGCTAATGTTGTTGCTGATGCCTTAGTCGAAAATCGTTGGTTGCTTTGCGTGCGATGAATACTCATTTGGTTCTATCCGGTGATGGTTCAATTTTAGCTGAATTGAAAGCAAGACCTTTGTTTTTACAATAGATTATTGAGCTTAGAAGATTGATAATGAGATTTTAGCTAAACGAGCTCAGTGTGATGTAGAGTCTGATTCAGAATTCAGAGTTGACAAAGATGATTATTTGAAGAGCTAATTCAGATGATTTTGAATGAAGCTCATAATAGTCGGTTATCTGGGCATTCGGGTAATACAAAAATGTATAATGTTTTGAAACAGTGTTATTGGTGGTCCAAAATGAAAACAGATATCTCTGGCTTTGTTTCTAAATGTTTGATCTATCAGCAAGTTAAAGCTGAACATCAAGTGCCATCTGGGTTGTTACAACCAATTATGGTTCCGGAGTGGAAATGGGATCGGGTTACCATGGACTTTGTTTCAGGTTTGCCCCTGTCTCCGAGAAAGAATGATGCAATTTGGGTTGTAGTTTATAGTTTAACAAAATCAGCTCATTTCATTTCGATTTAGTCTAATTACTCACTTGATAAGTTAGCTGAATTATACATTTCTGATATCGTGAGATTGCACGGTGTACCATCATCTATTATATCAAACAGAGATCCGAGATTTACATCACGATTTTGGAAGAAATTGCAAGATGCTCTGGGTACTAAATTGCACTTTAGTACTGCTTTTCATCTGCAAACAGACGGTCAATCTGAGTGAATTATTCAGATACTCAAGGATTTGTTGAGATGTTTCATTCTTGAGTTTGAAGGTACGTGGGAATAATATCTACCTTTAATTGAATTCACTTATAATAATAGTTTTTAGTCGAGCATTAAAATGGCACCCTACGAAGCTTTATATGGTTGCAAATGTTGTACACCTTTGTATTGGACAGAGCTCAGTGAAAATAAGATTCACGGGGTTGATTTGATCAAAGAAACTGAGCAGAAAGTTAATGTGATCCGAGATAGATTGAAAGCAGCTTCCGATCGTCAGAAATCTTATGTGAATATGAAAAAGAAAAGATATTGAATTTGAGATCAGTGACAAAGTGTTTTTAAAGGTATCTTCGTGGAAGAAAGTGCTTCGATTCGGTAGAAAAGGCAAATTGAGTCTGAGGTTCATTGGGCCGTATGAGATTATCAAGCATATTAGGCTGATAGCTTATAGATTGTTGTTGCCACCAGAGTTAGAAAAGATTCATAATGTGTTTCACATGTAAATGCTTCGATGATACAGATTCGATCATTCGCATGTGATTCCTTCGTCTGAAATAAAGATTCAGTCTGATATGACTTACGAAGAAAAGTCGATCCGTATTTTAGCTCGAGAGGTTAAAGAACTGTGAAATAAGAAAATTATGTTAGTTAAAGTGATGTGGCATCGACACGGTATCGAAGAGGCCATGTGGGAGCCTGAAGATGTTATGAGACAACAATATCCAAATCTGTTCAATGGTAAGATTTTCGAGGATGAAAATCTCTAAGAGGGGAGAATTGTAACAGTCCGGTTTAGACCCTAGTTAGAATAGTGGTTTTGAGATCACATGTACGAGTCAAAAAATATTTAAATATTATTCTCTGTTTTCATGATGTGTGAATTAGCACGTGTGAAAGTTTCGTTTGAAAATTTAATCGTTTGTGTATTTAATTTTGAAACGGACATAATCGCGTAAAATGTAAAAGCTTTGTACTAGATGCTAAAAGTGCCTATTTGACTTGGCTTTATAATTGAGAGGTTCTTATGTGGATATTATGCCATTCACTTTGATAATGGACATAAATGACCTTATTATATGTGTTTTTTTATGGTTTATTAAAAGGGTATTAAGGTTATTAACATATTAAACATATGATAAATAAAACATAACATAAAATAAAGCCATTGTCATCTTGTTTTGCCGAAAAATCAAAGGAAAAATAAAAGATAAAGGCTTGCTAGGGTTCGGCTATGGTTTGGCTTGATTAAGGTATGAGTTTTGTTTGGTTTTTATAATCGTTGCTTTGTATATTATCGAACCGATGCCTCAATTTTTTATTTTGTTGATGAATTTGAAATGTGCCATGGATGGATTCATGAGCTTTGTGATATTATATGTTGAAATATGAAAGCTTGATGTTGGATTTATATGTGTTGTCTTTATATGTGCTGTCTTTGAATTTTTTATGAAATTGAGTAATTTGGACTAAATTGTAAAAATGTTATTTTAAGGGACTAAAATGTGAAATAAATGAAATGTATGGACTTGTATGAGAGCTAGAAAAATTTGGCTCAGCTTGTGTACAAGCAAATTTTGTGTATTTTGTGATTTTGTGAATTAGGAACTAAAGTGTCGAAATGTGAAAATGTGAGGACTCATTTGCAAAATTCCCTAATTGCGTGTGAATGGATTAGGTTGAATGATTTAGTGAATAAAAGGTTTAATTTTGAATACATATAGATCAAGAAAAGAGGAATTCAGACTTAGACCGGGGGAAGTCGAAGATTATAGAGTAGACGATCAAAGTCAACAATTCAGAGTACGAGGTAAGCTCGTACGTAAAACATGATATTATAAGTATATTTTGCTGTTTGATTATTCATAGATTGTATATATATTTGGTTGGATGAATACGATGATAAACCAATGGTATTCGGCACTAAGTGTGCGATTTAAATTAGCTTCGGCTATATGAGGCACTAAGTGTGCGATACCGAAATGGTTTCGGTTAATTGAGATGGCAGTGGAATTGTTAAAGCTTCGGTTAATCTTTAAAGCACTAAGCGTGCGGATGTTTAAAGCATTGGTGATCTTTAGAAAGTCTTAAAATATCCAAACAAGAGGTGTGAGTGAAAACGAATGAATACGGGAATGTTCAGGTAAGTATAATATCTATGTGGTAGATGGTAAAATGCATAAAAAGTTTATTGAATTGGTATAAACATAAGGTTGGTGTTGGGATGGACTTGATGGATGAGTTGAGAAATTATAAGTACTTATGTGTTGATGTTTCATATTTTATATATTGTTGATGTTTTTGGTACGAGCTTACTAAGCTTTTGAAAGCTTACTTTGTGTGTGTTTGCATTGTTTTTAGATATCGAAGGTACTGTGAGCTTGAGGATCGTCAAGGATCGTCACTACACTATCGAATCTTATTTTGGTATTTTTCAAAATGTATATTTTATAGTATGACAAGTATAGACTAGTAATAGTGGGATTATGTTTTGTGATGTATATATTTAGCCATGTGATTTGGCTAGCTTATGTTTGAAACTATAGTTTGATAATAGTATATGATATGTGTTGATAATATGCAATTGTAGTATGTTTTATTTGGTTAAAAGAAATGGTATATGTTGGTAAGTTTTGGAAAGTTTTAGTATGAGATTGAATGATGTATGGAAAGAAATGTTTTGATATGATCTTACCTTATGTTTGGCATGTATTGGTAAGGTTCATGATTATGTTAATGGTTGAAAATGTTATGGTATAAACGATGTGTGTTTTGGCTTAAAAATTGGCTGTATTGGTTGTGCATATAGGCTTGTTTCTTTGCTTGTAGGCTGACCTAAATTGGGGTGGCAATTTGGCTATTGAAATGGCCTATTTTTGTCCACACAGGCAGAGACACGGGTGTGTGTCTCAGCCGTGTGCGGTATACGGCTATGTTGCACGATCATGTGTCCCCTGGGGTACCCTACAATTGTAAGTCAGGCTAAAGCATGGCCAAGGCACACGGGTGTGTGGTTAGCCATGTGGCCCGAGTTAGGCTCAACCACGGCCAAGGCACATAGGCGTGTCTTGTAGCCGTGTGATCAAGTCAGTATGTATGCCCTATTTCGCCACGGCTTAGACACACATGTGTGTCTAAGGCCGTGTACCCACGGGCGTGTGACCTTTTAAAAGTTGAAATTTTTCTAAGTTCTGAAACTTCCTTATGTTATCGAATTAGTTTTGAATGTATGATTTAGACCTCGTATGACTGTTTAAAGTTTGTGTTAAAGATCTATATTTTATTGAATTGAGATGAGTTTTGTTCTGTAGTTGTTCAAATCTGAGTTGTGAGTCCGGTAATGCCTCTTAACCTATTCCGGCGACGATTACGGGTTAGGGGTGTTACAGTTCATGTTCCTTAAGCCCATACTTAACACAATTTGGGGTACAAGGATAGCGGAGAAGGTTGCTCGGTTGAAAGATAGGATCAACTTGAATCTGTCTCACACAAAGCACATATACTTTCAGTAAAATTTTGTTGCTATAAATATCATAAAATAGCTCGATTTTGAATATTTTTTAAACTTCCACTATAACTGTAAATCATTTTCTTAACCGAATTTTTTCAACATGATGATGGTGGTGGTTTAAGTCCACATGATGATAATGGTGGTAGTGGTAGTGAAAGTGTTGGTCCTAGTGCCAGTGCTAATTTTAGTGGTGGTGATAAGAGTAAAAGTAGGTCATTTAGTTCATATGGAAGATAATTTGGGTTTGGTACCACTTCTGGTCATTTCCGTAATAGGTCAAAATTTGAAGGAAATGTGTCTGCTGAACTGAGGAGAGATATAATTGAACGAAGAGATCAATCTAAAGGATATGGAAAAAAACATACTTCTAAAGGCTCTTTATCTCATAGAAGATTAAGTTCTAGTGGCATTGGGTATAGTGATTCATCTACAAGTACTCAAGGTGCTAATTACCCATTGGAGCAATCTCCATTTTCTCAACCTCCTCATGGTTATTTTTAGCCACATTGTTACTATCCATCATTCCCTACTTATGGTATGCCTTATCCACCTCAAATGTATCACCCATATGCACCTTATATATATCCTCAATCTCAAGTATACATGCCTCCTCTTTCTCAGGTGTATCAAGATCAAGGAGGAAATGCTAGTTTTTATGGGTATACTTTTGGATGAAGACCACAAAAACCTGGTCAAGGTAGCTCTCACAGTGAGGGTGAAAATTTTGATCCCACTCATTATTCCACAATGTGGTGAATGTAACACCTCTTACCTGTGTCCGACGCCGGGACAGGATACGAGACATTACCGGACTTAAACACAAGTAAACATACAAAACCGGGCCACAAAATTTTGTTCAAATAAAATTCATTCATACATAGGCAAATTGTTCCTTATATAGGCCTACGAAGCCCAAAACATATGTAACACCCCTTACCCGTTACCGTCGCCGGAACAGGATATAAGGTATTACCAGAACATAACACATACCATTAAACATAATCGAGATGTAAATATGTCATCCAATTTGATAGTGCATCGTATAACATATGTCTTGAGCAATATTAGCCCACTTTAATGGCTTGTACAAAGTATCTGGTCGAAATCTTGAAACTAATATTTTAACCTAGACAAATATGACACGTAACAAAATAATTAAGCCTACTATACATGCCATAATTCAAAACGTTTAGTTCAAATACCCTAAAGTATGATAGTGCGGATAGATCTTCACGATCCTTAACTCCCGAGCAAGTCAAGAACACTATAAGACAAAAGAGAGAAACAAAGTAAGCTTATAGCTTAGTAAGTAAGTATGTAAATACTAATTAAAGAATCTAACATGTTTACACAACAATTCAAGTTTATCTACTTTAACTTCACTATTCATTCCACTTTGATTTAGCTGTCTCTACTGCATCATATTCACTAAATAAATCATAACTCGGGTTACAAAACTCGAAATTCAAATCCGTAAAATTTCCTGAATCTAGACTAATAAAGCTTTTTGCTAATTTTTTCTATAATTTTGGTTCAGCCGATTAGTACAGTTTATTAGTTAAAGTTTCCCTGTTACACAGCTCGACTGATCTGACCTCTGTTCACTACGAATTGAATATCTCTCAGTACACAATTCAAACAACCCTGAGGTCTGTTTCATTTAAAACTAGTCTCAATAAGGAATTTAGGCATGTAAACTATATTTCTTAATTTTCCTTGTACAATTTTTAATGATTTTTCAAAGTTGGAACAGGGATCACGTATTCATCCTGAGCAAGTCACATACAATTGTAAATATCTCAAAATATAGAATTCCTTTGCTTGCTCTGTTTCTTTTATATAAAAGTAGACTCATTAAACTTTAATTTCACATCTCATTCAACCTCTAATTATATTCCTCCTATTTTTGGTGATTTTTCAAAATCATGTCACTGCTACCATCTAAAAACAGTTTTAATGCTAATTTCACTCTTTCACACATTCTTTATGCTAACCTCATTTTATCTTATATATGTATATACCACAAATCATTTTCACCACATTTCATTCACCATAAGTGTAGGTCCAAACCACAATATCACCACAAAATCATCCCGTTGAACAATTCGGATCAATCCTCGATATTTAATGGTTTCAAAGACACAGCTCCACCATCATACTTCGTTAGTTCGGCTCTCTTGTACACATGGTGATCACTTAGTACCACTCATGCGACCCAACCGATTTGTCTCGTAGCTCTCTTGTCTACATGGTGTCCTTCACTTGGAATCACGCATGCACCTAGCTACATTTATCTTTCACGTAGCTCTCTTGTCTACATGGTGTCCTTCACTTGGAATCACGCATGCACCTAGCTACATTTATCTTTCACGTAGCTCTCTTGTCTACATGGGATACATCTCATATCACACATGTGACCTAGCTACTACAGGGTGTCTCGTAGCTTTCTTGTACACATGATGTGCACTCAAGATCATACATGTGACCTAGCTACGCCCTCTATTTCATTCGATCTCTCCAATGTTCAACCGGATCTCTCTCTATATTTATTTCCATTCTTCCAATAGTCGATTTATATTTTAACATCAGCTAGTATATTTATATAATAGGCTGAAATATAAGAATGTACATGAAATTATTGTAATATTTACATACAAACTTACCTTGGTGCAAAATGTGGAAATTTTGCAATTTAGTCCAAAACTTTTTCCTTCCCCGCTCGAGATCAATTCGCGTCTTTCTTGATCTATAATAACACATTTAGCTCATTTAATACTCATACTATTTATTTCAATCCAAAAATCACATCATGGAAAAATTACATTTTGCCCCTAACTTTTCAAAATTACAATTTTGCCCCTAGGCTCGGAATTTAATTTCAGCCCTTATTCTTATATTTTATGATATGCTGAACATTTTCTCTTCTACAACAACATCAAATTCTCACTCTATCATATAGTTATGAACAATAGGTATTTTTACCGATTATGCTGCTTTTACTCGTTTTCACTTAAAACCGAGTAGCACAAGTTATTTAACATAATTTAAAACCTCATATTCTATCATAAAACATCAAAATACACAAATTTCACCTATGGGTATTTTTCCAAATGTGAACCCTAGGTTAAATTATTACTAGCATAAGCTTAATCGAGCTTCCGGATTCCAAAACGTAAAGAACATTAAAAGCGGGCTTGGAATCACTTACTATGGAGCTTGAAAGTTGAAGAAACCCTAGCTATGGAGAGAGGGAGAATTCGGCAGCAACTAAGGAGGATGATGACCAATTTTGTGTTATTTTTCCCATTTTATTTCATTTAATATCCAAATGACCAAAATGCCCTCCTTACTAAACTTTCAAAAATTCCTTCCATGTCCTAATTTTGTCCATGAACTTAAAATTGGTCAAATTGCTATTTAAGACCTCCTAATTAATATTCCAAAACAATTTCATACTAAAAACTTCTGGGATGCAAATTTTGCAACTTATTCGATTTAGTCCCTACTTTCAATTTAAGCACTTTAGGCATAGAATTTCATCACGAAATTTTCACACAATCATGCACTCATATCATAAACCCAAAAATAATTATAAAACAATTATTTCTATCTCGGATTTGTGGTCACAAAACCACTATTCCGATTAGGCCCTAATTCGGGTTGTCACAACATACATCGGAAGTAGTTCGGAACTAAACTGAGAACTTTAGAAAACTTTGGGAAAACTTAGAAAAATTTTCATGAAACAAGGTCACTCGCCCATATGGGTAGGCTGTGTGGTCACACACGCCCGTGTAACTCTCTGTTTATGGCATCATCATACAATTAGGGTTACATGGCCAAGTTACACACCCATAGGGTAGACTGTGTGTCACACACGGTCTAAACAGACGCCCCTGTGCCAATCCGTGTGGACAACTTTGAGGCTATTTTCCAAGCCTTTTGTCACCCTCAATAACACATGCACACATACACATCTCTATGAAATAAATGAGCACTTACACATTCATAAATATGGCTCATACATAACAACTTCCTATCAATTTGTACTTGCTTAAGACTTCATGTTTTATTTAGACCAAGCTTACCAAATCACTTGCAATATGAAACATTAATTTAATTCCATTTCATACTGTGACAGCCTTAAATTGACCCTAGTCGGAAAGTAGTTTCGGGACCACGAAACCGAGTCAAAAAAAAATAATTAACAGTCATATTCGATGCTTATTATATGTGAATATGAATGTGTGGAAGTTTCATACTTTAATTTGGTCAGTATATGTGAAATTTATTAGTAGGGACTTATGTGAGACAATTGTGAAGTGTGTTAGACTAATGTAAAAGTGAGCTAATAGTCCATGATGTAAAAAAAAGTGTACTTGCATGTCAAATTAGCCAAAGTATGGATAGTGGCCGGCCATGGTATGGGTTATTAATGATAATATGTATTTTTCTATTAACATTTTTAGATTATAAAATGAGTTAATGAATTAAGAATAATAAAATATGAGGGGAGTGGGAGGAGAAACCAAAGTTGTTTCATCCTTGCTCCTCCATTTTGCCGTAACTTGAGGGAGGAAGAAGAAAGGAGTTCTCTTGCTTCATGTTCGGCTTGGATGATGATTAGGAAGAGGTAAGTACTTTGAAATTCTTGGAAATTTATGTATAAATAAGGTGGTTAGTTCAAGTTCTATTCATTCCATGGATTAATTTTTGGTTGTTTGGAGGTTTGATATTCGGCCAAGTAGTTTGAAGCTCTTAGTACATATATTTTTTTTTCTTTCTTGAAGGTTGAAATTGGTTTGTTCTTAAGGAGGTGCCGAATGTGGTCATTGAAGGGCCTTGATGAACAATATGTGTGGCTTGGGTTTATAACATTCGGTTAAGGAAGTTTGTGTGCTAGCAAGTTTGGTTTAATATATATAGATGTAAATCACCTTGTATTTGATAATTTGAAGAGTAGGAAATGGCAAATTAAAATGATGTTGGGTAAATTTTTAGTTTAGTTGTGCTTAAGCATTCGGCATTAATAGTTGATATTGGCTATGAAGTATGAAAGATTAGAGATTATTTTTTTTAAAATGAATTATGACCTTAATATGAACAAGATAGAAAGTCGGTTATAGATGTGATTGAGTGATTCGGTCATTGATGGGCATTATGGTAACCTAATTGTAGTTTGCTACCTTTAATTTCGAGATGGAAATTGTATATATAAGCTAAGTTGAGCGGTTACGGCCGAATGAGGTATATAAGATATTAAAGCATGCTAGAATTATACATTAGTGAAAATGTGTAATTGTACTAAATTCCCTACTTGAATTCGGTTAGGTATAGTCATGGTATGAGCTCATTAGGGATACTACCTTATAAGTGAATGTAGCTTTAGTTAACTTTATGTGTTATGCGTGTGTTAAAATAATTAATGATTTGGATGTTATTATAGGTATTTATGCTAAAGAATTTTTCGGCTATGTTTTGTACCCATGTGATGACTCTAATGTCTAATATAATTAGGTATATAGTTGGTTTCATTATTAAAAATAAGGGTTAAGTACCTTGAATTTCTCTTTGATGTTCAAAATGATTAAATCAATTTATTTGTTAAATTAAGCTCAAGAGCAAAGGGGAACTAAATCTGATAAAGGAAAGGAAAAAGTGATCGAATAGCTGTTGAAATCGTTCGACAACATCCGAGGTAAGTCTTTGAGTAATGAAATTTAGCTTATGATTTAATAAGGCAATTATTTGTCTATGAGCATAATAATTAACTTGTGACCTGAAGATTCTACTTGGATTACATGATCAAATAAATAAGTAAGGTATTTACTTGTAGCCGAATGGTTATGGAAATCTTGTGGATTAACGAAACGGGATCATGTTATTTGTTTAGGATTAATGAATCGAACGATGTATGGTTAGTAAACATGCTGTAATTGTATTCGAGTATCAGGAATGATATCCAGATGTGATATGATATATACATATGCATATATGTGTGAATGCTAATCGAGGTCTAAATCTGAGCTTGGTCTCGAAGGGCTTTTGAGCCAGTGCTAATAACCGAACTTAGTTTCGAAGGGCTTTAGAGCCAGTGTCATAACCGGACTTAGTTCCGAAGGGCCTTCGAGCCAGTGGTCTAATCCGAGCTTGGTCTCGAAGGGCATTTGAGCCAGTGCTAAGAATCAGGCTTGATTCCGAAGGATGTTTGTGCCAGCATAATATTTGAGGGTGAAAACCCATAAGTGTTTGTACGACAAATCATATAATACATGTTGGAATAATTTTAATCACATGTGCTACTTACTGTAAGATAACCAGGTAAGTAATTTACTCTTGTTGAGAATATGAATATACTTCAATTATGACTTTGAAATTGATGGGAATGCTTAGCACATTATTTAAATCATCCGAACGTTTATGATCCGATTATGATGTATGTGTTCCGAATTAGAGAGTTCAATGTCATAGTTATGAAATGTATGTGTACATGCATGAAATTGACATGGACATTTGAGATGAGCGCATTCGGTTATGGATTGGATTTAGCTGGATAAATTGGTTTCACCTTTGTGATATTAATGATAAAAGTGATATCTCGGTTATGTTTCTATTCGGCCAAGGGATGAAACAAACAAACTTGATATTATTATGCCATTCTTTTAAATGATTTCATTACTTAAAACTTACTAAGCATCGAAATGCTTATTCTCCGCTTTAATTCTCTGCTTTATAGATTTTGTTCGTCAACCATCGGACTCGGAGTGTCAAAGTCAAAGTCATCCACACTATCTAAACCACTTTTTGGTACTCTTCAGTTGAACTTGATAATGGCATGTATAGGGCTGACCCTTGATGTTAATTAAGTATCTTTTGGTAATGTATATTCGTATAGCCATGCGAAAATGGCTTGTTTATTTTGAGTATAACATTATGGTCATTTTGTATATATGGTCTTATGATATGGTTATTAAGTGGTGTGGAAATGTTTGGTAATGATTAGCCATTGGAATGGCCAATCATGGTCCCATTGGTGCTACGTACGTCATGGCTAATCGTGATTATACTTGAAAATAATGTATGTCAATTTACTAATTGATTCATGGAAAATTTGAAATAGGTAAAATTTACCTTAAAAGAGATGCTGACAGCAGCAGTGGTGTGAATTTGAAAAATCACTAAAAATAGTAGGAATGGAATTAAATAGTGAATAAATTATATAATCGAAGCTTGATGAGTCTATTTTTATATGAAAGAAACAAAATGACCATATGAGCCGTATTTTATGAGATGTTTAAGTTTTCGTGAAACAGGGCCAGAGCTTTTTCTGGATCCCCTGTTCTGATTTTGAAAATTTACCAAAAATTAACCAGAGACAATTAGAAGTCATTCTTTATATGTACAGATTTCTTTTTGAGTCTAGTTTCATTAGAAACAAACGGAATAAGTATTGAATCTCTGTATAGGGAGATATCTAAGTCGTAATGCATAAAGGTCAGAGTAGTCAAACCCTGAAATAGGGGAGACTTTAACTAATAAACTGTACTAATTGGCCTGACCAAAAATTCTAGAAACGAATTTTTAAATAGATATATGAGTCTAGTTTCAGGGAAAATTTACGGAATCGGTTTTTGAGTTTTGGAACTCGAGATATGATTTTTAAAGTGACCGTGATGTTGTTAGCCAGCTGGTCTGTAAATTTTAAAATGAACTGTGTAAGTAAATGAATTAAGTTCGTTAACACCTCGTATTCGACTCCGGAAACGGTCTCGTGTACGGGGTGCTACAATTTTATTGGTATCAGAGCTACGGTTTAGTCGATTCTAGGACTACCATAATACGTTCGGGTTTAGCTATACATGCCATTATGTGTTTATTTGATAGTGTGGTGATTTCTGACAGTTAAAAATGTGTTTACTTATAGTAATGGATCCCGATCCCAACCGAGCGGTAGCTGATGATGTTGAGAGTGTAGCGCTGCTCCGCAAGAAAGGACAGCGCGGTGGACTCTCAACCTATTGCTAGTAATCGAATGATGAAGCTAGACAGCTTTTTATAGCGCGATGAATGATTGGTTCAATCAAGATATTCGAACTAATACTACTGCTCCACAACCCCCACTCCCGACTAATACAACCCTCAGACTGCGATACCTCCGAATCGACGGATGAGGTTAAATAAGCCCCAGCTGATGAATCCGAAAACACGGGCTATCAATTTAAAGCTACGACATGATGATGATACCGAGCAAGCTGAATTTTGGTTGGACAACACTATTCGGTACTTGATGAACTATCTTGCACACCCGATGAATGCCTAGAGTGTACTATCTCCTTGCTACGTGATTCTGCCTACTATTGGTGGAATACGTTGATTTCGGTTGTGCCCAGAGAGCAAGTAACTTGGGAGTTTTTCCAAACCGAGTTTCGAAAAAGGTATATCAGCCAGAGATTCATTGATCAAAAACGGAAAGAATTTCTTGAACTTAAACAAGGTTCCATGTCGGTTACTGATTATGAACGAAAGTTTGTAAGGCTTAGCCGGTACGCTCGAGAATGCATTTCCTCAGAAGCTGTAATGTGTAAACGTTTTGAAGATGGACTGAACGAAGATATAAAACTGTGTGTTGGCATTTTAGAAATCAGAGAATTTGTGGTACTTGTCGAGCGAGCTTGCAAAGCCGAAGAGCTCAGTAAGGAGAAAAGAAAAGCTGATATGGGAGCAAAGGAGTTTCGTAAGAGATCTTCAGGAAAGCCCTTTCAACAGTTTTCGAAGAAAGTTAGAGATGATTTAGGCCGGTCTAAAGGCACTTTGGGCTTTTCTAGACGAGATCGTGATCGACCCCCTGTGAGTACAAGAGTCACTTCAGTTGCCAGTGTTGGAAATGATCGTCGAGACAGAACAGAGTGCCAGTATTGTGGAAAATGGCATTCGGGGAGTTGTAGATTCCATGACCGCTCCTGTTATAAGTGCGGATCAGCTAACCATTTTATCAAGGATTGCGCGAGACTGTCTGAACAAAATGTAAATCAGAGTGGGAAACCAGGTGCTACTACTGCTCGGGGTAGACCATCTAGAAATACGGGGAATGCCAATGGCGGTCAGAGAGGATCTAGAGATGCTACAACCAGATCTGAGGCTCGTGCTCCTGCTAGAGCTTATGCTATACGCGCACGCGAGGATGCTTCCTCGCCAGATGTTATTACCGGTACTTTCACTCTCTTTGATACTAATGTGATTGCATTGATTGACCCTGGTTCTACTCATTCATATGTATGTGAGACCCTAGCATCCAGTAAGACTTTACTTGTTGAGTCTACTGAGTTCGTAATTCGAGTGTCGAATCCATTGGGTCGTTATGTGCTTGTCGACAAGGTGTGTAAGAAATGCCCCTTAATAATCCGAGGCTCCTGTTTTCTGGCTGACTTGATGCTTTTACCGTTTGATGAATTTGATGTTATTCTCGGTTTGGATTGGTTGACCGTGCATGATGCAGTTGTGAATTGCAAAAGTAAGACTATTGATTTGAGGTGTGCAAATAATGAGATAATCCAAGTCGAGTCTACTGTTTTGAATGGATTGCCAACAATAATATCCTCGATGTTAACTCAAAAATATGTGAGAAAGGGGTGTGAAGCGTATCTTGCATACGTATTTGATAATAAAGAACCAGAAAAGAAACTTGAATCGGTACCAGTGGTTTGTGAATATCCGGATGTTTTTCCCGAAGAATTACCGGGGTTACCACCTGTTCGGGAGGTAGAGTTTGGCATCGAACTTGTACCTGGGACTACACCGATTTTGATAGCTCCGTATCGTATGGCACCAACGGAATTAAAGGAATTGAAAGCTCAGTTGCAAGAGTTGATGGATAGAGGTTTCGCTCGACCAAGTTTCTCACCTTGGGGTGCACCAAAGATTGTTTGTGAAAAGAAGGACGGAACCATAAGGTTGTGCATCGACTATCGTCGGTGAATAAAGTGACAATAAAGAATAAATATCCGTTATCACGTATTGATGATTTGTTTGATCAACTAAAGGAGCCTCGGTGTTTTCAAAGATAGATTTGAGATCGGGCTATTATCGATTCATGAATTTGAGATTCGGATATACCCAAAACCGCTTTCGAATCGAGATACGGTCACTACGAGTTCTTAGTGATGCCGTTTGGGCTCACTAATGCCCCTGCGGTATTTATGGATTTGATGAATCGAATCTTCAGACCGTTTTTGGATCGGTTTGTAGTTGTGTTTATCGATGACATTTTGGTCTATTCGAGAAATGAAACCGATCATGTTGAACACCTGGGATTAGTGTTACAAATTTTACGGGATAAGCAGTTATATGCTAAGTTTAGTAAGTGTGAGTTCTGGTTAAGAGAGGTTAGCTTCTTGGGTCATGTGGTATCTACATCGGTATTCGAGTTGATCCGAGCAAAATTTCAGCCATACTTAACTGAAGCCTCGAGAAATATTACCGAGGTTCGGAGTTTTTGGGACTTGCTTACACTACGACGGTTTGTAAAGGGTTTTTCGATGATAGCCACACCAATGACGAAACCGCTTGTAAAGATGTTAAGTTTGAATGGACGAAAAATGTCGAAAAGTTTCGATCAACTAAAGACTTATTTGATGAAGCTCCAAGATTAGTGCAGCCGAATCGTGCAAAGAGTTTGTCATTTACAGTGATGCATCCTTACTTGGGTTGGGTTGTGTATTGATGCAAGAAGGTCGAGTTGTAGCTTATGCGTCGAGGCAATTGAAGCCACATGAGAAAAATTATCCAACCCATGATCTCGAATTAGCTGCCATCGTATTCGCTTTGAAAATATGGAGACATTACTTATTTGGTGAGAAGTGCCATGTATTTTCGGATCACAAAAGTCTCAAATATTTGATGACTCAAAGAAATTTGAATTTGCGACAAAGACGTTGGCTCGAGTTGTTGAAAGACTATGAGCTTGTCATTGACTATCACTGGGGAAAGGCTAATGTGGTTGCTGATGCTTTAAGTCGTAAATCACTGTTTGCCTTACGAGCGATGAATGTACACTTGTCTGTTCTATCCGATAATGTGTTAGTAGTAGAATTAAAGGTTAAACCATTGTTGATTCATCAAATTCGTGAAGCTCAGAAAGTCGATAATGAATTGGTTGCAAAACGGGTTGAATGTATTTCGAATATGGAGTCAGAGTTTCAAATAGATGATGACGATTGTTTGAGGTTCAGAAGTCGATTGTGTGTTCCAATAAATTCAGAACTTATTTCGATGATCTTGAGTGAGGCTCATAGTAGCCGAATGTCTATCCACCCGGGTAGTACAAAAATGTACAATGATTTGAAACGTCAATTTTGGTGGCCTGGTATGAAACGAGACATTTCTGACTTTGTTTCGAAGTGTTTGATATGTCAACAAGTGAAATCCGAACATCAAGTGCCTTCAGGATTACTTCAGTCGATCATGATACCCGAGTGGAAGTGGGATCGAGTCACGATGGATTTTGTATCTGGATTGCCATTGTCATCAAGCAAGAAAGATGCGATCTGGGTTGTTGTTGATAGACTGACAAAGTCGGCTCATTTTATCCCTGTACGTATGGATTACTCCCTTAACAAGCTAGCTGAAATGTATGTATCTCAGATTGTAAGGTTCCATGAAGTACCCGTTTCTATTGTGTCAGATAGAGATCCGAGATTCACATCGCGATTTTGGAAGAAATTTCAAAAAGCTTTGGGTACCAAATTGAATTTCAGCACCGCTTTTCATCCCCAGACCGATGGTCAATCTGAGCGGATAATTCAGATACTCGAGGATATGTTGAGATGTTACATTCTTGAGTTTAGTGGTTCGTGGGAACGGTATTTACCTTTGATTGAATTCGCTTACAACAATAGTTTTCAGTCAAGCATTAAGATGGCACCTTACGAGGCTTTGTATGGTCGTAAATGTCGTACACCATTGTTTTGGACCGAGCTTGGTGAAAGTAAAATTTTCGGAGTTGATTTGATTAAAGATGCTGAGCAGAAAATAAAGATAATTCATGAAAGTATGAAGGCAGCATCAGATCGTCAGAAATCATACGCGGATTTAAAACGAAGAGATATTGAGTATCAGGTGGGAGACAAAGTGTTTCTTAAAGTTTCACCTTGGAAAAAGATACTCAAATTTGGCCGTAAGGGCAAACTGAGTCCGAGGTTCATAGGGCCGTATGAAATATCCGAACGAATTGGTCCAGTGGCATATAGATTGATTTTACCCCCTGATCTCGAAAAGATTCACAACGTTTTTCATGTTTCGATGCTTCGACGTTACAGATCTGACCCTTCGCACATACTTAATCCCTCAGAGGTTGAAATTCAATCTGATTTGAGTTATGAAGAAGAACCGATTCGTATCCTAGCTTGTGAGGTGAAAGAGTTGCGAAACAAAAGGGTTCCGTTAGTAAAGGTGTTATGGGTCAAACACGGGATCGAAGAAGTTACTTTGGAAACCGAGAACTCTATGAAAGAACGATACCCAAACCTATTTACCGGTAAGATTTTTACGGACGAAAATTTCTTAAGTGGGGGAGAGTTGTGACAACCCTAAATTGACCCTAGTCGAAAAGTGGTTTCGGGACCACGAAACCGAGTCATAAAAAAATAATTAACAGTCATATTCGATGCTTATTATATGTGAATATGAATGTGTGGAAGTTTCATACTTTAATTTGGTCAGTATATGTGAAATTTATTAGTAGCGACTTATGTGAGACAATTGTGAAGTGTGTTAGACTAATGTAAAAGTGAGCTAATAGTGCATGATGTAAAAAAAGTGTACTTGCATGTCAAATTAGCCAAAGTATGGATAGTGGCGGCCATGGTATGGGTTATTAATGATAATATGTATTTTCTATTAACATTTTTAGATTATAAAATGAGTTAATGAATTAAGAATAATAAAATATGAGGGAGTGGGAGGATAAACCAAAGTTGTTTCATCCTTGCTCTTCCATTTTGCAAGAATTTGAGGGAGGAAGAAGAAAGGAGTTCTCTTGCTTCATGTTCGCTTGGATGATGATTAGGAAGAGGTAAGTACTTTGAAATTCTTGGAAATTTATGTATAAATAAGGTGGTTAGTTCAAGTTCTATTCATTCCATGGATTAAGTTTTGGTTGTTTGGAGGTTTGATATTCGGCCAAGTAGTTTGAAGCTCTTAGTACATATATTTTTTCTTTCTTTCTTAAAGGTTGAAATTGGTTTGTTCTTAAGGAGGTGCCGAATGTGGTCATTGAAGGGCCTTGATGAACAATATGTGTGGCTTGGGTTTATAACATTCGGTTAAGGAAGTTTGTGTGCTAGCAAGTTTGGTTTAATATATATAGATGTAAATCACCTTGTATTTGATAATTTGAAGAGTAGGAAATGGCAAATTAAAATGATGTTGGGTAAATTTTTAGTTTAGTTGTGCTTAAGCATTCGGCATTAATAGTTGATATTGGCTATGAAAGTATGAAAGATTAGAGATTTTTTTTTTAAATGAATTATGACCTTAATATGAACAAGATAGAAAGTCGGTTATAGATGTGGTTGAGTAATTCGGTCATTGATGGGCATTATGGTAACCTAATTGTAGTTTGCTACCTTTAATTTCGAGATGGAAATTGTATATATAAGCTAAGTTGAGCGGTTAGGGCCGAATGAGGTATATAAGATATTAAAGCATGCTAGAATTATACATTAGTGAAAATGTGTGATTGTACGAAATTCCCTACTTGAATTCGGTTAGGTATAGTCATGGTATGAGCTCATTAGGGATACTACCTTATAAGTGAATGTAGCTTTAGTTAACTTTATGTGTTATGCGTGTGTTAAAATAATTAATGATTTGGATGTTATTATAGGTATTTATGCTAAAGAATTTTTCGCTATGTTTTGTACCCATGTGATGACTCTAATGTCTAATATAATTAGGTATATAGTTGGTTTCATTATTAAAAATAAGGGTTAAGTACCTTGAATTTCTCTTTGATGTTCAAAATGATTAAATCAATTTATTTGTTAAATTAAGCTCAAGAGCAAAGGGGAACTAAATCTGATAAAGGAAAGGAAAAAGTGATCGAATAGCCGTTGAAATCGTTCGACAACATCCGAGGTAAGTCTTTGAGTAATGAAATTTAGCTTATGATTTAATAAGGCAATTATTTGTCTATGAGCATAATAATTAACTTGTGACCTGAAGATTCTACTTGAATTACATGATCAAATAAATAAGTAAGGTATTTACTTGTAGCCGAATGGTTATGGAAATCTTGTGGATTAACGAAACGGGATCATGTTATTTGTTTAGGATTAATGAATCGAACGATGTATGGTTAGTAAATATGTCAGTAATTGTATTCGAGTATCGTGAATGATATCCAGATGTGATATGATATATACATATGCATATATGTGTGAATGCTAATCGGGTCTAAATCCGAGCTTGGTCTCAAGGGCTTTTGAGCCGCTGCTAATAACCGAACTTAGTTTCAAGGATTTAGAGCCGTGTCATAACCGGACTTAGTTCAAGGGCCTTCGAGCCAATGGTCTAATCCGAGCTTGGTCTCAAGGGCTTTTGAGCCGCTAAGAATTGGGCTTGATTCAAGGATGTTTGTGCCAAGATAATATTTGAGGTGAAAACCCATAAGTGTTCGTGACGAGAAATCATATAATACATGTTGGAATAATTTTAATCACATGTGCTACTTACTGTAAGATAACCAGGTAAGTAATTTACTCTTGTTGAGAATATGAATATACTTCAATTATGACTTTGAAATTGATGGGAATGCTTAGCACATTATTTAAATCATCCGAACGTTTATGATCCGATTATGATGTATGTGTTCCGAATTAGAGAGTTCAATGTCATAGTTATGAAATGTATGTGTACATGCATGAAATTGACATGGACATTTGAGATGAGCGATTCGGTTATGGATTGGATTTAGCTGGATAAATTGGTTTCACCTTTGTGATATTAATGATAAAAGTGATATCTCGGTTATGTTTCTATTCGGCCAAGGGATGATACAAACAAACTTGATATTATTATGCCATTCTTTTAAATGATTTCATTACTTAAAACTTACTAAGCATCGAAATGCTTATTCTCTGCTTTAATTCTCTGTTTTATAGATTTTGTTCGTCAACTATCAGACTCGGGAGTGTCAAAGTCGAAGTCATCCATACTATCTAAACCACTTTTTGGTACTCTTCAGTTGAACTTGATAATGGCATGTATAGGGCTGACCCTTGATGTTAATTAAGTATCTTTTGGTAATGTATATTCGTATAGCCATGCGAAAATGGCTTGTTTATTTTGAGTATAACATTATGGTCATTTTGTATATATGGTCTTATGATATGGTTATTAAATGGTGTGGAAATGTTTGGTAATGATTAGCCATTGGAATGGCCAATCATGGTCCTATTGGTGCTACGTACGTCATGGCTAATCGTGATTATACTTGAAAATAATGTATGTCAATTTACTAATTGATTCATGGAAAATTTGAAATAGGTAAAATTTACCTTAAAAGAGATGCTGATAGCAGCAGTGATGTGAATTTGAAAAATCACTAAAAATAGTAGGAATGGAATTAAATAGTGAATAAATTATATAATCGAAGCTTGATGAGTGTATTTTCATATGAAAGAAACAAAATGACCATATGAGCCGTATTTTATGAGATGTTTAAGTTTTCGTGAAATAGGGCCAGAGCATTTTCTGGATCCCTTGTTCTGATTTTGAAAATTTACCATAAATTAACCAGAGACAATTAGAAGTCATGCTTTATATGTACAGATTCCTTTTTGAGTATAGTTTCATTAGAAATAAACGGAATAAGTACTGAAGCTCTGTACAGGGAGATATCTAAGTAGTAATGCATGAAGGTCAGAGTAGTCGAATCCTGAAACAGGGGAGACTTTAACTAATAAACTGTACTAATTGGCCTGACCAAAAATTCTAGAAAAAAATTTTTAGATGGATATATGAGTCTAGTTTCAGGAAAAATTTACAGAATCCATTTTCGATTTTTGGAACTCGATATATGATTTTTAAAGTGACCGTGATGCAGTTAGCCAGCTGGTCTGTAAATTTTAAAATGAACTGTGTAAGTAAATGAATTAAGTCCGTTAACACCTCATGTTCGACTCCGGCAACGGTCTCGGGTACGGGGCGCTACACATACATTCATGCCTTAGTTTTTATTATGTCATTTACTCACATTTCCATCATCAGGCATCCATGATCATATTCACAATTTATCTATGCCAAATGAATTTAACCACAACATGAGTGACCATAGCACATGTATGCATTTATGAATAGGATTACATCCCCATAACTAATATGGGTCATATCTCATGGTCATATACAAAATGAATCATCAAATCATTATAAGCCAACACATTTGGCTACATAAATATGACATATAACAAAAAGACCAAGTCTCTATACATAATAATGTAACATTGCATTATTTACACACAAACATATGAATGGGTAGATTTCTGATCAATCAAAGCGACAACATGAGTATCATAGAGAGAAAAAGTACCCGTAATCACATCAGGAGATGAAGCCTCTTCGCGAGCGCAAATGGCATAAGTCCTCTTAGGTGCCCTACCCTTGAGTCTCACAGTTGGATCCCTCGGTGCACTCTTATTACTTGCTCCATTTCCCGGATTTCTGTGTGGTCTCCCTCTAGAAGTAGCATTGCCCGATCTTGCATTCTGAAATCTCTCCTTTTCAACCATCTTGGGGTAATCTCTAATGAAATGATCCTGGGAACCACACTTAAAACAAGTCCCATCATTAGCTCAGCACTCGACGAGGTGTCGTCTACCACAATATGAGCACTCTGGTCTACTCGGTCGGGCATTACCAACGCTAGCAATTGTAGTCTGAGCTTTTGAAACCGAGTACTACTTACCCTTATTTCTATTTGAGTACCCAACTGAAGCACTCGATCGAGTATTATACTCTCTTGGTTTCTTAGATAAGGACTGCAGTGACTTACTCATTTGTCTCTTCTTCGAATTTCAAGACTCAAATTCAGCTTTTCTTTTCTTTTTAGCTAATTCCTCGGCCTTGCAAGCTCTCTTAACCAGTACAATAAACTCTTTTAATTCTAGGATGCCAACCAGCAATCGGATGTCTTCATTTAATCCATCCTCAAACCTCTTACACATGATGGCCTCAGTCGATACACACTCCCGAGCATACTTGCTAAGTCTCACAAACTCACGCTCATATTCTGTTACAGACATTCAGCCCTGTTTTAACTCAAGAAATTCCTTTTGTTTCTGATCGATAAACTTCTGACTTATGTAATACTTATGAAACTCCTCTTGGAAAAATTCCCAATTAACTTTCTCTTTTGGTGCAACCGACACAAGGGTGTTCCACCACTGACAAGCCGAGTCTTTTAAGAGTGATACTACACATTTCATGCATTCCTCAAGTGTGCATGATAACTCATCAAATACCCTGATGGTATTCTCGAGCCAAAACTTTACCCTTTCGGGATCATCATCTATACTAGCTCGAAACTCTGAAGCTCTTTGCTTTCGAATTTTATCCACTGAAGGTCTATTCAGCCTCATAAAATCCATACCTTGAGGTGCTACAGGAACAGGTTGAGGAATAGGTGGGGGTTAAGCGTTCAGGTTCGTTCGAACGAACTCCATATACCAGGCATTCATCATATGGATAAAGGCTTCCCTAGCCTCATCTCCTCCTCCCTGAGTCACGGTCATAGGTCTACTTTCAACTGGCGCTGCCCCTTGAACGGGAGTCGGTGCATTACTTTCTACATCATCAGCTTTAGCTTGATTGGGATCCATTACTAAAGGATTAGTTTGATAGTGTGAATCGAGCTCCAACGTCCTTCAATCCCTGAGCTAGCTTGGCGATACTTCGATACTCAAAATGTGGCTACTATTATTTAGTCCACAACATTGTTCTTTCCTCGGTTTAGGTTCGGACTCCATTTTTCTTGATAATCAAGCTTGAAAGTTGAAGAAAAACTCTAGCTATGGCTCTTCAAATTTTCGGCACACATATGAAGAAGATGAACACAATTTTGACTTATTTTTCCATTTTTATTCTTTTATTAACCAAATGACAAAAATGCCCTTTTCTTTCAAATTTTTCCTATTCATGCCCATTTTTGTCCATAATTATAGAAATTGGGCACATTACTATTTAAGGACCTCTAATTAATAATCCATGGAAATTTCATGCTTAAAGCTTCTAGAACTCACATTTTGCAACTTTTACAATTTAGTCCTAAATGTCAAATTGGACACTTTATCAATAGAATTTATTCATGAAACTTTCACACAAGCATGCAATCATATCATAGACCTCATAAGAATCATAAAATAATTATTTCTACTTCAGACTTGTGGTCTCGAAACTACAGTTCCGACTAGGCCCTAATTCAGGATGTTACAGTGAAAATGAGTTGTACCACTGTATGCAAAGTATGAATTTTTTTTAATTACGATATTTTAAAATTTTTCAAATTTATTACAAATGATGAATGTTTGACATTGAATATGAATTTCCTATGTTAGTTGCTAATAGTTAATACATCATTCTTAAATACTCATAACTAAACATATTTTAATGATACAAATATTTTACTATAATGATAAAAATTGTATTCTCATATAAATAAAAATTTATGAGTGTTAACAAATCATTCTAAAATGATTTTTTATAATTATAATTGTTACATTTTACAATAAAGTGTGCGATATTAAAAAAAAATCACAATTGCAATACCAAAAATGATAATTACAGCATCCATTATACCCGCAAATGCAATGAACACTACGCGATGCAAAAACACCGACCCTCCTTGGATTGTACAGCATGGGTGGGAGAAAGTTATCATTGAATCCAACAATAAAACCATCATCAATAGTTTGGCACTAAGGGACTTTCATTCTAGGAAACCTTTGCCATTTGCAAATCAACAGCTGATTGACTTGCTAGTAGAACGAGGAAAGGTTGCCACCGTGAGAAATTTGTAATGAATTTTAAGAAATGAAGTGGAGTGAATTATGAAAAAAACGAATTTGAATACTTTAAAAAGAAAGTTAAATATCCCACCGATTCCCATACAAATTTGATTATTTTTTCATTTTAAAAGTTCTCAACACCCTAAATATATATTTAATAAATTTTACATATTATCAAATAAATTTGTTATCAACAAGTGATTACAACAAGTGGAAGTAGATTTATTCTCAAAGTATTTGGATTAAGTTAAAATTCTAGAATCAAAATTGTTAAAAAAAAATTTACTTAATACCATTTTGATACGCAAAATTAAGTTCAAATCGTAAAACATGTGAGGCTACGTGTAATTAAAATTTCTTTTACTAAATTCATACTAATTTACTGCAAAAAAAAATTATTTGATTACATGGATGTAAAGGTGACAAACTTTGATGAAAAGTAATAATCAAACTAAAGTTTTTAATTTGAGAAAAGCAAAAACTTAATTAACCTTTTTTTACCTAAAAACAAATGCGACAAAGGCACAAAACATACATAAGGCATGTTGATATGCAGATGCTCGAATTGAGTAATTTGATCGAACCTTTAGTCATACAAGAATAAACCTTGTCTGTTTGATACAATACTTAAAACTACTCAAAGTCCCTTCACAACTTATAAATAGGAGAAAACTACTCAAAGTCCCTCCCCAACTAATAAATAAAAAGATAATACCTTTAAACACACTTAAACCCACATTACTCGTTCTTGTATTTATATTTTGATTGTCATGTACTTGTTACACTTAAAAAAACAAAGAAAAATACAAGTAGTGGTATCAATAATTCCAAACTAAAAAAATCTAATACTTTTTTTCCCTCCTTTTAAGGATGTGAGTTGGACGAACAAATAAGCTTGACAAAAAATACAAGTTTGTTCCTCAGAGATCATTGTAGCATGTTTACTACCCAATTCCATACATTTTAAATTACATTAATCGCTGCTCTTTCTCAGGTATCTTCAATGATCATATTGAGACCCCCAAAACCAAAAATGAAAAGAAATAAGAATTCCACTCCGATTCATCAGCTTGACTGTAACCATATCGTCTTGCGCTGTCGCATCCGCCAGTTTTTTCCATGTCATTTCTCGATGCTCTTCCAACTCTTGGGCTCTGGCCTCTCTCTCTTCAAATTGTCTCTGACAATCCGATTCATTGGCTAGACTGTAACCATATTGTCTTCCCCTCTATGCGCTGCTGCATCCACCAGTTTTTTCCATGTCATTTCTCGTTGCTCTTCCACCTCTTGGGCTCTGGCTTCTTTCTCTTCAAATTGTCTATGACAATCATCAAATAACTCAGCGTCCATCTCCATGAACATCTTTTTCACATTCGCAGTCAACCCATGAATTGCTTGGTTCCAATGACTTCGGATGTTCTTCTCCAATGCCTCAAAGATGATAGGTAATATCGCCTGCCGATTTTGGGCAATTAAGCTCACGATGTGCTCATTATTCCACAAGAAGAGGGCCCTTTCGGCAACCTACAGTACAAATGGTCTTTAGGAAGAATTCTGAAGAAAAGCAAACAGTCAACAATTTTGCAGCAACCTATTCCCTCCAACAAATACAAATTGTTACCAGCACAGTAGAAACCTTACTAATAAAAAGTAAATACCCAAGAACTCCAAATGTTCCATTATATCCACCTTTGCAAAATGTAATCCACTGAGTGTGAAACTCAGCTAAGACAAGAACCTATTAAGCACTATTCAACCAATGGCATTTAAGGGAAAATGCCAAAAAAAGGTCTAAAGTAAAAGAAAAAAAGAAGTAAAAAGATATAGGAGATAAAACAATAAACGCATAATCACCAAACTGAATATTCAAATTACAATGTGTAGAATCTACAGGAAAGAAGGGTTGTAAAGCAATCTATGAAACCAAGCAGGAAACCAGTAAATGAACTTGAAACGAACATTATTAAAGAAACTGTTATTCAAATTTTGGTTTAAATGAAGTCAATGTGAGCATCTATGACAGAAAAATGGAATGCAAGAACTTCCAAATCAACCACAACTTGACGTTGGGACCAACATATATTTGTTCATAAAATCTAATATTAACTGTTCATTGTGTAATCTCGAAGTCACAGTGCTTGGCAATAAAAACATTATCTACAGATAGAAGCTAGTAGAAAAACCAATGATGCAAGACATTATATAATACAAGAGCAACTTTTCTTTTTAACCTCCTTCTGACCGAATCTCAGACAACAGAAAACCATGACAAAGAAATTGAAAAAGAACAGGTAGGCTACACCATGGGAGAGAACTTAAACTAGTACCTTCCTATCGGACGATGAACAGAAAGGGAGAAGCCACTGGAACATAAAGTAGAAATGTCTAAGGTTCGGAACATATAGCTCTGTTTCTTCAAGTTACCCCTGTCCAACATCATGCCTGATACAGTTTTTTTTTTTTTTTTTTGACTGCATGTCCAATACAGTTTTGAACACTCCAAATACATGGAAAAGCTTTAAAATTTTGAAGAAACCTGTGTTGGATTCATACTCATATCTGACACTTGTACTTGAGTCCAAGTAACATAGTTCAAAACCATGCAAAATCCATCACAAATTTCCAAAAACATATCAGAAATGAGTATCACAATGCAGCGCTTTCCTAGAGTGCCAAGAATCCCATTCCACATTCAGAATAGTAAGAACTAACATGAAAAGTTAAAGGAGAAATATCACAAGCTGATAACAACTGAGCATCAAAATCATTGTTAACCCAATTCTAGCAACAAATCCACATTCCACAACTACGAAAATAATGGACGAAAACTCAAACAACTGGAATTCTTTAAACCCAAAATGACATAGTGAAAAGAGAGTCCCTTATATATTACCTGAAAATGAGGGCTATTGAGACAACGAGCAATCTGTCTGAAAAGAGGAACCACACATCGTTGGAACTCAGCAGACTGCGTTGCTTCAAGTACTTCTTCAAGTTCTCCAAGGAAGAGAAGTTCCTTTTGACAATTAGTCAAAGGCCAATACTTCAACAACCCTCTTATAACCGTGTCAGCCAGCTTATAATCCTTCTCAACAAACTGAATAATACAATAAGACAACTGCTGGTGATACGCTCCCACAGGTTTCGGCTTATGCAAAGGGATCAATGCTCTCACAAGGAACAACTTATGTTCCTCTTTCATGGGCAAAGCGAAGCCATTGATAATACTTCCCAAAATCTCCAAAAGCTCCCCAATCCCGCTATGCCTCTCTGTTTCGTATATAAACCTATAGAAAATATTATTTATGGCTTTCCTAATAAACGGACGATGAACCATGAATTTACCATAAATCCTATGGAGAATTGTTTTTAAAAACTCTCTTTCCCTGTGATCCTCCGAATCAAACAAATCAAGCAGCTTCAAAACGAACGAATGATCAATGAATCTCTTTGCAACCTTAGTGTCCGTATCCGAAGATACGACATATCTCAAAAGAAGCTCGTAAACAATCTGTAAATGAGGCCATGAGGGTTCCAAATACCCTTCATCTTCTTCAGGATCCGTCGCTTCTTGGCCCGTGTTCTCGTGAGACGGCGGAGGGAGGCACCGGAAAATGTTGACTCCGATCATTTTAATCATTTCTTCTTGACACCTCTCCATGATTTTGCCTGAACCGGATTGAATGAGATCGACTAGTTCCAGCAGTGTTTGCCGCTTGATTTCTTTTTCTCGGGCCGATTTCAAGGTATCGGAGAAATCGAATTGAAAGCAACAAATCTGTAATTTTCTCATGAACAAATTCTGCCTATCAGAAACGGGGACGTCGCGGAATAACGGCAACGGTTCCACAGTAGCCATCGGTGGTGGAGCCATAGGGACGTCGGAATTTCGGGATGGAGCGGCGACGGCATTGGAGTTAGGACCCGACCCGTATAAAGATGCATCCGTTGAATCAGATTTGGAATGCTTCCGCTGTCCTCCTTTGATAATTTTCTTAAACATTTTGGAAACCTAATGAAGATTATGTTGACTAATCGCGCTAGGGTTAAGCAAAGGTTTCAATGGAAGAAAGAAAATCCAATAATGGATCTGAAAGATTTTAAATTGTGGGAAGAGAATGGGGGATTTTCATCAGTCTTTTGTTCCCCAAATGATCGGATTTTAGCAACGTTGATTGACCGTGAATTTGGAGAGAGACATCGGAAAAAAAGATCGCCGGAATGTGATCAACTGATATGACGGTTGTGCTGTTCCGGCAACCATTCGGACGGCCTCAATTTAATGAAAACAAAAAATACAAGGGAGAGTAACGAAAGTGGAGGGTAATTAAGGGAAAGAATTTTTTTTAATGAAAATAATAATATAAATGCCTAAATAGTTGGGTATTGCATCATTAGTTACTGTAATAAAATTTTATTTTTATCACTTAATTAAAAAAATTATAATTTTATTATTAAAGTTTTTAATTTATTTTTTGGCACTTTTTCAATTAATATAATAATTATTTTAATCCTCAAATTTTATTTTTATTTTTAAATTTGATTCGGTTCCATATAAATATTATTTTTAAAAATAAAAATTCTATATAAAAATTTTAAAAAATAAAATCTCAAAATATTGCTATTAAAAGAACTAGTATGTATGAAAAATAAAGAAGATTATAATTTAATAGAATACAATAACAAATTAAAAACACAACAAAACTAAAAAAACAAGTAGATTATTACATGCTTCCTCAATATTTCTCGAAACTAAATTAGTAAAATCTTTAAGTTCCTAAGAACATCCAGAACTGATATTATAGAGGTTTGTAAAATCAAATCTAATATCGACGAGTGATGCAAGATTTTGGTTTGTGCTTATATGATTCGAGAAGAATTTATTTATTTACATATCCATGGCTTATTGCATGATTGAGTATCGAGTTAAATTAATAACTGTCGTATGAACTAATTTGCTATAATTGATAATGATTGTAGAGATAGTGGACTGAATTGAATAAAATGAAAAGTAGTATGATTTAGTAAGCACCTGATGTGTGATATGAGAATGGATTGAAACATGTAATATGATATGAGATATTTGTGTGTTGATGATGAATTGGAATGAAATTGTGAAGTTATATATGAATTGGATTGAAATGAAACGAGATAAGTATAGTGTATAATGTACGAAAATGCAAATGTGACCAATTACAGGGTATGGCAGGTAAATGTAAATGATTACAGGATATGAATATGCGAATATGAATTATGACAGGGTATGATAACGCACAAATGAATATTTGATACCCATGTGAACTTAGTAAAAGGTTAGGATACGATTGGCATGCTAATAGAGTTAGATGCACTTGTACGGGATATTTGATGATATGGAGATTATGACAGTTTATATCGAGATCTAGCATCTATTGCGGATCATCGAGTTTTATTTGTCTCTTCAAAGACTTTGGTGGTGGAGGGATGCTTTTGTAAATGTTTAAACATTTGATACCTACGTGCTTTGCACTTTGGTGCCTTGTTGTGGTGTAGTTTTAAGCTCATATAATCTATGTTGGTGTGGTGTAGTTTACTTGTGTATCTGAGTCTATTTTACTAGGGTTACATTGGGCAAAATATTGAAATCAAATCTTGAAATCGAAAAATGAAAGAAATTGAATTTTGGTAAACTATTATAATGTATTATTTGAATTGAAATGGTATAATCTTATGAATTGATAATAGTATATGAAATGATTTGATGATATGGAATTGTATGTGTGCATATATGTAATTCACGATAAAGAAATTATACAAAAGATTATGCAAACCGATTAGAATCGAGCCCTGGGGTAGATTTGAGTATGAATGAGCCAATAGGCACGAAAGTAATTGTAAAGATAAGATAAAATTGAGCATACAATTTGATGAATGTGTAGTTATAAGTATATGTACATAGATATTGGAATGAATTGAATAAGTAGGAAGTGAAATAAATGGAAAATGGTTAGGTAACTATTAAAAAGTATAGTATGTAACAATCATATGTATTTGTTGATGAAATTATGTTTCAATTTCATATGCTATATAATGAAAGTATTGGTATCCGAATGTTGATTGGTATGACATGGTAAGTTTAAATGCTAATATGAAATAAATTGATGTGCAAAAAAAAAAGGTTATCTACATGCTTCATTCGATAATGAAAGCTTTTGGCATGAATGTGTATGTGGAATGGCTAAAGTTTGAATTTGAGTTGATTGTATGCATTTGATTAATGCTTGGATTATATTGACTTGAATTATAGAAGTACCACTGAGCGTTATCACTCAGCGTACAGTTTGTTTATTTTGTGCGTAGGTATTAGGGAATCTCGAAGTCGCGAGAATTGATTCAGAATTCGAACCGCAACTCTCGAGTTAGCAAAGTTTGTGTAGTTCTTTTATATTTTGATATATGGCATGTACCTAGATTTCAAAGTCGGTTTTGTATTGAAATTGCCATCATGAAGTTTGAATTGGCATTGTGATTTAAGTTAAGTGCACAATTTGTTTAATGTACACTTATGAACATGGTATGAGTAGGTTGGATTGGTTAACTGGTTGAAATCGTAGAAATTGTCTTATGGTTCAGTATAATTTGATAATTTGGTTAATATATGTGTATAAATGATGTTAATGGATAGAATTGAGTATGAGTGTATGGTTTAAATTTCTAAAAGGATTGAATTGTAGTATTGATTGCTTAGGTGATGCAATTTGGTACCAAATGGACCTATTTGAAACAAGCAGTCATGTCGCAACATCAAGCTCTTGTCATCGCGATAAGAAATTGTCAGTGAGTCATATCAGGACAAGAAACCCCAAAAGTTGCAACGTCAACATGATATTTTGCAAACTTTACAATTGGTCTTAATTCGACCTCAGGTTAGATTTAGAGCTTTCGTAAGCTCGTATAAGACTTGAAAATGATGGAAAATCATATTGATATCGAATAATATAGTTAATAACATATATATATATATAAGATAAATTGATTTATAGTTGCTCCAGCAACGAATGTGGTATCTCGTAGCTCGAACTC
The DNA here is from genome assembly GCF_025698485.1 of Gossypium arboreum. Taxonomy (NCBI): domain Eukaryota; kingdom Viridiplantae; phylum Streptophyta; class Magnoliopsida; order Malvales; family Malvaceae; genus Gossypium; species Gossypium arboreum. The sequence goes on along the minus strand of NC_069070.1, from coordinate 48,532,750 downwards.
GGTGATTGGGTCGGGAATGGGGTGTTACATCCAGTGGTATCAAAGCTACAGATTTAGTTGATTATCGAACTAAACTGAGCTCGAAATTGAGTCTAGAAGTACATGCAAAGTTCGAGGTGAATTTGAGTCAAGATTTGGATGCTGATTATGAATTGTTTTGTTATATAGCTGATAATGTTAGGTGAATTGAGAAATGTTGTTATAGAAGAAGTTAATAGTAGTGATCACCCTATTGAAGGTGCGAATATAGTAGGAATCGAAACACACAGTATCGATCAAGTCGATGCTTGACACAAAAATAGAGCCAACAGACCTCACCATGAGGGTTGAGATGATGAAGATTTATTCCGCATAATAGAGGATGTACTCTAGGGAGTTGTGGACGCTGCTCAGCAAGCCTTGATAAAGAGTTGTGAAAGTAGAAAGCAACTAAATTCTAAAGGTTGAAGATGTTGGCCCTTCCTCAGATGAAATTTGGTTGCAGCCAACCGAGCGAATATGGTAGAGCAGGCCATAAACCTAGTTAAGAAAGTTGAGTTTCCCCAACCATTCGGAAAGGGAGTAAGGACTACTAGTTCACAACCCTTACCTAGAAAACTACAAAATCTCGAGGATCTTGGAGATCAACTCCAAAAAATGTCAAGTTTAAGAGAGACAGAGTCAGGCAACCATATATACCAATGAGTAATACCGAGGGCCCTGTAACAGATCAAAATTCCCAACTATGAACTTTGTAGAAGAAAACACAAGGGCAAGTGCTAAAAAAAACTACTACATATTTCGATGCGAGTCCCTAGAGCATTTGACTTATGAGTGCTCAAGAAATGTTACTGATGTTTCTATGACTACTCAAAAATCTACTCCTACAATTAGGGGCATGGGAACATGTCGTGGGGGATCAGTAGCAAGGAATAAACAAAGAAGGGAAGTTGGTTCTATGGTTCAACAATTTGAAGCTAGAGCTCTTGCATGAGCCTATTTGGTTCGAACCAGGAAAGAGGATAATGCTACTGATACTGTAGCAGGGAAATTGAAATCGAGGTTGTTAAGTATAGAAATATTTGTTCCAAGTCCTTTGAAACAAACTATGCTTGTTGAGCAAGTGTATAAGTAACGCCCATGAGAAATCCAGAATAAAACATTCTCAATTGATCTGTTAATCATGTCGTTTGATGATTTTGATGTAATTTTAGGAATGGATTGGTTGACCAAGCATAGTGTGAAGCATGTCTAGCTTATGTTATTAACTTGAAGTTGATTGAAAGCCAAATGACCAAGTCCAGACATTATGTGAGCTTCCAGAAGTGCTTCTAGAAGAATTGTCAAGATTTCCTCCTGATAGTGATGTTGAATTTGCAATTGAGGTTTACCCGGGTACAACTTCTCTTTCTATTACTTCATACCATATGGTGCCAATGGAGTTAAAGAGTTAAAAATTCAATTGAAAGATCTCTTAGACCATGGCTTTATACATCTGAATATATCACCTTAGGGAACTCTAATGTTATTTGTCAAAAAGGAAAAATGAGTTGATGCAGCCATGTATTGATTATCAACAACTAAATAAGTTGGAAATCAAGAATAGATATTCGATGTCGTAAATTGATGATTTGTTCGATCAATTTAAAGGTGTTTTTGTAACACCCCTTACTCGTATCCTACATCGGGACAGGGTGCGAGGCGTTACTAGTATTAAACACATGCATACAAACATTTTTAGGTCATAAAATTTTGCTCAAATTTAAAACTTTCAAACTTCCTCTTAATATCCCTAGTATGGACCTACGATGCCCAATACACACTTTAGAAATGGTTCGAGAATAAACCGAACACTTTAGAAAACTTTGAAAAAATTTTAATGCAAACAGGGGCACACGCCCGTGTGGAAGGTCGACACGCCCGTGTGTCCTCTTAACATGGCCATGTTGAAGGTCCGTTATCTCACACGACCTGAACATATCGGGACACGCCCGTGTCCCTAGCCTGTGTGGATTTATTTCTCAATTCGAACCTACAGGGGTTTTCACACGGCCTGGCACATGCCCGTGTCCCCCACACGGCCATGACATGCCCGTGTCTCAGCCCATGTATTAAAACCTTGACATTCTATTTCTGACGTCATTAACCATTTAGGGGCACACGGCCAAGGCACACGCCTGTGTGCTAGGCCATGTGGCAAATTTAATTTCGCAATTAAGGTACAGACTTCACACGGCCTAGGCACATCCCCATGTGCTATGGTCATGTCCTCCACACAGTTGAGACACATGGCCGTGTCTTCACCCGTGTGGTTACTACTGGGCATTCTGTTTTGAAAAATTAAGGTGTAGGGGCCACATGGCCGGACCACACGCCCATGGGGCAGACCTGTATCACACACAACCTAGACACACACTCATGTGTCTACCCGTGTGGATAAAAACAAGGCTATTTCTACCCGTGTGGATAAAAACAAGGCTATTTACCAAGCATTTTTGTCACCCTTACTTACACCAACCTACAAAACATCAAACAACACTAATGCCACATAGACGTCTGACCATATCAGCCAATAACAAGGCATCCACACATCATTTCCAAGCTATTTTCTATCACATACAACATCTCCTACTTATTAACACAAACCATGCAACAACCACATCCATGAAAATTCTCATCAAATGTATTTAGCAATAATCAATATTAGCCAACAACAATGGTCTATACAAAAAGAATATCACATCAAATTGAGCCAACACTTATGGCTAAACCAGCATGACACTTAACAAAATACCAAGTCCCTATACATGCCATACTCAAAATGATAAATCTAACTATACCCAATTGTTCCGATTGATAGTGTGATCGAGCCTCCAACGTCCTTTGATCCCCAAGCTAGCTTGGCGATGCTATAAGAAAATGGAAAAGAGAGGGAGTAAGCATAAAGCTTAATAAGTTAGATGTAAATAATTAACAACACTTTACCAAGTAATATCATACTCATAACATATTATACACTTGCACAAGATTCTCGAATGACCATAGACATAACTTACTTATTTTCATCCATACTACTCATATACACAACCCGAGCTCATTCTCATGGGTTTCGTGTATGTACCTGTACCACTTGCAACATAATTATAACTTTTATCAATAGTGGCATAATCTTTAAATCACCTGTTGAACCAGTTGGAATAATAAAGGATACCCGATAAGCTTCATACAAAAGGGTAAGATGCCGTTGCCATTTCCCAAACATGGTCTTACACTGGCTCTCATATATCGGTGCTGATGCCATGTCCTGGACATGGTCTTATACTGGCTCATACAACAATGCCGGTGCCATGTTCCAAACATGGTCTTACACTGGCTCACATATCAAGGCCGATGCCATGTCCTAGAGATGATCTTACACTAGCTCTCATAACAATGCTGAGGCCATGTTTCAAATGTGGTCTTACACTGGCTCACATACTGAGGCCGATGCCATGTCCCAAACATGGTCTTACACTAGCTCACATATAACCCTAGTATCATGGCATGGATATCCGATCTATTCCTACGGTTCAACCGAGAGTTTTACCACATCAAATCTCTTCATGCATATTCATAACAAAAATCGAACATTCATGCAATATCAATTATTCAATGCAGAATAACAATAAAATTGTGGTATTTACGTGCAACTCACCTCGGTATACAAAATATGAGCGACTAATTTAATTTCATCCTTAGCTTGGTTTTCCCCCGGTCTAGGTCCAGATTCTGTATTTCTTTATCTGTAATGAAAACATTTATTTATTTAATCATCACATAAGTCAAGATATTCCAAAATTCCTAATTTGGCAACCTAAACTCTCACATTTTTATAATTTAGTCCCTAGGCTCGTAAAATGATCTTCATCGAATTTCCTCATTAACCAAGCCTAGCTAAATCTACTTTAAGCCTATAGCATCTCACAATTTCAATTATTTCACACATTTACCACCTATTTTATAACTTTTACAATATGATCCCTTTTAGGAGTTTTTCATGAAAGCCACTTCACAAAAGTTGTTTATTTAAAAACCATAATTCATTTTATTCTATAAAAATTCAGCAAAAAACATGAATAGTCTCATGGAAAAACCCTAGACTTTCAACCATTTTGCAAAATAGTCCCCTCATTAGCTAGATTAAGCTATAAGGGTTCCAAAAACACAAAAATCAACAAAAATGACCATCAAAATCACTTACTTGTAAAGAAACCAAGTGGCTGAAATTTTCAAGCTTTAAAACCCCCCTTTTTGCTGTAATTTTCGGTGGTGAAGAGAAGGAATGAAAAAGATGATAGCTAGTCCTTTAGGTTTATTATTTTATTATCAATTAAGTTACCTAACATTTGATCATTCCTTAAATTAAGGCTCCATGTCCAGAAACTAATATTTTATTGGTATATTTACTCAATAAGGACCTCTACTTTAATGTTCCATAGCTTTTTGACACCTTTAGCTGGTAGAACAAAATTTTTGCACTTTATGCGATTTAGTCCTTTTTCAAAATTAAGCATGCAATCACTGAAATTAATTCACCAAAAATTTCAAATACTCATAAAATCATGCTATAACACATAAAATAATATTAAAATAATTCCTCTGACCTCGAATTTGTGGTTCTGAAACCACTTTCCGACTAGGCCCAAAATCGGGCTATTGTAGCATCAATTTTCTCTAAGACTAATATGAGATATGGATATTATCAACTAAAGGTGGAAAATAGTGATGGGCTAAAAACAACGTCTCGTACGTGATTTGGTCACTATGAAATTCTAATGATGCCATTTGGGCTGATGAATGCTCCTGTAACGTTCATGGATCTCAAGAAGTGCATTTTCTAGCCACATTTGAGAATTATGTTACAAAGTATTGTGGGAAAAATAATTGTATAAAAAGCTTAGCAAATGTGATTCTTGTAACAACCTAAATTCAGTGAAATCGAAATAGTGGTTTCGGGACCACAAAATTGAGCCGAAAAATAAAATATATTTTAATTTTATTTTATGGTTTGTAATATGATAGAAATGTCATGTGAAAATTTTGATAAGAAAATTTTACCAATTATGTGTTTAATTACGTGAAGGACGAAATCGCATAAAATGCAAAAGTTGAATTCTAGTAGCTAGAAGGATCAAATAGCTATGAAATTCAAAAAAGGTCCTTATATGGTAGTTAGACCATTAATAAAAGTAGTAGATATTGTAACAGCCCGATTTAGGGCCAAAACGGAACAGTGGTTTCGAAACCACGAATTCGAGGTTGAAAAAAAATTATTTTAATTAAGTTTTAGTGTTTATATTATGATTGCATAATTGTGTGAAATTTTTGTTGCTAAATTTTATCGATTGGGTGTTTAATTTGACATTTAGGACTAAATTGAAATAGGTGAAAAACGTGTGTGTTCTAGTTCATAAAGTACTTGATTGAAATGGGCGTTTTGAGTAGAGGTCCTTAAATGGCAATTAGACCATTATACTTTATATGGACAAAACAAATTGGACATGGATGGAATTTTTAGAAAGTTTAGTAGTAAGGGCATTTTGGTCCTTTGCATATTAAATGAAATAAAATGGGAAAAATAACACAAAAATGTGTTCATCTTCATTTAGCTTGACCGAAAATTGCATGTTCTCCATAGCTAGGGTTTGTTTCAAGCTTTCAAGCTCAATAGTAAGTGCATTCAAGCCCCGTTTTTAATGTTCTTTACATTTTTGAAATCTTCGTAGCTCGGTTTACCTATTTCTACCATTATTTCGAGTTAGCGTTTATCTTTAAAAATTTACCCATGAATGATATGCATGTATTTTGATGTTTGATGGTAGAATATGAATGTTTGAGGTTAGGAGAACGATCTTTTCTAAGCGATTTTTAGCGAAAACGAGCAAAACGGTATAATCGATAAAAATACCTAATGCTCATAAGTGCATGTTAGAGTGAGAATTTGATGTTGTCATAAAAGACAAAAATGTTCAGCATGTCATAGAACAAAATAATAAGGGCTGAAATTAAATTTTCGAGCCTAGGGGAAAAATCATAATTTTGTAAAAGTTAGGGGGCAAAAATGTAAATTTTCCATAATGTGATTTTTGGATTGAAATAAATAGTATGAGTGTTAAATGAGCTAAATATGTTGTTATAGATCAAGAAAGGCATGGAATTGACCTCGAACGGAGGAAGGAAAAGGTTTTGGACTAAATTGCAAAATTTTCATATTTTGCACCGAGGTAAGTTTGTATGTAAATAATACATTAACTTCATTTACATTTATGTATTTCAGCCTATTTTATATATTTTAGTTAATTTTGAATCATAAATCGACTATTGGAAGAATGGAAATAAGTAATAGCGAGAGTAATCCCGGTTGAACTTTTAGAAAGATTGAATAATATCGATGAAACGTAGCTAGGTCACATGTATGGTTCTTAGTGCACATCATGTGTACAAGAGAGCTACGAGATACTATGTAGTAGCTAGGTCGCATGTGTGATACGTGATGTATCCCATGTAGACAAGAGAGCTACGGGAGAGGATAAATGTAGCTAGGTCACATGTGTAATTCCAAGTGAAAGACACCATGTAGACAAGAGAGCTATGAGATAAATTGGCTAGGTCACATGGGTGGTACTAAGTGTTCGCCATGTGTACAAGAGAGCCGAATTATATGAAATATAATGGTGGGGCTATGTGCTGAAACCAACAAGTATCGAGGATTGATCCGAATTGTTCAACGGGATGGTTTTATGGTGACATTGTAATCATGGACCTATACTTGTGATGTATGAAATGTGGTGAAAATGAATTGTGATATGCACGTTAAAATGAGGTTAATACAAATAAAGTGTGAAAGAGTGAATTAGCAATAATACTGTTTTGGACAGCATCAGTGACGTGAATTTGAAAAATCACCAAAAATAGTAGGAATTTAATTAGAGGTTGAATGAGATATGAAATTAAAACTTAATGAGTCTATTCCCATGTAAAAGAAAAAGAGCAAGTAAAGGAACTCTATATTTTTAGATATTTATATTTGTGTGTGACTCGCTCAGAATGACTATGTGATCCCCTGTTCTAACTTTGAAAACTCATTAAAAATTGTACCAAAAAAATTAAGAAAAATCATTTATATTTCTAGATTCCTTGTTGAGTATAGTTTTAAATGAAATAAATTTCATGGATATTTGAATTGTGTACTTGGAGAAATTCAATTCGTAGTGAATAGAGGTCAGATCAGTTGAGCTGTATAACAGGGGAAATTTTAACTAATAAACTGTACTAATTGGCTAGACCAAAAATTTTAGAAAAATTTTAGTAAGAAGTAATATAAGTCTAGTTTCAGGAAAATTTTATAGATTTGAATTTCAAGTTTTGTAACTCGAGTTATGATTTATTTAGTGAATATGATGCAGGAGAGATAGCTTGACCAAAGTGGAGTAAATAGTGAAATTAGAAGTAGATACACTTGAGTTATTGTGTAAACATATTAAATTCTTTATTCATTATTTATATACTTGCTTACTAAGCTATAAGCTTACTTTCTTTTCTCTCTTTTGTCTTATAGTGTCGTCCAGCTTGCACAGGAGTCAAGGATCATTGAAGATCTGCCTACACTATCAACACTTTTGGGTATTTGAACTGAATATTTTGAATTATGGCATGTATAGTAGACTTAGTTATTTTGTTACGTGTCATAATTGCCTAGGTTTAAAATATTAATTATAGTATTTGACCGATTATTTTGTACGAAGCCTTTGAAATTGGCTAGTATTGTTAAAGGCATATGTTATAATGATTCATGATCTAATTGCACGCCATATTTTTGTCTCAGTTTTATTTAATAGTATGTACTATGATTTGTTAATACCTCGTACCTTGTTTCAGCTACGGATACGGGTAAGGGATGTTACATTTAGTGGTATCAGAGCTATGGTTTAGTCGGTTCTCGGACTAATAAAGTGTGTGTAAAAGTCTAGCTATACATGCCATAAATATACTGTGATAGTGTGGTGACTCCTGATTATTCTAAAATGTGTTTTGTTTTAATATAGTAATGGATCCTGACGGAACTACGGCTGATGATACTACTAGTATTGCACTGGCTCTCACACAAAGGACCGTGCCTGTAGAAAGTAGACCTGAGACATTGAGACAGGGAGATGAGGCTCGAGATGCCTTTCTCCAAATGATGAACAATTGGTATACTGAGTTTATTCGAGCAAATCCAAATGCTCAACCTCCTCCACCCCCTCCCATACCTCAGACGGTTCCTGTAGCTGCTTAAGGCATAGATTTGGTAAGAGTGAACAAGCCTCCAGTTGACAAGATTCAAAAACAAGGGGCTGAAGAATTTAGAGCAAAGATCGATGATGATCCCGAGAAAGCGGAGTTCTGGCCTAAAATTCTACCCGTGTATTTGATGAGCTCTCATGTACACCCGAGGAGTGCTTAAAGTGTGCTGTATCACTTTTGAAAGATTTAGCCTACCATTGGTGGAAGACTTTGGTAGCAGTGGTGCCAAAAGAAAGGGTTACTTGGGATTTCTTCCAGGAAGAATTCAGAAAGAAATACATAAGTCAGCGATTTATTGATAAAAAACGGAAGGAGTTCCTTGAATTGAAGCAGGGCAAGATATATGTGGCAGAGTATGAACACGAATTTGTAAGACTCAGCAAGTATGCCTAGGAATGTGTGTCCACCGAGGCCATTATGTGCAAAAGGTTTGAGAATGGGCTAAATAAGGACATTAAAGTGCTTGTGGGAATTTTGGAGCTGAAAGAATTTGTAGTATTGGTTGACCGAGCTCTTAAAGCCGAAGAATTGAACAAAGAGAGAAGAAAATCTGCTATTGAGGCTCGAGATGCCAGAAAGAGGCCGATAAGCAAGTCATTTCAATCTCAATCAAAGAGGTCCAAAGTGACAAACCCTCGAATGACAGTTTCAGCTGGGGATTCACACAGAGATTGTGGTAGGGCATATTCGGGTCTAAAGCTCAAGCTACTTCAGTGGCAAGTGTGGGTAATGTGCGATCTAGAAAGACTGAATGTCATCAATGTGGCAGGCAACATTATGGTGAGTGTTGGGGAAACAAGCGAGCTTGTTTCAGGTGTGGTTCTCGCGAGCATTTTATCAGAGACTGTCCGGAGAAAGTTAAAGAAGAAAAATTTCAGAGTGCTAGACAGAGTACTACCACTAGCAGAGGTAGACCACCGAGAAATACTAGAAGTAGAGCTAGCAGTAAAACTGTAATGAAAGATTCAGTGGCGAGATCAGAAGCTAGAGCAGCTGCTAGAGCTTATACCATACGTGCCCGAGAGGATGCATCATATCCTGATGTGATTACTAGTACATTTTCTCTCTATGATACTATTATTATTGCATTGATTGATCCAGGGTCTACTCATTCCTATATTTGTATGAATTTAGTATCTAATAAGAAGTTGTCTGTTGAGTTTACTGAGTTTACGATTAAAGTGTCAAACCTCTTAGGCCAATATGTGCTAGTTGATAAGGTTTGCAAGAATTGCCCATTAATGATTCAAGGTCACTGTTTTTCGGCTAATCTGATGCTGTTACCATTTGATGAGTTTGACGTTATTTTGGGAATGGACTGGTTGACATTGTATGATGCCAAGGTAGATTGTAAAAAGAAAACACTAGAGTTGAAATGTGAAAATGGTGAAATTCTGTGGGTTGAAACAGATGAATCAAATAAATTGCCTATGGCGATTTCGCACATGTTTGGACAGAAATACATGAGGAAAGGGTGTGAAGCTTATCTGGCCTATGTAATGAATACTAAGCTGTCTGAATTGAAGCTTGAATCAGTACCAATAGTCTGTGAATTTCTAGATGTATTTCCAAAGGAATTGCCTGGATTGCCTTCGAATAGAGAGATAGAGTTTGCCATTGATTTGCTGCCGGGGACTGCACCGATCTCGATTGCTCCATATAGAATGGCTCCGACTGAATTAAAAGAATTGAAGGCTTAGTTGCAAGAGTTAACAGACAAGGGTTTTGTGAGACCGAGTTTCTCTCCCTGGGGTGTTCCTATATTGTTCGCAAAGAAGAAGGATGGCTCAATGAGGCTTTGTATTGATTATCGTCAGCTCAATAAGGTGACTACAAAGAACAAGTACCCGTTGCCAAGGATTGATGATTTATTTGATTAGTTAAAGGGGGCCACAGTGTTTTCAAAGATCGATTTGAGGTCCGGTTACTACCAGTTGAGACTTAAGGAGTCGGATGTGTCGAAAACCGCCTTTAGGACAAGGTATGGACATTATGAGTTCCTTGTGATGCCTTTCGGCTTAACAAATGCTCCAGCTATATTTATGGACTTGATGAACCGAATATTTTGGCCATATTTAGATAAGTTTGTAGTAGTGTTTATAGATGACATTCTAATTTATTCTCGGGATGAGTCTGAGCATACCGAACACTTGAGAACCATATTGCAGATCTTGAGAGAAAAGAAACTGTTTGCTAAGTTTAGTAAAAGTGAGTTATGGCTTCGTGAAGTCAGATTTTTGAGACATATAGTCTCAGGTGATGGTATTCGGGTGGATCCGAGCAAGATTTTCGAGATCGTTGATTGGAAACCGCCAAAGAATGTATCCGAGGTTAGAAGCTTTTTAGGCTTGGTCGGGTATTATAGACGTTTTGTCGAGGGATTTTCGATGATTGCCTCTCCTATGACTAAGTTGCTGCAAAAGAATGTTAAGTTTGAATGGACTGATAAATGTCAGCAGAGTTTTGAAAAGTTGAAAGCACGATTGACTGAAGCACCAACTTTAGTACAGCCCGAACCAGGGAAGGAGTTCGTAATTTATAGTGATGCATCATTGACAGGCCTTGGATGTGTGCTGATGCAAGAGGGTAAAGTGGTAGCTTTTGCCTCAAGATAGTTAAAACAGCATGAGAAGAACTATTCTACACATGATTTGGAATTGGCCGCTATTGTCTTTGCCTTGAAGATCTGGCGACATTATTTGTATGGTGAAAAATGCCGAATTTTTACTGATCATAAAAGTTTGAAGTATTTGATGAATCAAAAGGATTTGAATCTGCGACAGTGGAGATGGCTTGAATTATTGAAGGATTATGAGCTAATGATTGATTATTATCCGGGAAAAGCGAATGTAGTTGTTGACGCCTTGAGCAGGAATTCTCTTTTTACTTTGAGAGCCATGAATACGGGGTTAGCATTGTCTGATGATGGGTCAATCTTAGCAGAGATGAGGGCTAAACCGTTATTTCTCCAGCTGATTTGTGATGCTCAAAAGAACTATAGTGAGTTGCGAACCAAGAGAACGAAGTGCGAATCGGGCTACGACTCAGATTTTCGAGTTGGATCAGATGACTGTTAGATGTTTCGAGACAGGATATGTGTACCGAAAAATGATGAATTGATTCGAAAATATTACATGAGGCGCTAGTGGTCGCTTGTCGATTCACCCCGGTAGCACAAAAATGTATAATGATTTAAAGAAGTTATATTGGTGGCCGTGCATGAAAAGGACATTTCAATTTGTAACCAAGTGTTTGATCTGTCAACAAGTAAAAGCTGAGCATCAAGTGCCTTCAGGATTACTCCAATCGATAATGGTGCCTGAGTGGAAATGGGATAGGATTACCATGGATTTTGTAACCGGTTTGCCTCTGACTCTTAGAAAGAAGGATGCTGTCTGGGTAGTGGTTGATAGGATAACAAAGTCGACTCACTTTATACCAGTACGTACCGATTACTCACTTGATAAATTAGCTGAATTATATATTGCTGAAATTGTGAGGTTACACGGGTTACCTATGTCTATAATATCAGATAGAGATCCGAGGTTTACCTCGAGATTCTGGAAAAAGTTACAAGAAGCTTTAGGCACAAAATTGAACTTTAGTACCGCGTTTCATCCACAAACAGATGGTCAGTCGGAAAGAGTAATCCAAGACTCGAAGATATGCTTAGATGCTGTGTTTTAGAATTTGAAGGCAGTTGGGAGAAATATCTACCTTTGGTTGAATTTGCCTACAATAACAGTTTTCAGTCAAGTATACAGATGGCACCGTACGAAGCCTTGTATGGTCGCAAGTGTCAAACTCCTTTATATTGGACCGAACTTAGTGAGAAACAGATTCACGGAGTTGATCTAGTTAAAGAAACTGAAGAGAAAGTAAAAGTAATTCGTGATTGCTTGAAAGCTGCTTCAGATCGACAAAAGTCATATGCAGATTTAAAAAGAAAAAAGATTGAATTTTAGGTGGGCGATAAAGTGTTCTTGAAGGTGTCACCATGGAAGAAGATTCTGAGATTTAGCCGAAAAGGCAAGTTGAGTCCGCGTTTTATTGGGCCATACGAGATTATTGAGAGGATTGGACCAGTGGCATATTGGTTGGCATTACCGGTAGAATTAGAAAGAATTCATAACGTGTTTCATGTATCAATGTTGCGACATTATCGTTCTGATCCTTCACACGTGATTTCTCCAACAGAAATTCAGATTCGATCGGACTTGACCTATGATGAGGAACCGATTAAGATTTTGGCTCAAGAAGTGAAATAGTTGAGAAAGAAAAGCATAGCTTTAGTGAAAGTGTTATGGCAAAGACATGGAGTAGAAGAAGCTACGTGGGAACCGGAGGAAGCCATGAGAAAACAGTACTCAAACCTTTTTACCGATAAGATTTTCAGGGACGAAAATCCCTAAAAGGGGCGAGAGTTGTAACAGCCCGATTTAGGGCCAAAACGAAATAGTGGTTTCGAAACCATGAATTCGAGGTTGAAAAAAAAATTATTTTAATTAAGTTTTAGTGTTTATATTATGATTGCATAATTGTGTAAAAATTTCGTTGCGAAATTTTATCGATTAGGTGTTTAATTTGACGTTTAGGACTAAATTAAAATAGGTGAAAAATGTGTGTGTTCTAGTTCATAAAGTATTTGATTGAAATGGGGGTTTTAAGTAGAGGTCCTTAAATGGCAATTAGACCATTATACTTTATATGGACAAAAAAATTGGACATGGATGGAATTTTTAGAAAGTTTAGTAGTAAGGGCATTTTGGTCATTTGTATATTAAATGAAATAAAATGAGAAAAATAACACAAAAATGTGTTCATCTTCATTTAGCTTGGCCGAAACTTGCATGTTCTCCATAGCTAGGGTTTGTTTCAAGCTTTCAAGCTCAATAGTAAGTGCATTCAAGCCCCGTTTTTAATGTTCTTTACATTTCTGAAATCTTCGTAGCTCGATTTACCTATTTCTACCATTATTTCGAGTTAACGTTTATGTTTAAAAATTTACCCATGAATGATATGCATGTATTTTGATGTTTGATGGTAGAATATAAATGTTTGAGGTTAGGAGAACGATCTTTTCTAAGCGATTTTTAGCGAAAACGAGCAAAACAAGATAATCCAGAAAATACCTAATGCTCATAAGTGCATGTTAGAGTGAGAATTTGATGTTGTCATAGAAGAGAAAAATGTTCAGCATGTCATAAAACATAAGAATAAGGGCTGAAATTAAATTTTCGAGCCTAGGGGAAAAATCATAATTTTGTAAAAGTTAGGGGGCAAAAATGTAATTTTTCCATAATATGATTTTTGGATTGAAATAAATAGTATGAGTGTTAAATGAGCTAAATGTGTTGTTATAGATCAAGAAAGGCGTGGAATCGACCTCGAACGGGGGAAGGAAAATGTTTTGGACTAAATTGCAAAATTTCCATATTTTGCACCGAGGTAAGTTTGTATATAAATAATACATTAACTTCGTTTACATTTTTATATTTCAGCCTATTTTATATATTTTAGTTGATTTTGAATCATAAATCGACTATTGGAAGAATGGGAATAAGTAATAGTGAGAGTAATCTCGGTTGAACTTTCGGAAAGATTGAATAATATAGATGAAACGTAGCTAGGTCACATGTATGGTGCTGAGTGCACATCATGTGTACAAGAGAGCTACGAGATACTATGTAGTAGCTAGGTCGCATGTGTGATACGTGATGTATCCCATGTAAACAAGAGAGCTACGGGAGAGGATAAATGTAGCTAGGTCACATGTGTAATTCCAAGTGAAGGACACCATGTAGACAAGAGAGCTACGAGATAAATTGGCTAGGTCACATGGGTGGTACTAAGTGTTCACCATGTGTACAAGAGAGCCGAATTATATGAAATATAATGGTGGGGCTGTGTGCTGAAACCATCAAGTATTGAGGATTGATCTGAATTGTTCAACGGGATGGTTTTATGGTGACATTGTAATCATGGACCTATACTTGTGATGTATGAAATGTGGTGAAAATGAATTGTGATATGCACGTTAAAATGAGGTTAATACAAATAAAGTGTGAAAGAGTGAATTAGCAATAATACTATTTTGGACAGTCGCAGTAACGTGAATTTGAAAAATCACCAAAAATAGTAGGAATTTAATTAAAGGTTGAATGAGATATGAAATTAAAGCTTAATGAGTCTATTCCCATGTAAAAGAAAAAGAGAAAGTAAAGTAACTCTATATTTTGAGATATTTATATGTATGTTTGACTCGCTCAGAATGACTATGTGATCCCCTGTTCTAAATTTGAAAAATCATTAAAAATTGTACAAAAAAATTAAGAAAAATAGTTTATATGTATAGATTCCTTGTTGAGTCTAGTTTTAAATGAAATAAATTTTATGGATATTTTAATTGTGTACTTAGAGAAATTCAATTCGTAGTGAATAGAGGTCAGATCTATCGAGCTGTATAATAAGGGAAATTTTAACTAATAAACTATACTAATTGGATGGACCAAAAATTCTAGAAAAATTTTAGTAAGAAGTAATATAAGTCTAGTTTCAGGAAAATTTTACAGATTTGAATTTCGAGTTTTGTAACTCGTGTTATGATTTATTTAGTAAATATGACGCATGAGAGACAACTTGACCAAAGTGGAGTAAATAGTGAAATTAGAAGTAGATACACTTGAGTTATTGTGTAAACATATTAAAGTCTTTATTCATTATTTATATACTTGCTTACTAAGCTATAAGCTTACTTTCTTTTCTCTCTTTTGTCTTATAGTATCGTCCAGCTTGCACAGGAGTCAAGGATCGTTGAAGATCTGCCTAGACTATCAACACTTTTGGGTATTTGAACTGAACATTTTGAATTATGGCATGTATAGTAGACTTAGTTATTTTGTTACGTGTCATAATTGCCTAGGTTTAAAATATTAATTATAGTATTTGACCGATTATTTTGTACGAAGCCTTTGAAATTGGCTAGTATTGTTAAAGAGCATATGTTATAATGATTCATGATCTAATTGCACGCCATATTTTTGTCTCAGTTTTATTTAATAGTATGTATTATGACTTGTTAATACCTCGTACCCTGTTCCGGCGACGGATACGGGTAAGGGGTGTTACAGATATTTTTGGATGATTTATCCATGGAAAATTAGAAAAAGGCTAAGGACTAAATTGGAAATCAAAATTATTAGAGATGATAAATTGATTAAATAGAAATAAAAATCATTTTTATCATCTTCTTCCCCAAAATATTCCATGAAAACCCTAGAAGAGAGAGAAAAAACTTTCTTGGCCAAATTGGGTAAGTTTTCTTGTCCCGTTTTTAGTAATTTTGATATTTTTGAAACCGGGATAGCTTAATTTATCTATTTGGGGGATCAACTTGAAGGGTTATCAAAGTATGGAAATTAGGTGATGGATGTATATGCTAAAAAATTGAAATTTACGGTAGAAAATGAATGGTTGTTGATAGATAAACAACTTTTACAAAGTGATTTTTGATGAAAACATAATTTAGGGACTAAAATGTAAAATTTGTTGAAGAAAAATTTTGAATTTTATAGAATATATGTGCTTTAATTTTTAAGGTTAAATTTCGGTTAGGCTTGGAATATGGAGTATATTGCATAAATTTCATTTTCCGAGCCTAGGGACGAAATGGGAATTTATGGAATGGTAATTTTGCCTAGGATGTAAATTGAGTTCACTTGAAAATGAAATGTGATAAATTGATGTAAAATTTACTTGTATAGATCCGGATAGACCAAATTCAAAGCTAGAACGAGGAAAAGAGGAAAATGTCAGATTAGTAGATTTTCATTACACGAACATTTGTCGAGGTAAGTTCCTGTAACTAAATTTTGTATGTTTATATATTTGAATTAAATGTTGCATTGTGGATTGTATAAATATCATATATATATATATATATATATATATATATATGTGTGTGTGTGTGACAGCCCAAAATAGACCCTAGCCGGAATGTGGTTTCGGGACCACAAAACCGAGGCATAACAATAATTTAAAATTTATTTCGATGCCTATAATATGTGAGTATTCATGTATGACATTTTTTTGATGATTGATTTAGTGTTATAAAGGTGAATTTCACTAGAAAGGACTTGTGTGAGAAAATTTAGAATTTAGATAGGCAAATGTGGAAGTGGCCTATTGATGCACACTAGGAAATGTTGTCCTTGCATGTCAAATTCCCCAAATTTTGACTATAGTGGCCGGCCATGGTGATGAATATGGGCAAAAGAAAACATGTTTCAAACATGTTTTGCTAGTGGTGCATGTCGAAATAATAAAATAAGAGTATGAAAAAAAAAAAGAAAAAAAAGTGTTCATCTTTCACCATTGCTCTTGGCCGAATGTCCTAAGGAAAGAAAAGAAAAATTTTGCTCATCCATTTTCACTTCTTGGCCGAAAATACTAAGGAAAAAGGGGGAGGATTTTTGCTTCATGCTTGGTTTGGAAGAGATCTAGAAGGAGATTTGGCTAAGTTTGCATCAAGATTAAGGTATGTATGAGGTTGTGTTAGGGTTTCATGCATGTCTTGGTTGCTAACTTGATGTGCATGTTAGCCATGGCTCAAATCTTTGTTATGCCATGGAAATGGTATTTGGCCAAAGTTGTTATGGTGTTAATGCCATTGCATGCTAAATATCAAGCTTGATAATGATTCATGTGATGGTAGATTGAGGGTTCTTAGATTTTCTTTTAGCATTTTTGAATGAGATACTAAGTCCTTTGTTTAACCATGACCAAATTGAAACGGTATGGTGTTGTGGTATTCGGCCATGTTGTATCCATAAATATGATTCATGCATGTTGCATGGTGAGTAAGATTTAAGCTTTGGATATGTGTGTATATTTGGATATAAGCCACTTGAGAATTCGGCCATTTCACCTACATGAATATATGTTTGCACATGATGAATTGGTATGACATGTATACTATTTTGAGGTGTCTATTTGCTTGTGATGTTGTTTCGGTTATGAAATAAATGAGAGATGTGTATAGAATTACAATATGTAATCGTTAATTAGGAAATTGTATGCTGTTTTTTTGTGTAGTATAAGGGTAAAATTTGCCTCCACATAGACATGCATATTCGCCAAAGGAAGTAGATTGGTGTGCATGTATTCGGTTAGAGGCAACCATATTGAAGCCTTATTTTGGCTTAGATTGTTGACCAAATGGGTAATAAGTGAGGATGGTTGCCGAATATACAAATATACATATGCATGTGTAATTGAACTATAAATGTATAGCAAGATGATTAAGCTAGTTTATTTATCTATTAAGCCCGAGAAGTTAAAGAAGGAGAAACAAGCAAGGGCAAAGCCAAGGACATCGAGTAGCCGGGTCGAAACCGTTATACTCAACACAAGGTAAGTCCTTAAGCACTTTTTGTGAGAACTCCTTGGATAGATATTTTTCGGAGTGATTCTCCTATTTATTATTATGATTATATGTACAAATTGAATTTAGTAAGTTGCTTTACCATGATGAATTGACATAAGGCACAATGTGTGCAAAGACCATATGGCACTATGTGTGCGATTCACTATGGCACTATGTGTGCGATTTACTATGGCACTATGTGTGCGATTTACTATGGCACTATGTGTGCGATACACTATGGCACTATGTGTGCGATTTACTATGGCACTATGTGTGCGATTTGCTATAGCACTATGTGTGCGATTTGCTATAGTCACATTCGGTTGTGGAAGTAAATTGTGCATGAACGAGGTAAGTGATTGAGTTACTAACTAAATATCGAATTGGGATTGTACGGTGTACGCATAAAATTATCTAGTGCATTGTTGTTCCAACTTGAGGAAACGGATTCAAATCGATTGGGCTGACTTGTAGTTTGATTTGGTTGAAGGATTGGGCATGAGATCGAACCAAAAATCTTAGAAATTGCAGTATAGTTTGATATGGCTGGAAACATCTACTTTGTATTATTTGATTATTCACTTATGATTGTTATTGTTGATGGTAGAGTAGTGCTTACGACTTACTGAGTTATGTACTCATTTGGTGTGCTTATTTGTTGTTTATTTAGGTTCTTGATCCATTTTGCGTGCTCGGACTGTCATCGGTTATCACACCGTCTAGCGACTTTTTGGTATCTTCTTCTTAGATGGTCTAAGAAAACATTTCGGCATGTATAGACTATTATGTTTTGTTTGAACTCGGTATGTAAAATATTGCCTAGCCATGCGAAAATGGCTTATGAATGTTTTGAGCATAATGTTATAATTATTTGGTATGTATATGCTCATTAAGAGGCATGGAAGTGTTTGGCAATGACCAGCCATTAGAATGGGTCATCATGCTTATATTTTGGACCATATATGAAAAAGGGGTGGTTGAATCATAGAGACTATGTGTTAGAGAAAGTCTATCCTAGAGTATGATGCTGGCAGCAACAGTGACGTGGATGTGAAAAATCACTAAAAATAGTAGGAATAGAATTAAATAGTGAATAAATTATGTAAATGAACCTTGATGAGTCTATTTTCATATGGAGGAAACGACACGGTTATATGAGTTGTATGTTGAGAGATATTTGGGTTTTAGTGGAACGGGGCCAGAACGGTTTCTGGATTCCCTGCTCGGACTTTGAAAATTCATTATAAATTAACCAGAAATAATTAGGAGTCATACCATATATGTATGAATTCCTCTTTGAGTCTAGTTTCTATAGAAACAAACGGTACCAGTATTGAAGTCCTGCACAGGGAGTTATTTGAGTTGTAACGCGTGAAGGTCAGTGTAGTCGGCCCCTGTAACACGGGTGACTTTAACTAATAAACTGTACCAATTGGCCCAACCAAAAACTCTAGAAAAAATCTGAAGACGGAAATGTGAGTCTAGTTCCAGAAAAAATTACGAAACTGATTTTCGAGTTCTAAAACTCAAGTTATGAATTTTGAAGCGACTAGTACACAGATTGGCAGCTTGTCTGAACTTTTCAATAAGTGGTTTGAAGTCCGTTAACACCTCGTGTTCGACTCCGTGACGGTCTCGGTTCGGGTGTTACAATTTTATTGGTATCAGAGCCATGGTTTAGTCGGTTCTAGGACTACCATGGCACGTATGAGTCTAGCTATACATGCCTTAATGTTAATGTTTAAACGTGTGATGACTTCGACGGTAAAATGTTTTTTGTTTTGATTAGTAAATGGATCCCGGTAGAAAGAACCTTGGCGGATGATGTCGAAAGTGTAGCGGCTGCTCTGCACAAGGGACGCCGCTGTTGAACCTCGATCATCTGCGAATAATCAAGGTGAGGGGCTAAACAAGCCTTCTTTACCATGATGAATGAGTGGGTCGCGCAATATGCCCGAACCAATCCGGCTGTCCAACAAATCCAATTTGAATAATCCACCCCAAGAGCCCGTAATGCCATCGCCATCGACCTCGTGAGGCTGAGTAAGCCACCTGTAGATTTGATTAGGAAGCGCGGGCTGAAGAGTTCGTACGTAATTATCGATGATGCCGAAAGGGCCGAAGTTACGCTTGACAACACCATTCGGTGTTTGATGAACTATCATGCACACCGATGAATGTCTAAAGTGTGCTATATCCTTGTTACGGGACTCACCTACTATTGGTGGAGGACCTTGATTTCCATAGTTCCAAACGAACGAGTTACTTGGGATTTCTTTCGACGGAGTTTGAAAGAAATATATTAGTCAACGGTTCATTGATCAAAAGCGTAAGGAATTCTCGGAACTCAAGCAAGGCCGCATGACAAGATCTCAATCTGAACATGAGTTCGTAAGACTCAGTCGGTATGCCCGGGAGTGTGTGGCTGATGAAGTTGCTATGTGCAAGAGGTTTGAAGAAGGGTTGAATGAAGATCTAAGATTACTAGTGGGTATTTTGGAGATAAAAGAATTTGTAACACTAGTTGAACGAGCCTGCAAGGCGGAGGAACTTGGAAAGGAGAAGAAGAAGGCTGAATTTGAAGCTAGAGACTATCGCAAAAGATCGACGGTAAAGCTCCGTTTTCGGCTGTAAAGAAGTTCAGGGAGGACACCAATAGATCGAGGACGACTGCGGGGATTTCCATTAGACCACGACCATTGACGGACTCCCGAGCTACTTCGGTAGCTAGTGTGGGTAATAACCGTCAAGAGAAATCTGAATGCCCCCAATGTGGGAGAAGACACATAGGAGAATGTTGGGGTAAGACTACCAATAAGGCTTGTTACGGATGCGGTTCGAAGGACCACCTCATTAGAGATTGCACGGGGCTCGATGAGAAGAATAGGATGCAAGGTGCGAGACCTAGTGGAATGACAGCTAGAGGTAGACCACCAAGAATTTCAGGAGGTAGGGGTGGTAGTCGAGAGGGCTACCGATACACGATCGTTCGATCCGAGACTCGCGCTCCTGCTAGAGCATATGCCATCCGCGACGAGAGGAGGCATCCTCCCCTGACGTTATCACCGGTACTTTCACTCTTTTCGATACTAATGTGATTGCTTTGATTGACCCTGGTTCTACTCATTCTTATATATGCGAAACCTTAGCATCCAGTAAGACTTTGCCTATTGAGTCTACTGAGTTTGTAATTCGGGTGTCAAACCCCTTGGGTCATTACGTGCTTGTCAACAAAGTGTGTAAGAAAAGTCCCCTAGTGTTTCGAGGTTTTTGTTTTTCGGCGGACTTGATGCTTTTGCCGTTCGACGAATTTGACGTTATTCTTGGGTTGGATTGGTTGACCATGCACGATGCGGTTATAAATTGCAAAGGCAAGACTATCGATCTGAGGTGCGCTAATAACGAGATTGTTCGGGTTGAGTCTACGGACTTAAAGGGGTTGCCAGCTGTAATATCAGCGATGTTGGCCCAGAAATATGTAAGAAAAGGGTGCGGCGTACCTTGCGTATGTGCTCGATGACAAGGAGTCGGAAGGAAACCCGAATTTGTGCGATGGTTTGTGAATTCCGGATGTTTTCCTCAAGAATTGCCGGTTTACCACTGCTCGGAAATAGAATTTGGCATCGAATTGGTACCGGTACCACTCAATTTCGATAGCTCCGTGTCGTATGGCACCAACGGAATTAAAGGAGTTGAAAGCTCGGTTGCAAGAATTGGTGGATAGAGGTTTTGCTCGCCGAGTTTTTCGCCTTGGGTGCGCCGGTGTTGTTCGTGAAGAAGAAGGATGGAACCATGCGATCGTGATCGACTATCGTCGACTTAACAAAGCGACGATAAAGAACAAATATCCGCTGCCACGTATTGATGACTTGTTCGATCAATTGAAGGAGCCTCGGTGTTCTCGAAAATAGATTTGAGATCGGGCTACTATCAATTGCGAATCCGAGATTCAGACGTGCCCAAGACTGCCTTCAGGACGAGATATGGTCACTATGAGTTCCTAGTGATGCCGTTTGGGCTCACTAATGCCCCTGCGGTATTTATGGATTTAATGAATCGAATCTTTAGACCATATTTGGATCGATTCGTAGTTGTATTCATTGATGACATCTTGGTCTATTCAAGAAATGAGACCGAACATGCTGAACACCTGCGGTTAGTGCTGCAAATTTTACGGGACAAGCAATTATATGCTAAGTTCAGCAAGTGTGAGTTCTGGTTAAGAGAGGTTAGCTTCTTGGGTCATGTGGTATCTCAGATCGGTATTCGAGTCGACCAAATAAAATTTCAGTCATACTAAATTGGAAGCCTCCGAGAAATATTACCGAGGTTCAAGCTTTTTGGGGCTTGCTTATTATTACCGACGATTTGTAAAGGCTTCTCAACGATAGCCACGCCGATGACGGTTACTCCAAAAGGATGTTAAGTTCGAATGGACGAGAAATGCCAAAAAGTTTCGATCAACTGAAAACTTATTTGATGAAGCCCCAATTCTAGTGCAACCCGAGTCCGCAAGGAGTTTGTTATCTATAGCGACGCCTCTACTTGGGTTAGGTTGCGATTAATGCAAGAAGGTCGAGTTGTGGCCTATGCGTCGAGGCAATTAAAGCCACATGAGAAAAATTATCCGACTCATGATCTCGAATTGGCGCCATCGTATTCGCTTAAAGATTTGGCGACATTACTTATTTGGTGAAAGGTGCCATGTATACTCGGATCACAAAAGTCTCAAGTATTTGATGACCCAAAGAGACTTAAATCTGCGACAAAGACGTTGGCTCGAGCTGTTAAAGGATTATGAGTGATCATTGACTATCACCCGGAAAGGCGAATGTGGTTGCGGATGCCTTGAGTCGTAAATCGTTATTCACTTTACGAGCAATGAATGTGCACTTGTCTATCCGATCCGACAGTGTGTTAGTGGCTGAATTGAAAGCCAAACCATTATTGACACACCAAATTCGAGAAGCTCGTAAAGTCGATGACGAGTTGGTTGCAAACGGGCTGCGTGTGTTCGAACAAGGACTCGGAGTTCCAAATCGACGATGACGATTGTTTGAGGTTCAAAAGTCGTCTGTGTGTCCCAAAGAATTGAACTCATTTCGATAATTCGAATGAAGCCCATTGTAGTCGAATGGCAATCCACCCGGGAGTACGAAGATGTACAATGATTTGAAACGTCGATTTTGGTGGCATGGTATGAAGCGAGACATCTCCGACTTTGTTTGAGATGTTTAATATGTCAACAAGTGAAAGCGGAACATCAAGTGCCTTCGAGATTACTTCACCAATCACGATACCCGAGTGGAAATGGGATCGAGTCACAATGGACTTTGTATCCGGACCGCCATTGTCGCAAGTAAGAAGGATGCGGTTTGGGTCGTGGTAGATCGATTGACTAAGTCGGCCCACTTTGTCCCCGTCGCACGGATTTTTCAATGGACAAATTAGCGGAATTGTACGTTGCTCGATTGTGAGATTACACGGGTGCCTATTTCTATCGTGTCGATAGAGATCCGAGATTTACCTCGCGATTTTGGAAAAAGTTGCAAGAAGCTTTGGGTACCAAGTTGCATTTCAAAGACCGCCTTTCACCCCAAACCGATGGTCAATCCGAGCGGATAATTCGGATACTTGAGGATATGTTAAGATGTTGCGTCCTCGAGTTTAGTGGTTCATGGGAACGGTATTTGCCGTTGATTGAATTCGCTACAACAACACTTTCAATCAAGTATTAAGATGGCACCCTACGAGGCCTTATACGGTCGTAAATGCCGTGACGCCATTGTTTTGGACCGAGCTCGGTGAAAGCAAGATTTTCGGGTGGATTTGATTAGGGATGCTGAATGAAAGTGAAGGTAATCCGTGAAAGTCGAAGATAGCCTCCGATCGCCGAAGTCGTCACGCGGATCCGAGGCGTAAGGATATCGAGTATCGTGGGTGATAAAGTGTTTCTCAAGGTATCGCCTTGGAAAAAGATGCTCGAGTTCTACCGTAAGGGCAAGTTGAGCCCGAGGTTCATTGGACCATATGAGATATCGAGCGAGTCGGTCCAGTGGCATATCGCTTGATTTTGCCCCGAACTCAAAAGGTTCACGATGTCTTTCACGTTTCGATGCTTCGACGCTATAGATCCGATCCATCGCACGTGATTAGTCCATCAGAAATTGAAATTCAAGCTAATATGAGTTATGAGGAAGAACCGATTCGTATCCTATCGCGAGAAGTGAAAGAGTTGCGAAACAAGCGGGTTTCGCTAGTGAAAGTGTTATGGCTCAAGCACGGGATAGAAGAAGCTACTTGGGAGACCGAGAACTCTATGAAAGAACGATATCCAAACCTATTTACCGGTAAGATTTTCGGGGACGAAAATTCCTTAAGAGGGGGGGTTGTGACAGCCCAAAATAGACCCTAGCCGGAATGTGGTTTCGGGACCACAAAACCGAGGCATAACAATAATTTAAAATTTATTTCGATGCCTATAATATGTGAGTATTCATGTATGACATTTTTTGATGATTGATTTAGTGTTATAAAGGTGAATTTCACTAGAAAGGACTTGTGTGAGAAAATTTAGAATTTAGATAGGCAAATGTGGAAGTGGCCTATTGATGCACACTAGGAAATGTTGTCCTTGCATGTCAAATTCCCCAAATTTTGACTATAGTGGCGGCCATGGTGATGAATATGGGCAAAAGAAAACATGTTTCAAACATGTTTTGCTAGTGGTGCATGTCGAAATAATAAAATAAGAGTATGAAAAAAAAAAAGGAAAAAAAAAAGTGTTCATCTTTCACCATTGCTCTTGGCCGAATGTCCTAAGGAAAGAAAAGAAAAATTTTGCTCATCCATTTTCACTTCTTGGCCGAAAATACTAAGGAAAAAGGGGGAGGATTTTTGCTTCATGCTTGGTTTGGAAGAGATCTAGAAGGAGATTTGGCTAAGTTTGCATCAAGATTAAGGTATGTATGAGGTTGTGTTAGGGGTTTCATGCATGTCTTGGTTGCTAACTTGATGTGCATGTTAGCCATGGCTCAAATCTTTGTTATGCCATGGAAATGGTATTTGGCCAAAGTTGTTATGGTGTTAATGCCATTGCATGCTAAATATCAAGCTTGATAATGATTCATGTGATGGTAGATTGAGGGTTCTTAGATTTTCTTTTAGCATTTTTGAATGAGATACTAAGTCCTTTGTTTAACCATGACCAAATTGAAACGGTATGGTGTTGTGGTATTCGGCCATGTTGTATCCATAAATATGATTCATGCATGTTGCATGGTGAGTAAGATTTAAGCTTTGGATATGTGTGTATATTTGGATATAAGCCACTTGAGAATTCGGCCATTTCACCTACATGAATATATGTTTGCACATGATGAATTGGTATGACATGTATACTATTTTGAGGTGTCTATTTGCTTGTGATGTTGTTTCGGTTATGAAATAAATGAGAGATGTGTATAGAATTACAATATGTAATGCGTTAATTAGGAAATTGTATGCTGTTTTTTTTTGTGTAGTATAAGGGGTAAAATTTGCCTCCACATAGACATGCATATTCGGCCAAAGGAAGTAGATTGGTGTGCATGTATTCGGTTAGAGGCAACCATATTGAAGCCTTATTTTGGCTTAGATTGTTGACCAAATGGGTAATAAGTGAGGATGGTTGCCGAATATACAAATATACATATGCATGTGTAATTGAACTATAAATGTATAGCAAGATGATTAAACTAGTTTATTTATCTATTAAGCCCGAGAAGTTAAAGAAGGAGAAACAAGCAAGGGCAAAGCCAAGGACATCGAGTAGCCGGTCGAAACCGTTATACTCAACACAAGGTAAGTCCTTAAGCACTTTTTGTGAGAACTCCTTGATAGATATTTTTGAGTGATTCTCCTATTTATTATTATGATTATATGTACAAATTGAATTTAGTAAGTTGCTTTACCATGATGAATTGACATAAGGCACAATGTGTGCAAAGACCATATGGCACTATGTGTGCGATTCACTATGGCACTATGTGTGCGATTTACTATGGCACTATGTGTGCGATTTACTATGGCACTATGTGTGCGATACACTATGGCACTATGTGTGCGATTTACTATGGCACTATGTGTGCGATTTGCTATAGCACTATGTGTGCGATTTGCTATAGTCACATTCGGTTGTGGAAGTAAATTGTGCATGAACGAGGTAAGTGATTGAGTTACTAACTAAATATCGAATTGGGATTGTACGGTGTACGCATAAAATTATCTAGTGCATTGTTGTTCCAACTTGAGGAAACGGATTCAAATCGATTGGGCTGACTTGTAGTTTGATTTGGTTGAAGGATTGGGCATGAGATCGAACCAAAAATCTTAGAAATTGCAGTATAGTTTGATATGGCTGGAAACATCTACTTTGTATTATTTGATTATTCACTTATGATTGTTATTGTTGATGGTAGAGTAGTGCTTACGACTTCATCGAGTTATGTACTCATTTGGTGTGCTTATTTGTTGTTTATTTAGGTTCTTGATCCATTTTGCGTGCTCGGGACTGTCATCGAAGTCATCACACCGTCTAGCGACTTTTTGGTATCTTCTTCTTAGATGGTCTAAGAAAACATTTCGCATGTATAGACTATTATGTTTTGTTTGAACTCGGTATGTAAATATTGCCTAGCCATGCGAAAATGGCTTATGAATGTTTTGAGCATAATGTTATAATTATTTGGTATGTATATGCTCATTAAGAGGCATGGAAGTGTTTGGCAATGACCAGCCATTAGAATGGGTCATCATGCTTATATTTTGGACCATATATGAAAAAGGGGTGGTTGAATCATAGAGACTATGTGTTAGAGAAAGTCTATCCTAGAGTATGATGCTGGCAGCAACAGTGACGTGGATGTGAAAAATCACTAAAATAGTAGGAATAGAATTAAATAGTGAATAAATTATGTAAATGAACCTTGATGAGTCTATTTTCATATGGAGGAAACGACACGGTTATATGAGTTGTATGTTGAGAGATATTTGGGTTTTAGTGGAACGGGGCCAGAACGGTTTCTGGATTCCCTGCTCGGACTTTGAAAATTCATTATAAATTAACCAGAAATAATTAGGAGTCATACCATATATGTATGAATTCCTCTTTGAGTCTAGTTTCTATAGAAACAAACGGTACCAGTATTGAAGTCCTGCACAGGAGTTATTTGAGTTGTAACGCGTGAAGGTCAGTGTAGTCGGCCCCTGTAACACGGGTGACTTTAACTAATAAACTGTACCAATTGGCCCAACCAAAAACTCTAGAAAAAAATCTGAAGACGGAAATGTGAGTCTAGTTCCAGAAAAAAATTACGAAACTGATTTTCGAGTTCTAAAACTCAAGTTATGAATTTTGAAGCGACTAGTACACAGATTGGCAGCTTGTCTGGAACTTTTCAATAAGTGGTTTGAAGTCCGTTAACACCTCGTGTTCGACTCCGGCGACGGTCTCGGTTCGGGGTGTTACAGTGTGTGTGTGTGTGTGTGACATTGAAATTGTATATGACAAAGCCCGGTCAATGATAATGCCCGAAAAATGATAAATGATAAAAAAAATGTTGCTTTTATGCTTGAAATGAATGTGGAATGTGTTTATTTTAATTATATGAATGTTATGTATGTATGAAATAATCACATCCCGATAATACTTGAAAAATGTTTAAATCCTGATTGAATAAATGAAAAATCGATGGATATGTGATTTCCCGAAATGAATGAGGTATTGCATTTGTTGCTGACGGGATTTAGCTCGGACGAGTAATCCTATTGAGCTCATTACAGAAAGGATTTAGCCTAGACAGGTAATCCTAATATAAGTCCTCTCGAGGTTATGTTATGGATTGGATTTAGCCCGGACGGGTAATCTAGATTAAGTTCCTTAGAGCATATGTCATTAAAAGGATTTAGCCTAGATGGGTAATTCAGATCAAGTTCCTTAGAGCATATGTCATAAAAAGGATTTAGCCTGGACTGGTAATCCTATTGTATACATGTGTGGCTCGAGAGTGTACTCTTTGAAATAGTACCTTATGGGTACCATTGGATATGAATTGATGAATTGACAGCTTGGTACATGGGCGTGTGGTTAGGCCGTGTGTACACTTATGATATTTTTTAATATACACTTATGAACATGGTATGAATAGGTTGGATTGGTTAAATGGTTGAAATAGTAAAAATTGTCTTATGGTTGAGCATAATTGGATAATATTGTTAATGTATGTGTATAAATGATGTTAATGGATAGAATTAAGTATGTGTGAATGATTTAAATTGCTAAAAGGATTGAATTGTAGTATTGATTACTTAGGTGATGCAATTTGGTACCAAATGGACCTATTTGAAACAAGCGGGCATGTCGATATGTCGAGCTCTTGTCGTAGTGATGAGAAATCATCAATGAGTCATGTTGCGATGAAGAACCTCCGAAGTTGCAACGTCAATCTGATATTTTTTAAACTTTACAATTTGATCCTAATTCGACTTCGAGTTAGCTTTAGAGCTTTCGTAAGCTCGTATAAGACCCATAAATGATGGAAAATCATATTAAGATTGAATAATATTGTTAATAGAATATATATAAGAGTAAATTGATTCGTAGTTACTCCAGCAATGGATGTGGCATTCCATAGCTCAGACCTGACAATCGGGTCGAGAATGGGTGCTATAAAAAAGGAATACTGAAAGCTTACGGAATAAATTCTTAGCTCAATAGACTCTAATTCAAATGAAGAAAAGTCCTCAATATTATCCATCAAAATGATGGTCATTAAGGTAAAGAAGTGATCTCTAAAAAAAAAAAACACCTACAAAATATCTAAAAAAATGCCAAAATTTATAATTTTTTATAATTTTAATTATTTTTATAATTTTTAATAGTTTTTTGTTCTGTTCAACACGGTCAATGTCTGGTGAGCACTGGTCAATGATAGGTCAATTACCACATCACAAGTCAACATTCAGATCATCGATCAATGATGGAAACATGCAACGTATTGATTGGTTGAGTTTTATTTTTAAAAGCCATTTTAACTTTTAGGTACTAAAATGAGTAATGAAGTAAAGTTTAGGAATTAAAATGGGACAAAAATAGTTTAGTATCAAAGTGAGAAAACAACTATAGTTGAAAGTCCAAATCATAAATAAAGCCTAAATAATATTATGCATAAACTATATTATAGGTAGTAGAACCATACAAACTAGAACTATATTCATGAACAAATTATAAATATATGTTTAATATTAAATTGAAAAACCTTTAATAAAAGAAGTAAGATGAAAGGATGTAGGAGCGCCTATGAATATAACTAACATGAATGTTTTTAATCTCCATGCAAATATGTGATTGAGGTGAACCAAGCAATTATTCTTTAAGGTTTTTTACTTGGTAGAGTGTAAAGAAAATTAGAAGGATGAAAAATTCAAGGGATAGAAAACTAGAAATATAAAAAAACATAATTTTTCTTTTCATAAGTGTGCTTGATAAGAGAGATGAAAAAATAAAAAGAAAATTACTTTTGTTTCCACCCTTTCCTTGGTAATAAAAGAAAATAAAACATTTGAAATAATAATTTTGAACTAACATCCACATCTCTCTCATTTTTTCTCTATTCATCGTTTTAAAATAATGGAATGATTTATTTTTATGCATTAGAATGAAAAATGATGTTCCCTTCTTCTTTTTTTCATTTCACTTTTCTTTCCTATCAAGCATACTTAAAATTCAATTTTTTTTCTTACTTTTCCTTTCCTTCTCTCGATTCCTTCACTTTTTCGCCCAACTAAACACATCCCAAAATGTGAAATATTTTTCTCTTTCTATACTAAATTCCTAAATTTTGTAACTAAATATATATGATCACATCAATAACTATTTTTTTCTTAAAGGAGAAAATTGTGAAAATGAACTTCAATTTTAAAAATAAATATCTAAAACATTTAAGTATGTTTTGTTGAAAGAAAAAACGGAAGACGAAAGCAGTTTGATATTTCACCAAATAAAATACGAACAAGTGTAAAAGATAGGGTTCTGAAACGTCTATTTTGGTGCAAAGCAAAGAGATGAGATGAAAGAGGGCCAAAAAGGAAAAGGAAAACATCTCATTCAATCATCATGTAACAATATTTAATTAAAAATGACATTCAATGTTGTTATCAAAGAAACAGCTCTAACCCTCCACCAAATCCTTTGCCCATTGGAGAAAAATCCAATTCCATTGACTTTCTTGTGTTTATCCATTCTCATCAACTATAAGTTGACGACTATCATAACTTTGTAAATAAGTATCGTAAATCTTAGTTGATAAAATATTTAATATGGTACCTATATTTTTAAAGTATTTAATATGATATTTAAACTATCAATATATATTTTATTATGGTACCTAGTATTAACAATGTTAACGAAATGCTAAATTAGTCAATGAAAAGTCGATACGCAAACTTTTTTTTTTCTAAATTATTATGTTCACATGAATAATATAATATTATGTAAAAAAAAACTAAACAAAAATAAATTAAAAAAAAATCTAAACATATTATTAATAAGAAAGTAATAATAAAAGCTTACATAAACAAGAACGTCACCTTCTCCATTAAAATAAATAGTCATCATTTCCAAAAGATTTTAAATATTGTCAATTAAAGAGTCATGTTAATTTTGAGTTAGATGAATTTGGATTAGGTCAATTAAAATTTTAAGCGTGGATTTCATGTCAATTCGGGTTTCATCATTCAAGTTTTCGATTCTGGTCATTTTGGCTTTTATCATTCACAATTTTTCTTTTCCTAATTTCAAATTCTGGTTATTCGAATTTAAATTATTTCATGTTGCTTTAAGATGGAGTAAATTTGGATTTAAGCTGGTTATTGCCTTCTTACGACCTAATCAAATTGCAACGAATTTGAATTGATAGTTGACATGTTTAGGCGAAAATGAATCCATAAGAGCCCATTGCAAACCTACAAACAGGCCACCTTTCAGAAATATTTTACCGTTGGATTTTCCAAGTAGTAGACTGGCCCACAGAAAACAGGCTTCCCAGTCCAGAATCCTGCTGGAAGAAACAAAGAGAGTGAGAGAGCAAAACGTATAGGATGAAACGGCCTAAAAGGTGGAAATGGGAAAAGTCGTTTATTTCAAAAGCTGCAGGAAATTATGTTGATACTCAGATTATCTTTTATTCTAAGTAGTTTCAAAAGTAGATTTATGATCAGCTACACTTTTATAAATCCAATCCATGTTTTGAAGTTGCTTTCGGGTCCTCAAATCATTAACCTTTATCAATCAAATTGCAAAGATTAAAGCCCTTGGTGCTCTACAAGTTGCAGAGATTGTTACTGTCCAATTGCTAGCTTAGATTTAGGATGGTAATTCCGATTTAAATTTTGCATATTTATATAATATTTAGATTTAAATATTAAAATTATTAGACTTTTCTTAGATATTCATTATCCGAATTTATTTGTTTCCAACAAGAACGGAACCTAATGCTTTAACCATAAGTGTTTATCTTAAACCTTATTTATAATTTAGACAAATTAATAAAAAAACATATAAAAAGAAAATGAAAGATATTTTTAAAATTAAATATAATAATTAATAATGAAATTATGATATGATAGCCCTTGAACTTTAAAAAAAAAATTAATAGTCTAAAAGCCTTCAAACTTTTTAAAAAGCAATTAAGCCCTCCTTTCTTCTTTTTGTACTCAATTGAGTACTTAAACTTTCAAAATACATAAAAAGACTCTCAAACTTCTTCAAAAAACAATTAAGCCCTATTTTTTCACTCAATTGGGTACTTGAACTTTCAAAGTGCATCAAAAGACCCTCAAAATTTTTCAAAAAAGCAATTAATCCCTTGCTCTTATTAAAAATAGAAAAATTATAAACAATAATAAATAATAAATTTTAGAAAATTTATTAAATTTTAATAAAATATAAAAATTAGAATTTAATAAAAATTAGAATTTTTTATAAAAATCGTAAAAAATGTAAAATTTATAAAAATCATAAAAAATTTTAACAACCCTAGTTTTTTCAATTAAAGTCATCACATGTTGTAACACAGTGTGACATCTTGTGAAAAATGATAAAAATAAAAATCAATCAAAGTTATAGAAAATTGTAAAATACTTCTTTTAGTACGATAATTTTTATAATTTTTTTACAAAATTTATGTTTCTTTACATTTTGTATAATTTTCTTACGACTTTATAAAAATTTATAATTTTTTATAATTCTATATATTTTATAATTTTTTACGATTTTTATAAAATTTTACAATTTTTATATTTGAATTTTTATTAAAATTTAATAATATTTATAGCTTTTATTGATTTTAATTTTTAATAATTTTTAATGAAAGTTATGGCTTAATTGCTTTTTAGAGAAAGTTTGAGGGTATTTTTGATGCATTTTGAAAGTTCAAGTACCTAACTGAATGCAAAAAAAAAAAAAAAGAGAGAGAGGGCATAATTGCTTTTTCTGAAAAAGTTTGATGACTTTTTGCACCTTTATGCAAAAAATAAAAAATTCATTTTAACCCTTCATTTAATTTTTCACCTCTTTTAGCTTTTAAATTTGCATTATTTGCTAAATTATCCAAAATTAGGTGGAAAACTTAAAATTTGTTAACTTTGTTGATGTGACAAGCAACATGTATGTCTCGTCAGCAATAAATTAATTTTAAAATTAAAAATTCAAAAAAAATTCAAAAGCAACTGAAAAAATTTATTTAAAAATTTAAAATTATTAAAAAGGTATAAGAATTATTTAAAAATACTTTTTAATTTCTTAAAAAATTAATTGCCGATATAGCATACATGTAGGCTACCACTTGGATGCCACACGTTAGCAAAGTTAACATACGTTAACTTTTCCATCCATTTTGGGTGATTTAATAAACAATGTAAGTTTAAGGGTTAAAAGAGACAAAAATTAAATTGACGGCTAAAATAACTTTTTGGTAAAGTTAGAGGGTCGGATAAGTCATTATGCCTAAAATTAAATGCAATAATTTTTCATTAAAAATATATTTTAAATATCTTATTATATTAAATCTCATTTAATTTCTTTTAAATCATATACTTTTTATCGATAAACCTAATTGAATAATGAGATGAAATCATCAAAATCCCTAAATTTGCATATATCCTCTTTATTATTTTATCAATTCAATAGTTAAATTAATGTAAAAAAGTTTATTAATATTTGTATAATTAAAGTAATATTATAATATGAATTTATTTTATAATATAACATAATAATATTCAGTATATATTATAAAAAATAGTATACATACACATTTAAATACATATAATGTATCAATTATTATAATAAGTAAAATATTAATGTGTAACACTTTTTATCCACCCCGATGAACAATACGAGTTGGAGGTGCTACCAAAGCACTTTTAGACTTGAACCAAAATTTTATTTTATGAAAATTATTCCTTTCTCAACACATTAATACTCTTTATGTAACATCCCTTACTCAAGCAATTGTACTGTGCAAGTAGGAGGTGTCATCAGAATACTTGTAGGCTAGTTTATTTTTTTCTTTTATAAAAAATCATATTACAACAAATATTAAAATCTTTTGGTGTTAATTTGAAAGAATATTGAACATAAATAAATTATTTTAGTTGTTTAGTAACATATTTGAACATACCAAATCATAAAGTAAGGTTCCAAAGTTTACCAACTTAAAACAAAGTCTTTTAAGTTTGGAAAATGGTTGTTTGATCCTAATTTAAAACTTTAAAACTTTTTTTATAAAACTAATAATTCTATTTTTGGACAAATAAAAGACTTTAGAGATAATTAAGAATTATTTTGAAGTTGCTTGAGGATGGTCGAAGGTGCCTAATACTAATATTGGGCCTTAGAGTGCCCTTTTTGCACAAAACATTGCAGTGGCCCAAAATAGTACATGAGAGTCCGGTACCTAGGGCCTTAGGTATGGATACCTAACATTGGTATTGAATAATTTGGCATTTTTCCAATTAGGGTGTGGTACCTCTGGGCCAGGTATCGATATCTTTTCCCCAAAGGTCCAAAATTGCCCTTAAGCACCCCTGTTTCAACCCCAAACAATACCAAATCATTCTAACATAAATCAAAACATTATAAATCAAAATTTAAACTCACTTGGGCACAAAAACATGTCATAAACTTATTCAAATTGGAATTGTCACACCTGGTTTTCTTTAAGTTCAAAAATTAAGGAATAATTGGGGGGTTAAATTGAAAGAAGAAGTAAGTTGGAGGACTATATTGAAAAATCAGGAAAAAATTAGTGGATGATTTGGACATAGTTAAGTTCCAATTTTGGTTTGGTTGGATGAGAACTAGATGGTTTGTTAGTGGGAGACAAAATGACTTGGAACTTTGAGCTGCAGTAAAGATGAGTCCTTATCCTGACTCATGCATGTTAAATTTACAATAGAAAGTCTTATGTTGATGACATCTTAATTGCTTGGTAAGTGTGTGAGATATATAAGTTACTGCATGAATAATATGATGTGTAATATGTATGCTTATGAAATCAAGTATGGTGAGTACTGATTAGTTAGGTGTATGAAACGAAACTAGGTAAGTGTATTATGGGCTAAATGAGAAAAAATCCAATTGTGATGCCTCTAGTAAGGTAGGTATGTTGATAATTGGACAGACAGATCACGATGACAATGAAAACACTCAAGGTGATGCTTCTAGTGAGATGTAAATCAGACTGTCAGATCATGACATGAATTTATGTATAAGACCATGTGAGAGAAACCCAATGACAACCTTTGAGATAATCCGACGGGACATGGCCAACTGCACGCGTACGCATTAAATAATGAATTTATACAACATTTTTTTAAGCCTGGTTTTATTGCAAGCATACAAGTTAATTGTAATATTTATAGTGTCACAATGAAACACCCAAGTATTCTAAGGATCGAACCCAAAGGAAGAAGCGGTTGAGCAGTAACTAGCATACACATTAGAGATTAAGTGGCTACTAATACGATTTTATATTATGGCGATTCATAAAAGATAAGTTTGCAAGAAAATTAAATATTCTACTCTAGGAATTAAATTCTAAGAAATGTAAACTAGAGGGACTATCTAGAAAATGACTAAAGGGGGTTGGTTGACTTCTATGTGGTTCACCAAATGTTGGACTAGGTACATAAATCGCGTAAATTACCAAGTGGCTTCATTTTATCTCTCAATCTCAATTTTACTAACTTAGACATACTAGGTTTGGTTTATCTTCTAATCTCGTCGGTTAATCTGGGACTAATGAACAGGTGCACGACAAGATTACCTTTCGGTCTCACTTTATCTTAATATTCCATTGAGGGCGTCACTACCTAAGTTCTTAGTTTTATTCAAATTAGTCCAATTTGTTACGATTTAGTCCTTTGTCTGAAGATTTTAGTTTATCCACATCTCCATCAACCAACCTCCTTAAGGGTTTAGCTACACATGATCAAAGTCAAGAAAATAAACATAACAATGGAAAACAAAGCAACCATGAAAGTAAAGCTTGAGAAAAATGTGAAAGTTGAGATTTTTATGCAAGAAAACTTAAATAGCATGAAACCAAAAGCATTTAACAAAGAAATCTAAAGCAAGAAACATAAAGGGAACAAGTTTTAACAAATTTGAAGTAATATAAACTGAAATACATTAAACTAAAGCTTAAAGAATCTTAAAAGCAAGGTACAAGGATTGAAAATGTAAATAAACCTTAGTTACAATGTTAACTAACATAAAAAAATCAAGAACAAGAAGTAAATGTAGAAAAATAAAGTAAATGTAGAAAAATAAACTTTAATCTAAGGTAGAAGAAGAGAAAAATAAAAACCCTAGAAAAGTGCAGAGAAAAACTAAAGAGAACCTAGAGAAAACTAAACCTAAAACTAAGTTAAAATGTGTCTCTCTCCTCCTCAACAATTTTTGGTTGTTTTGAAAGGTATTCTGATGAATTTTTTATGCCAAAATTGCCTTTACATAGGTCTCGTGTGATTGATGGGTTGAGTAGACAAAAGTTTCCTTTTTTTTCCGAAGTTTGTCTCTCCGACGAAGGCGATATCACGATACCCAGAAGAGGATGTCGTGATATCTTCGGCAATATTAAATTTGGGGGGTCTTCCTTGAGAGGTGGATATCGCGATACCCAATGAGGATGTCGTGATACCACTGAATTGTAACACCCCTAACCTGTATCCGTCGTTGGAATAGGGTTTCAGATTATTATCGGGGTTTACCAATCAAACTTATAGAAATTTTAAACATTTCATATCATATCAATATTCATATTTAAACCAATCAAAATTGTACATATTGTCCCTTATACGAGCCCTCAAAGCACTAAATGTGCATTAGAAATAAGTCAGGACTAAATCAAAAACTCAGAGAAATTTTCAGGAAATATTGAAAATTTTCAACACTTTAGGGGTCACATGGCGGTGTGGCCAAGCCGTGTGACTCACACGGTCAAGAGACACACTCGTGTCTCAGGCCATGTGGGCATTCGAAGTAGGGACACACGTCTATGTCCCAGCCCATGTCCGTGCCCGTATAACTTATTGACTTGGGCCACACGGCCAAGCCACATGCCCATGTGCTAGGCCATGTACTCTTCAAAATAAACTCACACACCCATGTGTCAGGTTGTGTGCTAGGCCGTGTAACAGCTTGACTTACAACCCATTGAAAGCTACAAGGGACACATGATCGTGTCACCTGGCCGTGTGTCACATACGGCTGGGACACACGCTTATGTCTCTGCCCGTGTGGACGAAAATAGGTTATTTTACAAGCCATTTTTCTCACCTAAATTGACATGTACCTTCAACCACAAATGCATATATACACAAGCCATAATAAGGCACCAAATCTATGCATATTCTAGCCTTACATAAATGGTATGATCACATACAACCAATATGCCCTTAAGCACATCAAATGACAATATAAAAACATGTATAACTATGTATTCAATATGGCCAATTACTCAACTAACTTATAGGCATGTTTGCCTTAATACATCATGGAACTTACTTACTAAAACATACCGAATGGTACTAATCATGCCATTCAACCAAAGTGCCATTTCACAACAATTCCAACAAATTACAAGATTTATACAATACGCATATTCAAACCATAATTTCAATTTTCATAATTCAAATACAAAACAAGCAACATATCAACCATGTTAATGCTACTTATATACATACCAAAATATGCCAAACATAAGCCACATCAAATGGCCATATTTACAGCAAAACATATAGGCCAACATTATCCAAAATACCTATACATGCCATTATAACCGAAATTAAACATCCGAAAATACCAAAATAGCTGATGGATAGTGTGATATAGCTCCGTCAAGCTTCCAACCCAAATGAGCTTCCAACTCCCTATAAAACATGAAAAATAACACAGAGTAAACATTTAAGCTTAGTAAGTTCATATAACATAGAATATAACTTACCATTTAGTCACATATTAGGTAAGTAAACAAAGCATATCCCAACACAATTTGACCAAATGCCTCAGTATATATTCACCAACCATGTTAGCCATGTAAACACACACACACATATATATATAATTCAATAATCATGGATGAACACAACAATTTATCAAGTTCCAAATGCATGTATCATCCATTTCATATATCTATATATCATATGACATCATTTTTATGTAATTCATGTGTATACTTGTAATAGTTCGTATCGAACTCATATCATTTTGTAACAGAACATTACCTGTTGAACCATTTAGAATACCGTTGGATGCCCGAAATAGCTCACACATAATGTGCTAGCTCATATAACTGTAATTCGTTAATTTATGTACATGTATGCTTAT
Organism: Gossypium arboreum; assembly: GCF_025698485.1. Taxonomy (NCBI): domain Eukaryota; kingdom Viridiplantae; phylum Streptophyta; class Magnoliopsida; order Malvales; family Malvaceae; genus Gossypium; species Gossypium arboreum. Next base: position 48,495,095 of record NC_069070.1, on the reverse strand, counting down.
ATGAGTTGTGAATTCGGTATGCTCATTTGAGCTAACGATCGACATGCTCTCACGAGCTATAAATCAGTATGCTCTCACGAGCTGTAAATCGGTAGCCCTAATGACATGTCATTTGTATCCTACAGATTCTTAAGGTTTAAACAGGACTCGATATTGGTCAAACTTCGTTGGATACACAACTATGTAAATTTATAGCAATTCACAATTCATAATTAATTCAATATAAAACATATAAACTCAATTTAATCACACGACCTTACCTTAATGTGTATTCGTAGATATGGAGGTGATTAATCTGAGACTCTCTCTTCGCCCCGATCTAACTCCGTACGAGGTCTAACTGGATTTATACAAATAAATTTAACTCAGTTAACGTATAATTCATTCAATTTATTCCAAACCTTATTTTTGGAAAAATTACTATTTTCCCACGTACTTTTAATTTCTTTGCAATTTAATCTTTAGGCTCGAAAAATGAAATTCATGAAATTTTATGTAACAGCCCGTTTTTGGTCAAATCAGAACAGTGGTTTCGGACCAAAAACTTGATGTTGAAATAATTATTTTATTATTATTTTAATATCTACAACATGATAATATGATGGTGTGAAAATTTCGCCAAGAAAATTTATCGTTTGAGTGTTTAATTCGATAAAAAGGACTAAATCGCGTAAAGTGAAAAACTTGAGTTCTATTAGATAAAGGTATTAAATGGCTATGAAATTAAATATTGGAGGTCCTTATGTTGTAATTATACCATTATTAAGGTTGTTGTACATTTATGTACATAATTTATATGAATTTTTAATGTTTTAATAAAGGTTAAATTAGTAATTTGATTATTTAAGATAAATTAAATAAAAAAAAACATGGCTATCATCTTTCTTCACCATATTCAACCAAAAATAACTAAGGATACACCATTTTTAGGGTTTTGAAGCATTCAACCATAGCTATCCATGCATTTAAGTGTTTTCTTGCTCGGTTTTTAGTGATTTCTATGTTTTTGAGATCGTTACAGCTTAGTCTAGCTAGCCCAAGGACTATTTTGAAAAATTTATAAAGATTTAGGATGTTTCCATTGATGAATAAGCATGTACTTTAGTGATTAATGGTAGATTACTAATGTTTGATGATGGTTATACAAGTTTTGTTAAGTGATTTTTAGTGAAAATGCAAATTTGGCATTAAATTGTGAAATGTGGAAACTTTGTGGTTAAAATGTGAAATAAATGAAAAATATAGGCTACTAGGGACCTAATTGAAATTTGGCTAGCATGGATTTAGGTGGAATTTCATGAATTTGTGTTTTTATGAAATAATGACTAAATTGCAAAAATGTGAAACATTAGAGGCAAATGTGTAAAAGTGCCTTAATGTGAATTTTTGGACTAAATTGAATAGAAAGATAATTAAATAAGTTAATTTTGATTATATTTAGATTAATAAAGTTGAAATACGGACTTAGATCGGGGAAATAATAAGGTTTTAAAATAGTTGACTCGTTTCATCGTTTTAGCGTCCGAGGTAAGTTCATATGTAATAAGTTTTGATATAAATGTATTTTAAATGCTTTGATATTGCATAAACTATGAATACGAGAATACGGATATGTTTGACAATGATTCGATGATGAATCGGCATTGGAAATCCCTGTTGAACCTTAGGAATAGATTAGGATACGAATGGCATGTCATTAGGGTTATTGTGATTATGTGATCCAGGTGCGGGTCCTGTACGTCCTACTGGTCGCTGAGTATACTGGCATGTGCTATGGTTACTTGACAGCTCCGTGCAGCTATGTATTGACCCACAGCTTGTGTGAGCAGACCCGTTGTAGCTCGAGAGTTTGCATATATGTGATATGAGATTGAGATAGCTTTAGCTATATATGTGACACTTAGGGTGCGAGTTTTCCGAGTATCCGATAGTATTCTGAATGGTTCAATAGGTAAATGAATGACTTGGTTGTGTATGAGATTGATACGAGATGGTATAGGTATGTATATGAACCGTACAAACTTTAAAACGAAGAAATTATAAAGTTCACATATAATCTTATGATTGAATAAGTGAAAGGTTTGTTAGAAAATATGAGCTACAGGTTGATATATTAAATTCGTTGAATTGTGTATTTATGATTAATTGAGTTTATTTCTTATGAGCTTACTAAGCTATAAAGCTTACTTTGTTTGTTTTATCATGTCTTATAATAATCTTAAGGCTAGCTTGGATTCGGGGATCGTCGGAGACTTCATCACACTATCCTACTATCACTTTGGTACTTTTGAGTTTATGTTTTGGTTATATAGCATGTATAGAATTATGGTTAATTTGGTTATGAGTTGATAATGATTTTGGTCTTTTGAAATGGCTTGTAAATGTTAAACGTATTGGTTTATTTATATAGCCATGAAAGTTGGCTTAATTTGATTGGTTTGGTTATGTATATATATAGGTGTGCATATGGCCTATGTTATGTGAATGAGGTTGGTGTTGTGATGTTCATTGGTAGTTGGTATTATGAATGTCAAATGATTGATATTAGAGAACATACATGTTTGTGAATTTGAGCACATTGATGAATATTTGGAAGTGTATAATTAGTTGAATTGTATATGTGATTTTTGGTGTAAATGGTATGATCTATTTCTGACTTGTGTGTATTAAGAAATGTTGTATAGAATATGCATGAATTAGGCTTAAATTGGTTGGTTTAAATACAAAATTATGCTATGGTTTGGTGCCAATTGGGTTGTTGTAGGTGTGCACAAGTTTGGGTGGCAAAATGGCTTGGTAAATAGCTTACTTTTGTCCACACGGGCAGAGACACGGGCGTGTGTCTCAGCCGTGTGTGACACACGGTTATGTTACATGATTGTGTGTCCCCTGGTGTTGAATTAAAAATCAAGTCAGTATGCTCCACATGGCCTAGCACATTGGTGTGTGATTGGCCGGTGGCCTAAGTCAGTATACCTTACAGGTTTGGCATGGCCTAGCACACAGCTTGGTACACGGACGTGTATGGTTATTTTTAGGCCACATGGGCTAGCCACATGGGCGTGTGTGTTGGCCGTGTGAACCAAGTCAAAGAGTTGCACGGGGTTGGATACAAGCTGGGACACGGCCATGTGATTCCATTTCGAATGTCCACATGGCCTGTGACACGGACGTGTCTTTGGCCATGTGAGACACACGGCCGGGCCACACTGTCGGGCCACACGGGTGTGTTTTTCCTGTGTTATGTAAAAAAATTTCTAAGTATTATTAAAGTTTTTAAAGTTATTGGTTTAGTCCCGAACCATCCTGAATGCTTGTTTTAGGCCTTGTAGGCTCGTATTAGGGACTATATGAATGTGTTGATTGATAATTGCTTAAAAATTGAAAATGTATGCGTATATATATGTGTAATTGTTGTATAAGTCCGGTAATGCTCTGTAACCCTATTTTGGCGTTGAATACGAGTGAGGGGTGTTACATTTGACCCCTACCCAAGCCTAGCCAATTATTATAAAAACTTATAACGACCCACATATTTCATAATTTCACAAATTATACCATGAATTTATCACATTTTTTCAATTTAACCTTTAATTGATAATTTCATCAAAAATCTCTTTACAAAAGTTGTTTATCTAACAACAACTGCCTATTTTCTAACATCAAAGTTCAAAAACCATGTGCATGCATCAATGGAAAAACCCTAATAGTTTAACAGTTTCACAAATTAGTCCTCAAACTAGCTAGATTAAGCTACAATGATCTCGAAAACATAGAGATCATTAAAAACGAAACAAAAATACATACCCAATTGAGCATACAAGCTTGGCCAAATGTTAAGCACAAAAATTTCTTCTTTACCTTGTGAAAATTGGTTAAAGATGATAATGGAAGATGATGATTAATTTTATTTTAATTAACTTATCATTTATTTACTTATTTACTTAATTAACCTTTAAAATTAATCAAAATTTCAGAAAATGCCAAGCCATCATAACCCCCTAACAAATTTATGGTCTAATTACCATATAAGGACTTCCATTTAAAGTTCTATAGCTATTTAATACCTTTAGCTACTAGAACTCAACTTTTGCACTTTACGCGATTTAGTCCTTTTTATCAAATTGAGTATGTAAACAGTAAAATTTCTTAACAAAATTTTTATACGCATTAATATCATGCCATAGGAAATAAAATAATAATAAAATAAATTTTTTGAATTCGAATTTGTGGTCTCAAAACTACTATTCATATGTCACTGAAAACGAGCTGTTACATGAATGGTCTTATTGGTCTTCTATACTGCCGGAGGTATCGCGATTCCAGGGGTTGGATATCATGATACCCTTGCGTAAAATATAAAAATATGACATGTCCTTACATCACTCAAACACACATTAGTCCTCCTAATTACACTATTAGCCAATTTGGGTAAAAAATAGACAAAAACGAGATATTTTCACTTATTACCCGAAAAATATAAAAATATGAAAATAACAAAAAATCAAGCTAAAAACTCTATTTTTCTTAAGAAAAATCTCCTTGAGTGTGTTGGAAAAGCTTAGTTTGCCACTTCGTTTGTGATAGATCAGGACAGTAAACACGTAATTCTCTATGATGCCTTTGTGGCGTGTTTTCTGAGGCCTTTATGACATATTTGATGAAGCCCATGTGGTGTATTCTGTGATATTTGTGTGATGTATTCTGTAATGCCCTCGAGGTAGAATATGCCAAATGCTTCTATGTTGTGATTTGGTAAGTTTGAGACTTCTTTACTAATCGAAGTTATGATAAAAAACTGGTTAGTTCTAGGTATCTCCATTTCGTTAGTCTTATGGTAGAATTTTGAATATGACCTAAGGGAAAACATCTGAAAAAGTTTGCATTAGTGTTTCTAAAGAGGGAATTTGCCATAATAATTCAACAGTATAGAGAACTTGGTATAATTGTAGATATGGATGATTTATGTGTTCACCAAATCTGGGTTTATTTATGCTATGAAAGAAAGTATTAAAAATTATTCATTATCAGTCAAATCTGAAAGTTATACGCTATAAAGAAAAAAGAGGCATCTGGAGTTTAAGTTGTCCGTCAAGAGGGGCGTACTCATGACATATCATAAGTTTTATGGAAGATTTAGAATGTATTACCTATCAAAATAAGTTGTGGTCTGGGTTAATTGAGGAATCTATTTGGTATCCTTATAGTTACCAAAATCAGTATGTGTAACAGCCCATTTTCTATAAAATCGAAACAGTGATTTTAGGACCACAGATCCGAGTTCGAAAAAAAATTATTTTAATACTATTTTATGATCTATAGTATGATAAAAATATTGTGTGAAAATTTCGTAAAAATTTTTTATCGATTATATGTTTAATTTGATAAAGGACCAAATTGCACAAAGTGCAAAAGTTGAGTTATAATAGCTAAAGGGATTAAATATCTATATAAATTTAAATTGGAGGTCCTTATATGATAATTAGACCATTAAAAATACTTAGTTGTTAAGGATGATGATTCATCCATGGAAAATAAAATTAAAGAAAATGACAAAATTGGAAAGATGATAAATAAAGATGATAAATAACAAAAAAAGATGAAAATATCATCATTTATCATCATCTTCCCCAAATATTTTGCATGGAAACCCAAGGAAAGAGAACGCAAGCTTTCTTGGCTAAATTAGATCCGGATAGACCAAATTAGGAGCTAGAACAAGAAAAAGAGGAAAATGTCAGATTAGTAGATTTTACATACGTGAACATTTGTCGAGGTAAGTTCGTGTAAATAAATTGTGTATATTTATATGCTTGAATTAGATGTTGTGTATGTGAATTGTATAAATATCATATATGTATAACATTGAAAACATATTTGACAAAAACCGATAATAGATAATGCTCGATAAATGATAAATGATAAAAATGTTACTTTTATACTTGAAATGAATGTGAAATGTGTTTATTTGAGTATTGTGAATATTATAAATGTATGAAATAATCACATGCCTGATAATACTTGAAAAATTTTAAATTCCGTTTGAATAAATGAAAGTCGATGGATACATTATTTTCCCATATTAATATTAAGGTCCTGCATATGTTGCGGACGAGATTTAGCTCAGACAAGTAATCCTAATAAAAGCCCTCTCGAGCATCCTGTTATATAGTTCCTGCGAGCATCCTAATCGGTAGTGATTTAGCATGTGTTGCGCACTACCGCAGTTTTTGTGAGCGTCCTGATATGCGATCGGTTGTGATCCTGCATATAATATGGACACAAACACAACTCTTCATGAGCGTCCTATTAAGCTTGCTTAAACTCTTTGCTACCTTATTCGGTGCTTCCTGATAGTATCTCTTCAGAGATATCTGATAAGCTCTATGAGCTTCCTGAGTAAAACTCTTATGAGTTTCCTAATTAGCCCAGATAAGTGTCCTATTACATGGTTACATGGCTCATCTGAGCATCCTGATATGTGACTCGGGAGTGTGCTCCCTGGTTATGTGCCCTAACGGGTACCCCCGAATATGAATTGACGGATCCTGATTTGTACACCTCGAGTGTACTACCTGTGTATCCATCAATATTTCGAATAAATTCAATGGGTAAAAATCCTGACATGAGAAGATATGAATAGGAAATGAATTATTACATGTATCTGCCTAAAATACATGAAAATGATGATACATGATATATGGAAATATGAGATGATGATATCTGTACATGGAATTTATTTGATGAATACGTTCATCCATGATTATAGATTTGTACACCTTGAGTGTACTATTTGTGTGACATTGATATTTTGAATGATTTAATGAATAAAGTTTTGACATGGAATAATATGAGCTCGAGATAAATTATTATGAAATTGAACTCGAAATACAGGGATGTGATTTGTACATGTTACATGAATACATGATGTGAAAAGCATATGAATATGGAAATCTAATTATTGTTGAGACCATATATGTTTCTTGATGTTATAGTGGAATGTATAACTAACACGGGTGATAAGGATATGTGTTAGGACTCGTGATTCAATTGACTAAATATGCCTTGTATGTTTATATTGAATTTAAATGAATGGTAAGTTTATTACCATGTTATACGAACTTACTAAGCATAATATCTTTACTCTGTTTTATTTTCCCCTGTTCTATAGTAATTCGGAAGCTCGTTGGATTGGCAGCATTGGCAGAGATCACTTACACGATCCATCGGCCCATCTTTGTATATATATGGTAAATTAGTTATGGTTATAATGGCATGTATAGGTTAATTAGCCAATGTTGGCATGTAAATATTTGGGTTATAACTAGCCATTAGAATGGCTAGTGATAGACATGTATGTTATATGCTTGAAATGGTTGATTGATAAAAATTATATTGGCATATTGATAATCGAATTAAGTTAGCATATTTGATAAAATATGTATATAAGTGAACATGGTAATTTAAATAAATTTGTATACTTGGTTATATGAGGTATAATATCAATTATATGACTTGGATTTTAAGTTGGTTTAAATGACCTTTATTGACTTGTGAATATGTTAAAGTGTTGGTATATGTGGATGACAATTTGGGGTGAGAAATGTGGCTTGGAAAATAGTCTATTTTTGTCTACACAAGCAGTGACACGGGCGTGTCTCTCAGCTGTGTGTGACACATGGCCTAGTGTGATCTGGCCGTGTCTCCCCTGTATCTTTAAAATGTCAAAAAAAAAAAATGCTCAGAATTGATTACACAGCCTGCCACACGAGCGTGTGACTTAGCCTTGTGACCCCTACACTTACACGCGGCTTAGCACATAGGCGTGTGACTTTGCCATGTGACCCAAGTCAGAGAGTTACACGGCCTAAGACACGAGCGTGTCCCTAGCCGTGTGAGCCACACAGCCTATCCACACAGACGTGTGACCCCTGCACTTAGGAAAATTTTTTAAATTTCACGAAATTTTTTTTGAATGCTCGGTTTAGTCCCGACCTGATTCTAATGCATGATTTGTACAACATCACGAAATAGGGCCTAGTCAGAATAGTGGTTTTGGGACCACAAATCCAATGTTGAAATATTTGTTTTATGATTATTATGAGGCCTAGAATATGAAAATATGCATGTGTTAAAGTTTCATGAAGAAATTCTATGAGTAAGGTGTCCAATTGGAAAATAAGGACCAAATTGAATAAATTAAAAAACTTGGATTCTAAAAGCAATTTGCATGAAATTGCTTTAGATTATTAATTAGAAGGTCTTAAAGAGCAATTTTCCCAATTTCTAAGTTTTTGGACAAAAATGGGCATGCATGGAAAATTTTGGAAGTTTAGTAAGGAAGGGCATTTTGGTCATTTGGAAATGAAATCAATAAAAAGGGAAAATGAAAGAAAAAATCAGCCATCTTCTCCCTTGTACCAGCTGAAATTCTCAAGCCCTCCATGGCTAGGGTTTTCAACATTTTCAAGCTTAATAGTAAGTGACTTCTAGCCCCATTTTTAATGTTCTTTGTATTTTTGAAATCCTTGTAACATGTTCTCTCCATTTCTACCTATATTTTAAGCTAGGGTTCATGTATGCAAAGTGACCCATGTGTTACATGTTTGTTCTTTGATGTTTTATGGGAGAATATGAAAATTAGATGTGTGTTAAACATCTTTTCCTAAGTGATTTTCATGAAAAACCCCTAAAGGGACCTTTTTGCAAAAGGTACAAAATATGTTGTAGAAATGTGAAGTAGAGAAAAATGTGGGCTAGTATGAGTTTATAATGCATTCGACCAGGCTTGGGTAACCAAGGAATTGAATGTATATCATTTTACGAGCCTAGGGATTAAATCGTAAATAATGTAAAAGGTTAGGGACAAAACAGTCATTTTGTCCGATGTGAAATTTAGGCTCGAAAAGAATAATGTAAGATATTGATAATTCATTTTTATTGTTATGACCCCGAGGAACAAATTTCGGAGGTTGATCGAGGAAAACGAAAGGTTTCAGAATAACCGAAATGTGAAAACCGACACAAATACCAAATAAGTTCGAATAACTTAAGGTAAACCCATAATATGCCTAAATGCATGTTTTATGAGTGTGTGATAGTTGTATATAATGATGGTATGAAAATCCATGAAATGTGTTAATAATAATAATGACAAGATGATAAATGTCCCAGTTGAAGTTAAAAGGAAATTTGATGGATAAACCATGGCTTACGTGACTTGGAATCCTGCATATGTTGCAAAAAAGGATTTAGCCTGGATGGGTAATCCCTTGATCTCAAATATAAGAAGGATCTAGCCGGGGCGGGTGTTCCTTGAGTGATCGAGCCTCCCGAAGAATATGGGTGCATTAAGGATTTAGCTCGGACTGGTAATCCGATTAGGATCTGAATTTAGCCTAGACTGGTAATTTAGATTTGAGCTCACTAAGGCTGTTTGTCACTATAAGGGATTTAGCTTGGACTGGTAATCCCGACAACACTCCATGAGTTTACATTACGGGAGATTTAACCTGGACTGGTAATCCCACCGTAAGATGTGAGGTTCGCGGGAATGCATACTTGAGAAAATCACTCTTATGACTTGACGAAAAATAGATAATCCATTGAGATTTCCGAGGTACTCAACAGGATTAACATGGGGTATAGAAATGAAAATGTTGGATGATGAGCTCATCTAAGGCAAATTACATAATGAATTATTGTGGGACTAACTTGATGTTTGAGTGGATGTAATAGAAGGCTACCCTCTATTTATTGGATTGGTTGCCTAACATGGTTGTATGCTAATTAATTGGTAAGTTTACTTTCCAGTTATTCAGGCTTACTAAGCATGTAAATGCTTACCCCTCTTTTTTCCTTGTCTTATAGAGCTCGAGGACTCGTAGAGATTGGAAGATTGTTGGAGTATTGTCAACACTATGTATTTGTCCTGTTTTGGTATATAGATACTTATATTTTGTTACAATGGCATGTATAGGTTTGTGGTTACTTGGTGTTATATGTCATTGGTTGGCCAATGTAAAGGCTTAAATGTTGAACTTATTCTTTTTGGTATATGGCCATAAGACATGAGACCATAAAACATGGCTCATTTAGTTGAAGGTTATGATCTACCAACCATGCATGTTTATGTTAGAAATGTTCTTGTGATGATTAAATATGGTATTTCGTAAATAGGCATCCGTAATGTGGTCAAAACATTTGAAAATAGTTAGGCCATAATTGGCAATGAATTGTAATAGTGAACCAAGCCTAAATATGTTTCAATGGGACGGAAATCCTTATCATAAAAAAGGGATAATTGAGTATGTATTTAACCGATGAGATGAGGTTGACATGCAATAGATTTATTAAGGATAGTCCTTGAGTATAGTTGGGTCATGTTAAATGCAATTGGGGTTCTTATATGTGAGGAAATGATGAGGGTGACCATTGGCTCGAAATTATAGCCTAAAAAGGGTCCACACGAGTAGACACACGGGCGTGTGTCTATGCCTTGTGTGACACACGGTCAACCCCATGGGCGTGTGGTACGGCTGTGTGTCCCCTGTACCTAAAATTTCTTTAGTCAGAATACATGGTAGTAAAAACACGAGAAGAGACACAACCGTGTGTCTCAACCGTGTGGAGGGCACTGCCTAGCACACGGGCGTGTGTCTTGGCCGTGTACCCCTAAATACTTGCTGATGTCATAAATAAAATGTCCAGGTTTTTGGACACGGGTAACCACACGGGCGTGTCTAGGCCGTGTGAAAGACACGGCCAGGGACATGGGAATGTGCTTGGCCATGAGAAAACCCCTGTAGGTTCGAGATAGAAAATAAATTCAATTAATTCTGCACGGCTTAGGGACACGGGCGTGTGCATTTTCTCCGCACGGGCGTGTGAGGCTTAACCTAGAAAATTTTCCTAAAATTTTTTTAGGTTCTCGGTTTAGTCCCGGACCATTCTCAATGTATGATTTGGGCCTCGTAGGCCCATAATAGGGACACTAAGATGTTGTCTGATTGGTTTTAATTTGGAAAGAAATTTTATAACCCCTATTTTTCAAAAATGTCTGAGTATGTGTCTGGTAACACCTCGTACTTGGTTCCAATCTCGTGTACGGGTAAGGGGTATTATAATTTGGGCCTCGAGGGCTCACGTAAGGGACTATATGATGAAATTTGATTGGAATCTGATATGAATACAAAAAATTATGAAATATCTATTATTTGTTCTATAAATTTCAGTAATTATCCGTAAGCCTGTTCCGGTGACGGATTCAGGTTAGAGGTGTTACAGTATGAGAATCCAACAAAAGTAAGATCAGTATGGGGTTCTTAATAGAAGATCAGTTAGTTATTTATTGGCCAAAAATAGTATTTGTGAGTATCATCCTGGGGGAAAAGTATTCAATGTCTGTTAGAAGGAAAATCCATGAAAGGTAGGCTTTGTATGGATATTCCTCTGTGAAATTCATCTGCACTTCTGGGAAGGAAATGAGATTTGTAATGATTGGTGAAGTCGAGAACCAGTCCAAAGAGGAATCTGTGAATAGTTTGGTTAGGTATAGAAGTTGGTGAATATATATACTAATCAGTTGCGTGCGTGTGCATTAAAACAACAAATTTATAAAGCAATTTTTAAAGCTCGATTTTACTGCGAGCGTTCAAGTTAGTTGTAATATTTATAGTTCTAATAGAACACAAATTATTCCAAGGGGTCAAACCCAAAGAAAGAGGTGATTGAGTGATAACTAACATACATAGTCGAGTCTAAGTGGCTTTTAATACGGTTTTATAGTACGGTAATTCATAAAAAGATAAGTTTGCAAGAAAATTAAAAAGATGAGTCTAAGCTTGATTTGAGTAACCTATGGGATGGTATGGCATTGTCTAAGGTTGAGTCTTTGATGGTTGTTGATGGTGTTAAGATGAAATAGTTGCTTTGGAACATATATTTCATTGATATCCTCTTAAAGGCATATAGAAAGGTGTGAAAATAAAATAAAATAAAAATAAAAATAAAAAACACATAAATTTTATGTGAAAACTCTTTCGGGAAAAAAACCACGGGCAGAGGAGAAGAAATTACACTATGTCGAATTCGAATGATTACAAGAGGAATAGACTATGTTTATTTATAGGCTTGTAAAGCCATATTCTAGTAAGATTGAAACACCTTATTCTAATCAATATAAAATAGATGGAGTTTAATAAAATAAAATAAAAGAAGTGTAGTTCTATATGAAATTTTATTTTATTTTATTTTACCACTATATTTTATTTAAATAAGGATTCAGGTCATTTAATTCTAACAATCTCCACGTTGACACGAATTCTCAATGAACAAGTTCTTCATTGTGAACTCTCAACGAACAAGTTCTCCACCTCTTCCATAAAACCCCTTAAGGGTTTAATTTCAACAATAAATACCAACCAAGTCTAAGTAATGCTCAAACTTGGTTATAGGAAGTGACTTAGTCATCATATCTGCAGGATTTTCATGAGTACTAATTTTGCTCACAACAATATCACCACGAGCAATAAATCACGAACAAAATGATACCGAACATCAATGTGTTTTGTTCTCTCATGAAACATTTGATCTTTTGTAAGGAAGATTGCACTCTAACTGTCACAAAATATTGTACTAATTTGAAGGTCTTCATTGAGTTCACTAAAGAGTCCCTTCAACCAAATAGCCTCTTTACAAGCCTCAGTAATCGCCATGTACTAAGCTTCAGTGGTAGACAAAGCACTGTAGTTTGCAAAGTGGCTTTCCAACTGATTACACAACCTCCGACTATAAACACATAACCTGTGAGAGATCTTCTTCTATCAAGGTCTCCAGCAAAATCAGCATCTACATATCCAATGACTCCATCTCTAGTTCTTCCAAACAATAAGCAAACATCAGTAGTATCTTGTAAGTATCTTAAAATCCACTGAACTACTTTCCAATGTTCTTTACTGGGATTTGCCATGTATCTGCTAACTGCACTGACTGCATATGATAAATCTAGACGTGAACAAACCATAGCATACATGAGAGATCCCACTGCACTAGAGTATGGAACATGTGACATGTACTCAATCTCATCATTTGATTGTGGAGACAAAGCCGATGAAAGTCTAAAATGGGCTGCTAAAGGAGTACTAACAGGCTTAGCACTCTGCATATTGAACCTGCAAAGAACTTTCTCAATGTACCCCTTCTGACTTAGGTACAATTTACCTGCTTTTCTATCTCTGAGAATCTTTATACCAAGTATCTTCTTTGCTGGTCCTAAATCTTTCATCTCAAATTCTTCACTTAGTTGGGTTTTGACCTTTCTTATATCTCCTTTATCTTTTGCAGCTATCAACATGTCATCAATATAAAGAAGTAGATACACAAAAGAACCATCATTGTTTTTCTTAAAGTAAACACAACTGTCAAAACTACTTCTTTTGAAATCATGAGAAGTCATAAAGGAATTAAACCTCTTGTACCACTGTCTTGGTGACTGTTTCAAACCGTAAAGGGACTTTTTCAGCAAGCAAACATAGTCCTCTTTTTCTGAGACTGTAAAATCCTCTGGTTGTTGCATGTAAATATTCTCCTCAAGTTCTCCATGCAAAAATGCAGTTTTTACATCTAACTGCTCAAGCTCCAAATCATGCATGGCCACAATAACAAGCAAAGCTCGAATCGAACTATGCTTAACAACTGGGGAGAACACATCTATGAAGTTCACTATTAGAATTTGACTGTAACCCTTTGCAACAAGCCTTGCTTTATATCTGGGTTCTTCAACTCCTGGAGTCTCTTCTTTCTTTTTAAACACCCATTTACAACAAACAACCTTTTTACCTTTAAGAAGTTCCAAAAGATCCCATGTTCTATTTTGGTGGAGTGATTCCATCTCCTATTGCATAGCAAACATCCACTTTTCTGAGTCTTCATAGCTAACCGCCTTAGAATAATTAGATGGCTCTTGATTCGCATCTATATCTTCAGCCACATTTAAAGTATAAGCAACTAGATCAGCCTTGGCATACTTCTTTGGAGGTTTAATTTCTCTTCTAATTCTGTTTTTGGCGATAGAGTATTGCGGTGAAAAAGCAACTCTATTCTCAATTTTTGTACTGGCTTGAGGAGTCGACTCTGTATTAATTTGATGCTCCACCTGCTTTATATTTTCTTTATTGGAAGAGTCTTTAAGAGATAAGTTAGGTAGCATAGCAGTTTCATCAAAAACAACATCTTTGTTAATCACAACTTTTCTATTTTCAAGACACCATAACTTATACCCTTTTACACACTGCTTTATAACCAAGAAAAATACATTTAATGAATCTCGGTTCCAATTTTCCATTATCAACATGAGCATACGCAAGACACCCAAAGATCTTTAAATCAGAATAATTAGCAGGATTACCAGACCATACCTCTTGTGGAGTCTTTTTCTCAATGGCAACAGATGGGGATCGATTGATCAAAAACATGCAGTAGAGGCTGTTTCGGCCGAAAATGACTTTGGTAAGTTTGCATTTGACAACATACATCGAACCTTCTCCATGATCGTTCTGTTCATTCGTTCTGCAATACCATTTTGTTGTAGAGTATGGCGAACTGTCAAGTGTCTCCCAATCCCTTCTAACTTACACAATCAATTAAACTTATCAGAACCGAACTCTAAGCCATTGTCTGTGTGAAGGTATTTTATTTTTTTCCCGTCTGTTTTTCAATCATAGTTTTTCAAGAATTAAATGCGGAAAACACATCGCTTTTCTGCTTCAAGAAGAACGCCCAAACTTTTCTAGAAAAATAATCAATAAAGGTTAGCATATAATTAACTCCACCTCTCGAAGGCACTCTAGATGACCCCTACAGATCAGAATGAATATACTTCAATGTTCCCTTCGTGTTATGGATTCCTCTGGTGAATCGAACTCTTTTTTGCTTCCCAAAAACAAAGTGCTCACAGAAATTCTGTTTGCAAATTCCTTGCCCATCAAAAAGTCCTCTTTTGCTCAATTCTTCCATGCCATTCTCACTCATATACCCTAGGCGCATAGACCAAAGTTTAGTAATATCATCATCTAACAAGGAAGAGGAAGCGACAGTTGTATCACCAGTAATAGTAGAACCTTGCAAAACATATAACTTAGCAGTCTTTCTCTGCCCTTTCATCACAACAAGGAAACCTTTGGAAATATTTAAAACCCCACTTTCAGCTGTGTATCTGTACCCTTTTGAATCAAGAGTACTCAACGAAATTAAATTTCTTTTCAATTTTGGAACATGTCGTACATCACTAAGTATTTTGACAACTCCATCAAACATCTTAACTTTAATTGTTCCAACACCTGCGATTTTACACGAAGCATTATTTCCCATCAAAACAACACCTTCAGACACTGTTTCGTAAGTTGTAAACCAATCTCGATTGGGGCTTATGTGGAAGGTGTAGCCTGAATCAAGTATCCACTCCTCACTTACTTTAGAATTGTTGACAGAAGCGACTAGAAGTTCACCATCGCTGTAGTATTCTACAACATCAGCTTCACCAAAATTTTCTAGTTGTTTTCCCTATTAATTTGCAGCCTTCCTTTTAATATTGATCTGTAGCTTATATCATTCAGATTTAATGTGCCATTTCTTCTTGCAGAAGTTACAAGTTTTACCTCTGTTTGAAGACTTCGATCTACCATTAGATTTACCGCGAGGATTCCGTTCCTGTGTCCTTCCACGATCATCATCAGCATTCTGATCTTGTATCCCACGAATAATGAGACCCTCTTCCTGAGAGTCGGGTTTAACCACAAGATGCTTCATCTTATCATACGAGATCAAAGAATCATAAACCTCATCAACTGTGAGAGACTCGCGGCTATATAAAATCGTGTTTCTAAAGGTTGAATAAGACGGGGGCAACGAACAAAGTAGAATCAACCCTAGATCTTTCTTATCATACTAAACCTCCATGACTTCCAAGTTTGAGAGAATTTCTTTAAACACTGCTAAATGTTCATGTACAAACGCACCTTCCTCTAAACTATGAGCATAAAGACGATGCTTCATATGCAACTTGCTTGTTAGAGTTTTTGACATATATATTTGTTCCAACCTCTTTCATAATGCAGTGTCGGTCTTCTCCTTCATCACATCCTGTAAAATTTCGTTGGACAAATGCAGATGTAATTGTGTTAACGCCTTTCGATCCTTATGCTTCTTCTCTTCATCTGTTAATGTCAAAGGCAACTTATCTATCCCTAGTAGGGCATCCTCCAAATCCATCTGCGCAAGAACTATTTGCATCTTAATCCGCCATAACGCAAATCTGGTGTTGTGATCCAACAGCAGAATTTCATACTTCAAAGACGCCATTACCGTGACCGAGATGAACACCTGGAAGCTCTGATACCAATTTGTAAAAATAAAATAAAATAAAATAAAATAAAATAAAAATAAAAATAAAGAACAAACAAATTTTACGTGGAAACCCTTTCGAAAAAAAACCACGGGCAGAGGAGAAGAAATTTCACTATGTCGAATTCGAATAATTACAAGAGGAATAGACTATGTCTATTTATAGGCTTGTAAAACCATATTCTAGTAAGATTGAAACACTTTATTCTAATCAATATAAAATAGATGGAGTTTAATAAGGTTTAAAAAACCTTATTCTAAAATAAAATAAAAGAAGTGTAGTTCTATATGAATTTTACTTTTATTTTGTTTTTCCACTGTATTTTATTTAAATAAGGATTCGGGTCATTTAATTCTAACAAAAGGTAAAGGCATTGGCTTCAAAGAAGTTGTGAAGAATATATTTTAATGGTTAAAAGAAGTCAAATAATAAAAAAAGTCTAATAATTTAGTTGGCAATTACGAGGATTCAGTGTATGCAATAAATGACAAATTTGTATGCATGTGAGGTTTTTGTCACACTTTTAATGGAGCTTAACAACTCAATTATCAAATCGTGACAAATTGATAATATTGATCATATTGTAATTTTTTAAAATTTGCTAACTAAAACATAATTGAAGAAATTTATAATTTATATATATGATTCAAATATTCAAAATTATCATTTTTTTTCTTTATTTAGTCCTTGTGAATTTTCGTAGGCCATTATATTAAATTTGTTGACAATGACACTAACTTCTGGTTTCACATTTGCATAATTACATGTGAGAGACAATGTTTCCGTCCATTTGAAGTTCGGAAAGGCCTTACGTGTTTAAGAATAAGATTTTAAATGCAGTTACATACGTATTTTCATTTGGGTCTCATTTATCGCAATTATGGACATTATGATAAACCGCAACAAAATCTTTACCGGTGGTGACCATTTTCTTGTGTTAGCCAATCAATCTCCACTACTGAGCTTTGGCAGCCGGCAACTACACTCCATTTTAATTTGAAGACAATAAATGAAACATTAACTTTGGCCTATTTTAAGAATAGTGAAATCACTTGGAACCAAATTAGTCAAACATGTTTTGTCTGCTACTAATTGGTGGAACATCCTTGATTTTTATGTTTCCAAAAGAATCAACTTGTTTCTTTCATCTTGTGGGTCAACCTTGTTGAAAACTCTCCGTGTCTACAAATTAAAGCTCGTATACAATATGTTTAATGTCTTGCAATCAAACATAATTAATCCATTACCAAACATTTTTGTGTTTTTGGTTCATTCCAAACAAAGTCAGATTCTTGCCATTCAAGTCAAATATTAGAATCTATTAATAGTCCAATTGGTAATATGTATTTAATATCCCTTAACTTCTCTAAACTAAATTGGATCTTAATCTAGTTTAAACATTTTAATGCCGGCTTCTTACTCCACTTTTCAATATGATTCAAGCTCAAGAAAGAGACCTTTCACATATAAAGATAATTTTGGACTCTCAAAAGCTTAAAATATATGTTTTGTTTCTCCCTTTGATCATCAAATTAACATTACATCATCAAATTAACATTACATCACTGGACTTATTCACTGATTGATAGGTTCCATTGCTGATTTTCTGGAACAGCATATATTGCAATGCAGACTGCAGTTGTGACTTCAAAGGCTACAATTTTGTAGGGAAGTAGTCATCTCTATCAAACTTTATTGTGAACAAGATTCAAATATATATATATATATATATATAGGTTAAACTAATTGGCAGTTTCTTATGTTATAGGTTCAGAAGCAAATTATAACAGTTAATTTTGAAGGAAATAGATAAAATTATAAATAATAAGTTTGAAGTTAAAAATCTCATCCGGCATACTTATAATTATACAATATATTTAGAGATATAAAAAATAATATATAAAGATAATCTAAAGCAAAACGAAAAATATTCTTTTAGACATCCATTTGTCTAAATTCATTCTAAATGTAATTATTATTATTATTATTATTATTATTATTATTATTATTATTAAAAAGTTAATTGATTTTTCAATTTTAGTTTTTTTACTCTTAAACTTTTATATTTTATATATATTTAACTAAATTAGTTAAAATGATATTGTATTAAATTGCTAATCATATTCATGATCATAATGTTTATATACATATGATTTTTATAAAGTTGATAGACATTTAATTAAGCAAATAGTAGACATAATGTATTTTTTATAAAGTAATATAATATAAGAATAAAATTAAATTTGTTTTGTGATATTATTATAGGAGTTTGTAGGAAGTATTTTAATTGTATCAAAATTTTAAAATTCTAAAATGAATATAATTGTTTGGGAAAATATATTGAAAAATTTTAAAATTTGTGAATAATTTCAAGAGAGGATTTTAATAATTTGATTTCACTTTTAGCTTAAAAGTGATTTTTAAAATTATTCATAATTTTATTTGATTTAATATACATGGTAAAAACTTAAATTTCAAAAAAATTTATTTAATTTAATTTTATTAAAATTATTTATAAAATTTTACAAATATAATGATATCTATATTTAATATTTTTTTATTTAATATAAGGGTAAACTACATCGCATGTCATTCTAAAATAGCGTTATTCCTTTTTTGGCCACTCTAAATTTTTTTGGTCAATTTAGTAGTCACTCTAAATAAGATAATTACTTAATCGGTCACTGCCGTTAAAAATTCCATTAATCCATTAATGGATTGTTGGTGTGGCTTCTTTTTTTTTTTTTTAACTTTTGAATAAAGTTAGGAATCTCTTTATAATTATTCAAATATATTTTTTTTATTTGCAACATGAATGTTTCAATAGTGACATCACCAATGTAATACCCCGAAAATCTTTACAGTAATATATTATCCTTGATATAATAAAATAAGGAAATAAAGTGATAAAAATGGAAGTTTTGAGTTATGGCAACATTGGGAAGTAAATTATGATATCTTGATTCAGGAAAGGACTAAATTGTAAAAGTCAGAAAAGTTTTGTTGCCTAAGAGTAAATACTCAAGACTTAAGGGGTTAAAGTGTAAATATGAAAAAGTTGAAGGACCAATAGTGTAAATATTGTAAGGGTAGAATGATCTAGAAACTAAGGAAAATGGATAAATTAGGACCAAATTGAATAAGTGAAGACCTATGAGGGACTAAATTGCAATTTTACCAAATTAAATGATGACTCAAGGATGGAATTCTAAAAGATCATGAAGGGCAAAATGGTAAATTAGTAAGAGAGAGAATTCTAGAATGTAATGATTATGTTGATGATATTTTAAATTAATTAATTAGATAAATATTATTTTATTAATATTTTATGAGATATTTAATATTATTTTATTATTATTTATTTAGTATATAAGGAAAGAAAGATGAAGAATTTTCATCATCTTTCCTTTCCATGCAAACCAATGTGAGAAAGAGTAAGAAGAAAAGAAGTTTTCTTTCTTTACAATTTAGTCCTTTCACCAAAAATTCATTATTCTCACCTAAAAATTGAAAGAATTTCCATAGCCATCAAGAGAGAAAGATAGCAAGGAGATGATGGGGAGCAAAAATATCAAGTTGGATTCAAGAAATAGAAGCTGGAGGAGAGAGAAAATCAAGTTAAAGGTTGAAGTTAATAAGAAAAGGTAAGAACATTAAGATTTCAATATATTTTTAAGTCTAATATTGTTGAAAAAGCATGGAATTGATGTTAATGTAGAGTTTTCTTTTATATGGTTCCATGTTTTGATATATTAGTGAAGGAAATGAGAGAAAATAATGGGAAATATGGTAGAAAATGGAAATAGGAGTGTTATAAACTTGGTAATCAATATGTTGCACTAAAGTAGTTTTAGACAATGATAATAGGCTAACTTTGAAAAATCACCAAAAATGATAGAAATTAAATTAGAAGCTAAGGGTGATATGGAATTAAATATTATTGACTTTATTTTTATATAAAATAAATAGAGAAAGTAAAGTAATTCTATATTACGAGATATTTATAATTTTGTGAGACCGGTTCGAATGATTTCAAGATCCTTGTTATGACTTGGAAAAATCACTAAAATTATAAAAAAATAATTTTGTTACATACTTTATATGGGTGGTTAAATTCCTTAATGAGTCTATTTTTATAAGAAACAAATTATAACATCATTTGAATTACATTTAAAGAGATAATTAAACTTTAGTGAAGAGTGGTCGAAGCGCCAAATAGCAAAACAGGGGGACTTTAATGAATAAACTGTACTAATTGGCTAAACCAAAAATTCTGAAAATTTTATGGTAAGAATACATGTGACTCTAGTTTCAGGTAAACTTAATGGATATTAATTTCGAGTTCTGTAGCTTAATATATAAATAATTTAGTGACTATGACGCAAATGAACAGTTTTGAATATACATATAAGTAAATAGTGAAATTATTGATAATGTTACTTGTTGCAGGTTATATAAATTAAGGATGTGGAATGGAGAGGAGGAGGAGGAAAATGTGTATGAATATTCATCTAGCATGGCTAATTTGCATGTTTTAGGCTTAGGGACTAAATTGAATAAAAGTAAAACTTTATGGGCAATTTTGTAAAAATGTCAGAAATGACTAAATTGCATGAAATAGATTATTTTATTATTTAAATTACAAAATTTAACGAAATTATCAATTTAGTTCAAGATCGGGGGAAAACATGTTTTAGGGATTAAATTGAAAAGTGTTGAAATTGTGAAAAATTTTGATATTTTATAGAATTCATGGACTGTTATCGATATGTATGATAATAATAGCTGGAAATAAGGATTAAGTTACAAGAATTTTATTTTCTTGACCCTAAGGATGAAATCGTCATTAATTAAAAGTTTAGGGGCAAAATGGTAATTTTTGCCTGGAGCATTAATTAAATGCATTAGAATATGAAATAAATGAAAATGATGATCAAATTTATTTATAAAGATCCGGACGACACAAATACGAGACTTGATCATGGAAAAGAAAATATATTAGAATAATGAAATCATAAACACGAACAATCAATGAGGTAAGTTTGTGTAACTTGAATTCTATTTTTAAACACTTGAAATATGTGATTATGTAATGAAAATATGATTTGAATATTCAATTTATGATAATTGATGAAATATTGGTAAATACTCGATATAACTTGAAAATAAATCTCTATTGAATGGAAGGAAAATTCGATGGATCTCTGAAAAGGAATTGACGGTAAAAAGGATCTAGCCCGGACAGGTGATCCTATCTTGATATAGCCCTCCCGAAGAATATGTGGAAAATGGATTTAGAACGGACGGGTAATCCGAATTAGGGTCTCAATTTAGCTCGGACTGGTAATTCGGATCCAAGCTCATTAGAGTAATTGTCGTTGCGGGATTTAGCTTTGACCGGTAATCCCGACAATACTCTATGAGTTTATATTACAGGATTTAGCTTTGGACCGGTGATCCCATCAGAAGAATGAGGTTCACGGGAGTGTGCTCTCTGATAGAAAATGTGTAAGACCATGGTTGAAAGATACCATGGCAACCTGATATGAAACGTGTAAGACCATGGTTGAAAGATACCATGGCAACTCGATATGAACGTGTAAGACCATGGTTGAAAGATACCATGGCAACCTGATATGAAACGTGTAAGACCATGGTTGAAAGATACCATGGCAACTTGATATGAAACGTGTAAGACCATGGTTGAAAGATACCATGGCAACCTGATATGAAATGTGTAAGACCATGGTTGAAAGATACCATGGCAACGTGACATGAAATGTTTAAGACCATGGTTGAAAGATACCATGGCAACGTGACGGGGAAATGAATAAGACCTTGGTTGAATGATACCATGGCAATATGACAGAAAATGAGTAAGACCATAGTTGAAAGACACTATGGCATCATGTCGAAGATAAATAAGATCGTGGAAGAGAAATGCCAAGATATCTGTTGAACAACTAATATTCAGGTAATATAACAAATGGTTAAATGAATTGGTTATACAAAATGGTAATGTGAAATGTTTACAGGAATTGGTCATATGGAAATAAATGTACAAAATAGTTGTATGAAATAATTTATAAGATAGAGAAATGAAATAAGTATAGGTACATGGAATTTAAATTATGTTAAGTTTAATACGAACCATTACCGAAATAAATATACCTAAGATATAAGGAAATGATGGTGCATGAAATGTTGACATAATGAAATGAATGATATATGTTATTAAAGAAACGGTAAGAGAATGATATGTATCATGACATGTACATATGAGATTATCTTTTATATGTTAACATAAGGAAAATATGTAAGTTAAGGCAGTATTAAATTCAAATATGACATATTGAGAAAATAAAAATTTATATGAAATATGTGTAAGTACACTAACAAGTGTTGTTGTTGATGCTTAGGCAAGTGCCAAGCCATTGATTGAATGGTAATGTATTTATTGATGCATTGAATTGATAAGTATTTAAGTGAATTTTCTTTTAGTGATTTGTAAGTGGTAGTAATGCTCCGAAACCCTATTCTGGCAGCGGATACGGGTTAGAGGCGTTACAACCAACATTTGAATCCTCTTTAAGAAAAAAGTTTAATGACGACAACGACAAACCATGACCACGACTCTACCTTTTCCAATAAGCCCACCTACCATCATAACACTACCGAACACCAAGATGACACTATATCTATTATTTCTCCAAGTAATAAATTGAAAAAGTAATATAAGTACAAAATGAAAAAAACAATTTCAGAGTTTTCAAACTAATTTTCTTTTATAAATTAATCATATGTCAAATAATAATTAAAGAAATATATAGTACATGTAATTTGAGTACTAAAATATAAATTGGTAAAATTTGAAGAATTTATATCGTATAAATTAAAAAACGGAACGATGGTTATATAATTTAACCGTTGCTAAATAAAACGAAAAACATGAAAGACTAAAATTGATAGTGATACAAGTGGAAGTCCTCAATAGTTGAACCAAAAACACGAAATATTTTTCTGTTAATTAATCCAATTTATAGCGAATATATAAGATAAACTTCTTTCTTTCTTTTTTCATTTGATATAATGTTAGCTAAAAAACATTGTTTTTATGTACAGAAAAAAAAAACTTTCAATGTCTTTTCTTTGCTTTTAGTTTATTCTTTAGCCAGTTAATTCTTTTCCATGATAACACAAATTTTCCGTTTCCTGATTGCGAAGATATAAATGGAAGCCAAAATATGATAGGTTTTTTTTTTTTTAAATTATTTCCTTTTAATGTTTACTTTGCAGATTTACTTATATTTGTTTTAATATTTCGTATAAATTATTTAGGATAAACTATAAAATAGTCATTAAATTATTGTCTTTGTTCTATTTTAGTCACTAAATTATTAATTTTTACGATTTAGCCCTTAAATTTTTTAAATCAAATATTTTGATCAAAGCTATTTGGGCTTTTTATTATCTAATAACAAATTTAGCCCTCCAATGTTTACACATTATATCAATTTGATCCTAAAGATATACTATTCAACAAATTTAACCCTTAATGTTTACAAATTTTTTCATTTTGGTTTGAATTCTAAAACTTCAATATATTAATCTTTGGTCTTTTACAAAAATTTTATCCTACTCCAATATAAAATTTTCTAACATGTCTTTGGCATAGATTGCTTTTATACACATTGTTTACCAACCCAACACTTAGAAAAAGGGAAAAGGAAATGAAATGAACACCATATAGTAGTGATATTTAAAACATCACAATTGATGAAGTAAAGTTAATTAAAAATATCTGGCAAAGGCTGCAATAGCCTACTAGACAACTTATAATAAAAAAAAAAAACCAAACAATTAAATTCAATACTCGAAATAGAAAAAAAAAAGTGAGCTCAAATTGCCATCTCTAGCTTCAAAACAGAAGATAAAATTATAGGAAATTGATTGTTTAGTTATTGGTAAAGTTATGTGAATTTTTAGAATACTAATTAAAATGATAAATTTTGTAAATATTAAGGGCTAAATTTGTTGTATATTTTATATTTAAGACCAAATTGATATAATGTGTAAACTTTGGAGGGCTAAATTTGTTATAAAACAATTAAAAAATCTAAATCAACTTTAAGTGACCAAAATATTTGATTTCAAAAAGTTTAATGACTAAATAAAAAATTAATAAGACTAAATATGACTAAATAAAACCCAAAATAATTTTTAGAGTATGTATATATATTATAACAAAATATGAGTATATATCAGGAAATGAAAATAAATTTGTTCAAGAGTATCTATATAATATTAGGACAAGTGTAAAATGAAAATATAAGGGTTGTAAACAACAAAAATATGGCAATAGAAAGATTAAAAGTGCATGAAATTTTAGGCTTATTAAATTTTATAAGGAATAAAAACCAATTCATTGTATTGTCTCGTTATGTGGCACTACTCAGAATATAGATTAAATTTTTGTGCTTTTAATTGTTGGTATTAACAATAAGAGAGAATAAGTTACTTATAGAATTGGACAGTCAATAATGGAATAATACCCTAAAAATTAGGATTCTAATTTCCAGTATTATTTAATTGAATGGAGAAAGGAATTGTCTTTCATCAATTTAAATTAATGCTTTGGTACAGTCAAATTTTAATATGCAATTTTGGCAAAATCATTGTTGTTACTTTCCTTCTACAAGCAAATTTTGAAGTTAATTTATTGTAACAATTTGAAGATTTATGATGTCTGATCATCTATATATACTCCTGCTATGATAAGAATAAAAAACAGGTTGTCTGTGTTTTAAAAAGTTGTGGTGAATGATATCAAAACGTACACTCTTTTGGGGGAGGTCTATTGAAAGGATTTGGTGAAGAAATTTGACAACTTTTGAAAGAGATGGATATAAAATATTTATAGGGAGGGGATGGCTTGTATTTAAAGTTTAGCCAAAGATTTGGGGATGATTAAATATAATTTGCATGTAAGTTTGTATTAATATATTAAAACGAAAGCAACTTTGTTTTTAAAAGGAAATACATGTGAAAAAAAAATTGTTTTTCTCTTTAAATAACGGTATTATTAATGCATCTTATTGCATGTGATTATTTGGTATTTTTATTTTAAAAATTTTAAGAGACAGAATGTGTTATTTTTTTAATTATTTAAGATTTAATACAGGTTTTTAAATTGTGTTGTTATTTATAAGGGGTTTTTTTTACTGATATATAATGCAAAATAAATTGAAATTTATGATGTTTTTATTACAATGCATTAGATTTGGAGTGGAATAACGTTGTTCTTGAGCTCGATTCTAGAGAGGTAATTACTGCTCTGGGTCAACATAATTCTGTTATGTCAGAATTTGAGTTGATTTTGAACGATTGTGATTCTAGGGAGGTAATTACTGTTCTGGGTTAAACATTAAAAAATAAATTGTCATTTTTTTTGGTAAAAAAAAGTTAGTTTAAAGCGAAAAACTCAAAAAATTACATTAGTGACTCAAAAAACGAGAACATAATCTGCCTCAATTAAACTTATAGCTGATTGCGGGGGTTCTTCAAACTAATGAATTTCTGTGAAATTAGTCGCCATACATTTGGCCATATGATCAGTTACTATATTTTGCAACTTCGAAATATGATGAACAAGGACCTTCCAATTTTGACTCAATAAATGATGGCTAAGACGCATTTCAGTCAAATGACTATCTACAGCTCTGCCAGCTAAAATAAATTCAACTAAGAGAGTATTATCACATTCCACTTCCAACTGTCAATAACCTTTTCTCCATGATATAAGTAGGCCTTCAAGTAAGGCTCTCGCCTTAATCTTAAAAATTGAGACATTTCGTAATTGCATCGAAAAATCACTTAACCATTTTCCATCGGCACTTCTAAACGCTCCCTCAATGCCCGCAAATGAACTATTTCTCGATACAGCTCTATCTATATTAAGTTTAACCCATCCTCTAGTCGGACATGCCCACTGGTTGGTTGTCACCCTCGAACTATCATGATATCGTGCCATGTTCAACAACTTATAACTTCTTGCCCAACTTATGCATATATCCATAATTTCCTGACCACAACGATGGCCTATCAAAAACAAATACATATTCCTATTTTTCCATAATAGCCAACAAATTATTGGGAAGAACAATTGTCATTCAGTATCATGATACCTATAATTACCTATATTTTGCAAATTCCACTGCAACTAGTCTTGACGCAAAAAGGAGAAAATTTATACTTGATTATGTTTCGGCACAATCGAAAACCACACAACTTTAGCAAAACTGCAATCACGTAAAGCATGGATACCTGATTCATCAACATGGCTACACCTCCTACAACTTCTATCATTCGTCATGTGTCTTATTACCCTTTCATCATTAGTCAAAATTCTCCCATGCCATAAAGTCCACATGAACATTCTAACTCTTTGAGGCACTCTTGCTTCCAAGATCATCTTCCAAATATGTGCATTGGCACCTAAATCAAACTGATGGAGTCCCTTATAAGTTTCAGATATAGAGGACATCCCCTTAGTTGCCTATTTCCGTGCAAGACAATCTGGCCTAGCATCCAACATAGGTGGGTCTACTATGCCTATTTGCAAAACAATGTTGTTGGGAAGTAAATTTCTTAGATAGCCCCAATCTCAATTACCATTATCATCCACCAAGTCGTTGACTCGAAGAGTATCATCCAATCTTGACCCTCCAGTATGCTATGTTTTCAAAATGCCCACCTGAGGGACCAAAAGGTCATTCAAAAATTCACCAGATGCCCATCCCTTATTGCCCAATAAACATTTTCGAGTACCTCTGGCCAAAATTTCATGAACGACCTCTAAAAGAAGGAACAATTATTTCTTGAGATACTGATTGGTAAAACTCCATACAAATTATACTTGTTTCTCACAACTTGTACCCATAAGGCTTCCGTCTTCGTAAGCAACTGAAATCCTAATTTCAATAAGAAAACTTTATTTTGGTCTATTAAGCTATGTATACCAAGCCCACCCATAGCCATAAGAGTATAACAAACATCCCAACAAATTAGTGTTGGCTTCTTCGTCTCAACCGTAGGTCCCCAAATGAAATTTTGAGCCAACTTTTCAATTTCGCTAAAGGCTAAAATTGACAATTGAGCCGTTGCCATGAAATAGTTAAAAATAGACAGGAGTATTGCTTTGGCTAGCGTAACCTGATCGGCCAACGAAAGCTTATTTGCAACCCAACCATTCAACTTGTCATGGACCTTTTTCACAACAAACTCAAATGACTGAATACGAACTCTCCCATGTAAAATCGGCATGCCAAGGTACTTCCCTAGATCATCAGTGCACACA
Organism: Gossypium arboreum; assembly: GCF_025698485.1. Taxonomy (NCBI): domain Eukaryota; kingdom Viridiplantae; phylum Streptophyta; class Magnoliopsida; order Malvales; family Malvaceae; genus Gossypium; species Gossypium arboreum. The sequence goes on along the minus strand of NC_069070.1, from coordinate 48,467,337 downwards.
AACTCCATTTTCCTACAAATAGCCGAAGATAAATCATATGGAACATTAGGTGAAATAAAGATTTGGGATTTACCTTTGTTCACCTTTTGTCCCGAGTAGTAGCAAAACTGATTTAGAATATCAGTAAAATACCAACTTGCCCCAAATTAGCCTTGCAGAATAACAATAAGTCATCTGCAAAAAAAAAAATGAAAAAGATGCCGCCCCCTTCCTAGACAATCGCAACGAAACCCATCTTTTTTTATTAACCATTTCATTGATTAAATGCCTCATCCGCTCCATACACAGAACAAATAAATAGGGCGATAGGGGATCCCCTTGCCGGATACCACGAGAACGTTTGAAAGACTCAGCCATCTATCTATTCCAAACAACTTGATATTCCAAAGAACTTGAAAAGATGATGAAGACACATAGTTAAGGATAACGAAAATTAGAGTAATGGGAAAACCAACATCTGAAAGCGTTTCTTCCAGGAATGTAACACCTCTTACCAGTGTCCTACGTCGGGATAAGGTACGAGGCATTATCGGACTTAAACATAAACAATCATGCAAACCGGGCCATAAAATTTCATTCATATTTTAATTCATCCAATCACATGCACATAGCTCCTTATTTGGGTTTATGAAGCCCAAAACATACTTTAGAAAGGGTTCAGGACTAAACTGAGAACTTTGGAAAGCTTTGAGAAAAACTTAGAAATTTTTCTCATGAAATAGAGTCACACACCTGTGTGGACACAGGGGCACGCCTGTGTCCTCAGGCCGTGAAACTCTCTATTTATGATGTCAGCAAATAAATTGAACCACACAGCCAGGCCACACGCCTGTGTCACCAAGCCGTATCCCTTACACGGTTGAGACACACAGCCGTGTCTCATCCCGTGTAGTTAACTCTTAAGCTATTTTCCAAGCCTTTTTGTCACCCTTACATGCACACACATATACATGGATCCAATGACATTCAACATCCTCAATTATGATACAAACATATCATTTACCTATCAACATGCATGTGTTACACATTCTCACATTAAACCAATACTAGTCATACCATAGTTATCTTTGTGCCAATTTATTTTAACTTATCATCAAACTTCCATACTTAAAGCATTATTATTTTATCTCCATATTACACATTTAATTCATGGTCATAAAACATGTATTCAACACACATGACATATTACCAACCATGCATGACAAACAGACATAATTATATCTTCACATCATAAGCAATATATCATAACATGACTAGCTAGACTGACAAGCCATAATCAATATGAGCCACATCTCATGGCCATATACAATAGCTCAAAATAGGCCAATACATTTGGCCAAATCATAATAACACATGTCATAGAACTAGGTCCCTATACATGCCACTCACTTGATAATTCTAACATATGTAACAATATTCCAAAGGTATTGAATTGATAGTGTGATCTGCCTCCGACGATCTCCAACCCCGAGCCGACCTGACAACACTAAAAGAAATGGAAAGGAGGGAGTAAGCTTTACGCTTAGTAAGCTCGCATGAAAATAATAAGCAATGTATTAACATGCTATTTTCAATTTCTCTCTATTTATTCAAAATCCAGTTAAGCTGTTTTCTCAAGTCACAGTCACTAAATTATTTATATCTGGAGCTACGAAATTCCAAATTAAGATCCAATAATTTTCCCTGAAGCTATACTCACATATCTTCTGACCATAAAATTTTTAGAATTTTTGGCCTAGCCAATAAGTACAGTTTATTCTTTAAAATTATCCCTGTTCTGCTATTTGACAGCTTCGACCTTTCTTTACTTAAAATTAATTATCTCATAGTATGGGACTCGGATGATGCTCCGTCTATTTTTATTGAAAATACTCACTAAGGATTTTAATAATATAATTTATATCCAATTATTACTTTAATACTTTTTTGATGATTTTCCAAATTTAAAATAGGGGAGTTCGAGATCACTCTGACCTTGTTCCACAAAAATTCAAATATCTCATAATATGAGATTTCTTTGCTTACACCGTTTCCTTTATCTGAAACTAGACTAAAATAGCTTTAATTCCATATTTTATTCAGCCTTTAATTCAACTTCCACAATTTTTGGTGGATTTTCAAATTAGGACTACTGTTGTTGTCCAAACTGTTTTAGTACAAAATAATGATAACCATTACAAGATTTTCATGAAGTTACTCTCATAAGTATCACTCATTAATTTTCATTCTTATCACAAGTCCATAGGTTTCGAGTATTACCTGTGCTATCATTTAGTAGAACACTCACTGTAACACCCCAAACCCGAGATCGTCACCGGATTTGAACACGTGGTGTTACCGGGCTCACTTCCCTTATTTCTCTCTTTGTAATATTGATTGCTGTTCCAGGCAGGCTAGCTAACTGCGTCACTGTCGCCTTAAAAATCATATCTCGAGTTTCAAAACTCGGAAACTGATTCCGTAAATTTTCCCTGAATTTAGACTCATATGTCTATCCATGAATTTATTTATAGAATTTTTGGTCAGGCCAATTGGTACAGTTTATTAGTTAAAGTCGCCCATGTTACAGGGGTCAACTACACTGACCTTCGCGCATTACGACCTGAATATCTTCTCGTACAGAGCTTCAATGCTCATGAAGTTTTTTATAATGAAACTAGACTCAAAGGGGAATCTGCACATATAAGGCACGACTTCTAATTCCTTCTGGATAATTTATGGTAAATTTTCAAAGTCGAGACAGGGGACCCAGAAACCGTTCTGGCCCTGTCTCACGAGAACTTTAATATCTCTCAGTATACTGCTCATATGGTCGTTTCGTTTCGTCCATATAAAAATAGATTCATCAAGGTTCAATTTCATAATTTATTCACTATTTAATTCTACTTCTACTATTTTTAGTGATTTTTCAATCTCATCTCACTGCTGCTGTCCGCAACAGTTACTGCAGTAGACTATGCCAATTTCGTGAATCTTTCCTTGGCCTTACTAATCATCCATCATACATGACACAAATTATGGCCACCTTATCAAAATTAAAATTTCTAAGACTCGTGGCTATAGGTTCTAGCATCCCACTCGACGACCACATAGGCCATTTTCACATGGCTGAAAGTTTACAACCCACAATTCAACAAAACATAATAGCCTATACATGCCAAATGTTCTCCTAGTTCAACTACGAAGACAATACCAAAAGGTTTCCAGCCGGTGTGATGACTTCAACGACGGTTCCGAGCACGCAACAATACGAGTCCAAGAGACCTAAAATGGGTGACAAGAAAACACCGAGTGAGTTTATAACTCAGAAGTCATAAGCATTCATCAACCATCCATTAATAAAATTTTCGCAACATCAAACAATAAACGAGGCTAGGTACTTCATCCATATCGAAACTATACCATAATTCCTCGGACCTTTCGGTTCAATCTCATACCAAGTCATACATCCACATTTTATATTCTATACAATAAGATATTTGAGGCATTTTACACACCAACTCATTCACACCACAATCATACAATTGCAATCATCACATAGATTTAAAGCTTACCAAGCTCAACCCCGAGCATGAACGTATTGCCTATTCGTCATGAGCTCAAGGTACTTACCCGATCCGCTGTCCGGGATTAACTCGATAATGTCGCACACTCAGTGCCAATTGTAACGCAAGAGCATATAGTGAATCCGCACACTTAGTGCTATATATTTTCAGCTCGCACACTTAGTGCTATATATTTTCAGTTCGCACACTTAGTGCTATATATTTTCAGTTCGCACACTTAGTGCTATATATTTTCAGTTCGCACACTTAGTGCTGTACAATTTTTAAACCCGCACACTTAGTGCCAATCTTGTCACCGTGTCCATTTATACCCGCACACTTAGTGCCGAGACCAATACCTTATGCATGTTGCTGCCTTTATACATTCAACCATGGCATCATTCCATACACATACATTTTCATTTACACATCAACTCATTTAAACACAATTGCGTATATATTATGGTCATTTACATCAACACCAAATATATGCTTAATGACTTACCTTGTGTTGGGTAAAATAATTTCAAGTCGGCTACTCGATGACCTTCGCCTTTCCCTTGCTTGATTCTCCTTCTTTAACTCCTTGAGCTTGATCAATAAATCAACTAGTTTAACCATCTCGCTAAACATTCATAATTTAACTACACATGCATATGTATGCTTGTATATTCGGCAACCGTCCTCACTAATTACCCATTTAGTCGATTATACACATAATTAAAGGTAACATCACGAACGACATACTTATGTATATATATATATATATATATATATATATATTAGATTTAACACCATCTTTATACTCAATTAGATGGCCGAATGTATGTATATATATACAATGTCAACTATAACATCTTTTAAACACCTAATTTCATCTCATGAACATTTAATCAAATTTTCCTAATCTAGCATATATTTTCACATCTATTTGTAACATCATGTAAATTCACATACAACTACAATTAACCAAGCTCTTCATCCAATCATGCTCTCATGTTCGGTCATCCATATCTATACTAGCCATAACAAAATAATTTCTAAGTTTTAACACAAGCACAACACTTTAGTACCATGGCGAACACTTCATGCCTCATCACCACAAAGATCAAAACACCAACCGCATCATTCCTATCACCGAGACTATGGTTCGCACCTTAGCTTCCCACATTCTTCTCATAACCCCTCATAGTTCATTTGGCCACCCATCATTCAACCAATAAAATTTCCTAGCAAACCCCTATGGCCAAGCACACACACACACACACTTACATCTCAACTCACAATACCCAAAAAAAATCACATACTATCTAAACTATCTTAAACAATCAAAGAGTTCCCCCTTTTCCATAGCCTAATGTTCCATTCCCCAACATTATTCAACATTTTGCATGGCTAAACAAGAACCATGATCGTTCACTCACAACAAGTAAACATCTTACAAGTTAACACAATGTACTAACCTCCTTAAGGCTTCAAGTGACCGAAATTCTCCCCTCCTTCCTTCCTTCTAGCCGGCCAAGTTCAACAAAGAGAGAACTCTCTTTTCCTCCCCTTTCTCTCCCTCACTCACGGCAATGGCAAAGGTAAGGATGAACATTCCCCCTTTTTCTTTTCTTATTTTATTCCCCTTTTCTTTTTGATTCCTTTATTTTAGCTTGTCTCCCATTACCCAATTTCTCATTATAAAATCTAAGGCAAACAAATACATTGCCCATCCTCAATCTATCTTGGCCGGCCACCATAAGGAAATTTGGCAATTTGACATGCAAATCCAAGCATTTTCTAATATGTATCAATAGGCCACTTTAACATTAGCCTAGCACATTTCTCAATTTCCTCACATAAGTCCTTTCTAATAAATTTCACCTACAAATGACGAAATTAAGGCACTAAATTTTCACATATGTATATTCATGCACAATAAACATAGAAAATAATAATTAATTAATTTTGTGTCTCGGTTTTGTGGTCCCGAAACCACATCCCGACTAGGGTCAATTTTGGGATGTCACACTCACCCAAACATAGCAATTCATATGCATCATAATAGTATCATATAACATAAATGAGTTTATCATGGCAAAAACCTTTTATTTCAGTTTCCATATTAATCTCGTTGAATTTCTCAGAATCTTGATGGATATCTCATTCACTGTCAATTCACATAAGTGATCATTTCAAGAATGCACTCTCGTGAACCTCGCTCTTACGGTGGGATTACTAGTCTAGGCTAAATCCCTAGTAATATAAACTCATAGAGTATCGTCGGGATTACCAGTCCAAGCTAAATACCTTGCAATGACATATACTCTAATAAGCTCGGATCTGAATTACCAATCCAGGCTAAATTTAGATCCTAATTGGATTACCCATCCGAGCTAAATCCATTTCAGCACACATATTCTTCGAGAGGCTAGATCACTTTACAAGTTCATGTCCGTCAATTCGTATCTTCCCTTTCTAAAGAGCACACTCCCACGAACTTCCTTTCTTATAGCAGGATTACTAGTTCAGGATAAATCCCCTATAACGACATATACTCAAAAGAGATCGGATCTGAATTACTAGTCTAGGCTAAATTCAAAACCTAATTCAGATTACCCATCCGGGCTAAATTTGTTTACACATATTCTTCGGGAGGGCTATATAGGGATCGGATCACCCATTTGGGCTAGATTCTTTTTACCATTAATTCTTTTTCAAGAATCCATCGAATATCCTATTTCATTCAACTGAGATTTTTCTTCCTCTTATTTTCAATCATGTCAATGTTTCATAAATTTTCATACATTGAGCATTCAATCAAATTCTTATCAAGAGCATACATTTATCATGTATTCATCATTTAAGCAATTAACATACATCACACATTGTATTTACTTGCAAATTATCCAACTTAATAAAACATCATGTTATATCGAATTCTAAATATATTCAGCTATTATATAGCAAGCCATCAATGATTGAACCATCAAACATTTCATGTGCTACTAGTCATATATCATTGTTCTCACAAATTTTATATACTATTCTTTTATCACTTTTCAATATGTTAAATCATGCTATTCATGCAATAGTAATATAGAATTTTCAATTCAAATATAGCATTGCAATATTATTGACACACGAACTTACCTCGACACCAAAATGACAAAAAGGAACCTCACTATCAATTTTCTATTTTTCACCCGATCTAGGTCCAATCCTCTTTTTCCTTGATCTATAATATCACATTTAGTCTAATTATTAGTCACATTATTTAATGTCATCCAAAAATCATATTTTGGAAAAATTACGTTTTGCCCCTAAACTTTGTCAAAATTACATTTTTACCCCTAGGCTCGTAAAGTGATTTTTATTCAATTTTTCACTCAATAGGCCTAGCCGAACCATTTTCTTAACTATAGAAAAGTAAAATTCTCATCAAAGTACCCTTTTATGCCATTTTTACAACTTTTACAAAATAGTCTTTTCGAACGTTTTCATCAAAAATTGCTTAGCAAAAGTCATTTATTTAACACCCAACGCTTATTTTCTACCATTAGACATCAAAATGCATGCATGTCACACATGGGTCAATTTTTAAACATGAACCCTAGCTCAAATTAATGGTAGAAATAAGTAGATCTTGTTACCAGGATTTCAAAAACGTAAAAATCGTTAAAAATAGGGCTAGAACGGACTTATAATCGAGCTTGGAAGCTTGAAAAACTCTAGTTATGTCTTCTCCATGCAAGTTTCAGCCATGGGGTAGAAGATGGACAAAAATTGGCTTTTAATTTGGTTTTTAATTCATTTTAATTATTAAATAACCAAAATGCCCCTAACTTAAAAATATTCTATTTCACCTATTTCATATCCATTTTTGTCCAACGAATTAACCAATGGTCTAATTACCATATAAGGACCTCCAATTTAAAATTTCATAACAATTGGACACTTCTAGCATGTAGAACTCAATTTTTGTACTTTTTACAATTTAGTTCTTTTGACTAAATTGAGTGCCTAAACGTCAAAATTTTCGAACGAAATTTTAAAAAAGTCATTCTGTGGAATTTTAGACCATAAAAATATAATAAAAATAAATTTTTTTCTCATCGAAATTGTGGTCCCGAAATCACAGTTCCGACTAGGCCCAAAATCGGGATGTTACAAGGAAATCCCACCTTAATTTGTCATACACATTTTCTAAATCGATTTTGAGGATCATCCCAAACTTCCTTCCTTTAAAGTTTTTCATAGAATGAATAGCTTCCTAATTGACAATAATATTGTCCGAAATATTTCTCCCCATCACAAAGCTGGCTTGATTTCGACTAACCAGCTTCATCATTAACGGTCTTAATCTGTTGACAATAGCTTTCGTGATAATTTTGTAAGCTACCATACATAGTGTAACACCCCTTACCCGTATCCGTCGCCTGAACAGGGTACGAGGTATTAACAAATTATAGTATATACTATTAAATAAAACCCAACAAAAATATGGCGTGCAATTTGATCGTGAATCATTATAACATATGCCATTAACAATACAAACCAATTTCAAAGGCTCCGTACAAAATGATTAGTTTGATACTATAAGGAGTATTTTAAACCTAGACAATTATGACACGTAACAAAATAACTAAGTCTGCTATACATGCCATATTTCAAAATGTTGAGTTCAGATACCAAGAGTATTGATAGTGCGGGCGGATCTTCAACGATCTCTAACTCCTGTGCTAGCTGGATGACACTATAAGACAAAGGAGAGAAAAGAAAGTAAGCTTATAGCTTAGTAAGTAAGTATATAAATAACAGATAAGGAATCTAATATGTTTACAACATAACTCAATTATATCATATTTTTAATTTTTTTACTATTTACTCCGGTTTGATCAAGCTGTCCCTCCTGCATCATAATCACTAAATAAATCATAACTCGAGTTACGAAACTTGAAATTCAAATCCGTAAAATTTCCCTGAATCTAGACTCATAAAACTTCTTATAATTTTTTTCTAGAAATTTTTGTTCCAGCCAATTAGTACAGTTTATTAGTTAAAGTTTCCCCTGTTACACAGCTCAACTGATCTGACCTCTGTTCACTACGAATTGAATTTCTCTCAGTACACAATTCAAAGAACCATGAAACCTATTTCATTTAAAACTAGACTCAATAAGGAATTTAGGAATATAAACTATATTTCTTAATTTGTTTTGTACAATGTTTAATGATTTTTCAAAGTTGGAACAGGGGATCACATAGTCATTTTGAGCAAGTCACACACAATTGTAAATATCTCAAAATATAGAATTCCTTTGCTTGCTCTGTTTCTTTTATATGAAAATAGACTCATTAAGATTTAATTTACCATCTCATTAAACCTCTAATTAAATTCCTTCTATTTTTGGTGATTTTTAAAAATCACGTCACTGATACTGTCCAAAACAGTTTTAATGCTAATTTCACTCTTTCACACATTCTTTGTACTAACCTCATTTTAACTTATATATATATATATATATATATATATATATATCACAAATTATTTTCACTACATTTCATATATCACAAGTATAGGCCCATGACTACAATGTCACCACAAAGCCATCCCGTTGAACAATTCGGATTAATCCTCGATACTTGATGGTTTCAGCACACAGCCCCACCATCATATTTCATTTAATTCGGCTCTCTTGTACACATGGTGAACACTTAGTACCACTCATGTGACCTAGCTGATTTTTCTCGTAGCTCTCTTGTCTACATGGTGTCCTTCACTTGGAATCACGCATGTGACCTAGCTACATTTATCTCTCACGTAGCTCTCTTGTCTACATGGGATACATCCCGTATCACACATGTGACCTAGCTACTACATAGTATCTCGTAGCTTTCTTGTACACATGATGTGCACTCGGCATCATACATGTGACCTAGCTACGCCACCTCTATTTTATTCGATCTTTCCGAATGTTCAACCGGGATCTCTTTCTCTATTACTTATTTCCATTTTTCCAATAGTCGATTTATACTTCAACATCATCTAATATATATAATAGGCTGAAATATAAGAATGTAAATGAAATTAATGTATTATTTACATACAAACTTACCTCGGTGCGAAATATGGGAATTTTGCAATTGAGTCCAAAACTTTCTCCTTCCCCCGTTCGAGGTCGATTCCACGCTTTTCTTGATCTATAACAACATATTTAGTTCATTTAACACTCGAACTATTTATTTTAATCCAAAAATCACATTATACAAAAAGTACATTTTTGCCCCCTAACTTTTACAAAATTATGATTTTGCCCCAAGGCTCAGAAATTTAATTTCAGCCCTTATTCTTATGTTTAATGACCTACTGATCATTTTTCTCTTCTATGGCAACATCAAATTCTCACTCTAACACATAGTTATGAACAATAGGTATTTTTATCGATTATGCCGTTTTGCTCGTTTTCGTTAAAAATCGCTTAGAAAAGATCGTTCTCCTAACTTCAAAGATTCATATTCTACCATAAAACAACACAATACATACCTATCATTCATGGGTAAATTTTTAAACATACACCTTAATTCGAAATAATGGTAGAAATAAGTAAACCGAGCTACGAGGATTTCAAAAATGTGAAGAACATTAAAAACAGGGCTTGAAATCACTTACTATGAAGCTTGAAAATTGAAGAAACCCTAGCTATGGAGGAGAGAAAATTTCGGCAGCAACTAGTGAAGATGATGACCAATTTTGTGTTATTTTTCCCATTTTATTTCATTTAATATACAAATGACCAAAATGCCCTTACTACTAAACTTTCCAAAAATTCCCTCCATGTCCAACTTTTTTCCATAACTTAGGAATGGGTCAAATTGCTATTTAAGACCTCCTAGTTAATATCCCAAAGCAATTTCATACTAAAAACTTCTAAAACACGAGTTTTACAATTTATTCTGTTTAGTCCCTGATCTCAACTTAAGCGCTCAATGCATAGAATTTCATCACGAAATTTTCACGAAATCATGAAATCATATCATAAACCCCAAAATAATTATAAAACAATTATTTCTATCTCGGATTTGTGGTCACAAAACCACTATTCCGATTAGGCCCTAATTCGGGTTGTCACACATAGACTAATAGGTCTAAACTGCGAAACCCTCTCAGGTCCTTGAACTTTTGGAATAAGAACAAGTAATGTTTTATTTAGTCTCCGATTCACAGGATTCCCTACATAACCCCTTGAACCATTCTACACACCATCAGCCTTACAACATCCCATTGTGATTGGTAGAATTTTGCATGAAATCCATTAATTCCAGGTGCTTTAAGTGGCGCCATATCAAACATTGCCTTACGAATCTCTATATCTTGACCACCATATTAAGGTTCTCTTTATCTATTTGCGATAATGCCAGGAAATGCCCTCTACACGAAAGACCACCTTGGACAATGTAATCCATAAAATAAAGATTTTTGAAAAACTCCACAACATGTTTCTTAAACTCTGTCGACTGAAAACACCACTCATCACTATCAATTTTAAGACCCAAAATTCTGTTATTTTGTCGCCTAGCCAATGTACGACTATGAAAAAAATTGGTATTCCTATCTCTCTTCACCAGCCAATTAGAACATGATTTTTGAACCATAATAATTCCTCATGATGCAAATTTTCCTCCACCTCTAATCTTAGTTCCAACTCTCTATTACGAAGGCGCTGAGAATATCTTAATTCCAAAATATGTTACACCCGTTTAAGTTCTGAAATTAACTGGCACTTTCTTTGAAAGATATTACCGTAAACCGTCTTATTCCAGTCTTGAACCTCTACTTGAAACTGATTCAAATTGTCCACCATGAAAACATCATTTGGTACAGCCTGTTTTTAAGTGGTGTCAAGAATAGTGATTTCGGGATTACAAATTCGACGAGCGAGTTCGTAAATATTATTATTTAATATTTACGAGTTAGATATGGTATTAAAATAAATATTGAATTGGTATTTTATGCTATTTGAGAGAATAATTATGTTCAAGTGGTATGACCCTAAAGTTAAGTGGTTTTAGAAAATGAGGTATTGGGACCTCGTTTCTATAAACAAGCCATAAATATTTTAATAAATATTTACAAAATATTATTAAGGTTGTATTAAAGTTGCGTTAAGAAATTTTAATGTTTAGATAGTTAATTAATTAAAAAGGACTAAATTGTAAAAGGTGCAAAATATGGTAATTATAACATTTAGATGATCAAATGGCTTAATTAATAAATGAGGAAGGACCTAAATGGTAATTTAACCCTATTAAAAATGTTGGACGGCATATTGAAATGAAAAATGATAAAAAAATGGTATGTATAATGGCAAAGTTTTAAATAAGTTAAAATTTAATGAAAAAAATTGGAACATTACTCAAATTCTCTTCATTTTTCTTCAACCTTTGGCCGAAAACACCATTTTTTACCTAAGGAGTTTCGATTACTTCTTGGCTTTGCATGGGAGGTAAAATTAATTCATTGTTTTGTAATTTTTATGTTTTTGAAATCGTGTCAATTAGGTCTAGCTAGCCCGTACTTTTGTTTTGAATCTTTTAAAGATTTTGAATGTTTCCATTGGTGAATATTTGTGATTTTAGATGCTGAATGATGAATTTTAAGTATTAGTTGTTATTTATAAGTATTTTTTAAGGAATTTTTAATGATTTAAATGTTTAGGGATTAAATTGCTAAAGTAATAATAATTCAAGGACTTGATGTGAAATTGTTACAAATGTGGGCTTTCATAGAAGCTATTAACATTTGGATGGTATGGATTTTCAATAAAATTGGTTTATTTACATGATTAGGACAGAGGGACTAAATTAAATAAAAATGAAAAGTTGAGGGTAATTTTGTAAAAATGTCAAAAATGACTTAATTGCATAAAATGAATTGGTTTTGCTGCCTGAACTAATGAATTGAATGAAATTATTAATTTATATCAAGAATGAGTGGAAAATCGAGGAGAAGAGAAAATTACCAAATAGCCCCTATACTTAGTCATTACTGCAAATTAGTCAGGTAAGTTTGTACGGTTTAAAATTTAGCATCTATATGATATATTGGATGATAGAAATAGTATAGTAGATATATTTGATTATAAATGTGTAAGTTATTTGAGAAATTTGTTGAAATTCAATACTTGGATCGGACTGAACGCGGGGTAGAGTACAATCGAGATATGGTGTGTTATGGGGGATTGAAGTGGAGATTGTTTTCCCAAGTGGACCGAGGTTCAGCATTTGTTGTGAATTCTCGTGTTATACTCTTTGTTTTGGTGTGTTTCGGATGGATAGCTCTTATGAGCATTGGTGTGTTTCGATTGTATTATTGATGTACTTGTATCTGTAAGTCATTCATTGGATTGTAAATCTCAGTAAGGTAACTTGTTTAGTGATTTTGATGGATTTGTCATATATTTGAGTTTGAATTGAATGTTACAATTCACCAGTTGAGATTGTGGATGACAGGAACATGTATAGTTGGGTTTTTTTATGTTTATGCTTTATACTATGCAAATGAAACGAGTAAGAAAATGGAATGAAATGGTAAGTTCATAACTGGGATACAATATGATGATATAAAAGGATTGATGAGTTAAATGTTGTACTTATATATGAGAAATCTACTTATGTTATGAATGAATTTACCTATATCATGGATAAATACACTAAGTCGTGAATTGATAATGTTGTTTAGACTTATGTTAAGCATTTGGAATGGAATGGGAAGTAAGTATAAGTAAGTGGAATGGTTCATAACCTTATGAAAAGGTTGATAATTGCGTAATATGTCTTATAAAATCCTATTATATTATGAATGCAAAATATATGTGATGTTGATGGACTCACTCATTTGTGAGTTGATGGTTATATAATTTTATGAATCTTATGGCATTGGTATAGGTTTATATTTATCCTATAAAGTTCATTATTGAAATGAATTATTATATTTAAAGTTTATATGAGCTTATTAAGCATTCATTGTTTATGTAATTATTTTCCTTTACTTTACATTTAATAAGAAGCTCAATCGGTTGGAAGTTCGTCGGAGACCTATCACACTATCCAGAGGAGAAATCGGTAGTTTTTAAGTAATTTGGTTACGGTTTATAATGGCATGTATAGGACGATTTGTAATGGTTTATAGTGCACGTGTCAATGATGTTTTCGTATGTGTAAGTGATGTGATCACGCCCCAAGCACACTGTCAGACCAGCTCCCCAAACGTGGCTTACACTACCTGGCGAGTTGAATTAGCTCGATTCCAGCTTGTTGAGCTCAATTAAGATCATTTCCAGCTCAATGAGCTCTTTTGCTCATTCCATGAGATCAATCCAGCTCAATTAAGCTCATTTTGAGCGTAACTTTACCTTTTAATTCTTGCGATTAGTTGCTGGAATAAATTTTAATTAATTTAGTTTAAGTTGTTTAATTAATCTAGCTAAGTGTTAAATGTGTTTTTAGGCTAATTAATTTGTCTCAAACATTTTCGGCATTAATAGGTTAAGTCATTTAATTTGTCTAAATTCCTACAGCAATTTAAATTTGTCTTTAGCTCATTTAATTTGTCTTAGTTAGAAAATGATTTTTAAGTTGTCTTACTACATGATTTTAATGTGTTTTAGCCGAGTTAATGTGCAAGAATTATGTGTCTTAGCTTAGACATGTTTTAAAGGTGTCATGATTCCAGCCGAATTTAATTGACTTAATGTGTCCTAGGCTGCTGCTAATTTAATATGTCCTAGGCTATTTTAATTTGTTGAGTTCATTGTGCAGCTAACATGCATGGGCGGCATTAATGATGCTAGTGAAGCCTTAAAGAAAAGCAAGCATGGACGGCATTAATGATGCTGCTGAAGCCTTAAAGAAAAAGCATGCATGGACAGCATTAAAGGAGCTACTGGTTTCTCTTTTTTATGTGACTTTTTCGTGGAGCTCAATGGACCTTGAGCTGAATTTAATTTCTAGCTGTAGCTAATTAATTTCTCCTAGTGACGCCTTGAGGATTTCATCAGCCATAACTCTTCCCCAAATTCGGTTGAATGTTTGCTTGTATATTGGGGTGCCCTAGTAGAGATGTTAATGCTCCAAGGATGTTTAGCTAATCAATGTAGCAAATTAAATTCTATGCATTCTCTTTGGTCGAATCTACCAAGGCTTTTAGCTCAACATTAATTCAACTTGTTGGGAAGCTTCAAGCTATCAAAAATGCCTAGTAAAAGCAGCTGGATGTTCAGCTTATTAAGGAAGGAATAAAGGAGTTCATTAAGCACTTTGGGACGTTTCCAAGAAGGCCAACCAACTCCCATGCATCCTAAATACTCATGAGCTGAATCAAGGCATCTAGAAGCTACCCATTGATGTTCTCCATGCTCAAGAAGCTCCAAGGAACCTTCATAAAAATATTCTGGAATTTTCAGCTTAATTAAGCTGAAATCAATTGACTATTTAGCTATCTAAATTGCCTATTCGACAAGCTCACGTATTGGCTATAAATTTCAGCTCATTTCATTTTGTAAAGGACTTTTTGCCAATATTATGAATTATCATTTTCTTGTGAGAATTTTCAATTCTCTTAGTTCACTCTAAGACTGATCTGACTTATCAAGATTTGTCTTATGGCATCAATCTTTCCTTGTTAAACCTAACTTATCACCTTTTTGGTGTGGCGTTCAAAAATTATACCTTTGGTTCTTATCATGCTTGATAGCGGGTCAAGGTTCTTTGTTATTTTCCTAAAACCGAACTTCATCTAAGAGCCATTTTGAGACTTGGGTCAACAATCCCTATTGTTGGTTCATTCTTTGGCCTTAGCCGTTTATTCCTATCCATTGTCCAAACATCATACACCCTTCTTTTGAGACCCATTTTGAGCCTAATCCATACTTTGCTTTCATCTTCTTTCCAATCGAGCCAAAGACTTACCCAATTTACGATCGGGCAACTAATACAACTCAAATCAACCCGAGGCGAGTTCCTTTCAGTAAGCTTTGAAAAGCTATATTGGTTTGGTATACCTTGATACCTTACCAAGTTATGTGATGTTGATTACATTAAAGTGCTTGTTGACATGATTCACTTGGCATATTGATGACAGTTTGAAAATGGTTTGAAAGTGATTTGGTAAGTAAACATTATGTAAGTTAACTATGTTGGTACATTTGATCTTGTTAGTTTGTGTCATTGTTGTAACACCCCTAACCCGTATCCGTCACTAGACTAGGGTTAAAGATGTTACTGGACAAATCAGAACATTTCACAAATAATTCACAAACATCATTCATACATAATCATAAATCATTACAAATTCCCTTACATAAGTCAACGAGACCTTAAACATGCTTTAGAAAGGGGTCAGGACTAAACCGAGCTCATACAAAATTTTTCAAAACTTAAACATTTTTCAAAGTTGTACAGGTCACACGCCTGTGTGAACAGGCCGTGTGCCTCACACGAATTTAGACACGCCTGTGTGTCTAGGCTGTATCAAAATAGAGCATACATACTGACTTGTCCACACGACCACAAGACACGACTGTGTGCCAGGCCATGTGAAAATTAGGGAGGCTAATGACTTGTGTGACAGCCCAAAATTGACCCTAGTCGGGATGTGGTTTCGGGACCACAAAACCGAGGCATAAAAATAATTTAAAATTTATTTTGATGCCTATGATATGTGTTAAATTGTGTGTGACATTTTTGATGATTTGATTTAGTGTTATAAATGTGAATTTCACTAGAAAGGGCCTAGTAGTAAACTTTGAAAGTATGATAGGGAAATGTGTGATGACTAATTAAAGCATGCATGCAAAACAATGGACTTGCATGTCAAATACCCCTTTTATAGGTGGTGGCGGCCATGGCAAGAGAGGATGGGCAAAACATGTCATAAACATGTTTTGTTGGTGCATTAGGAGAAATAATAAACAAAGGAGTATGGGTAAGAAAAGAATGAAAAAAAATGTGTGTGAGTGTGGTATTCCCCCATTGCGTTGAGTTGCGAGAAAGAAAGAAAAAATTTGTTCATCCTTTCTTTGAGCCAAAACTAAGGAAGAAGGAGGGATTTTTGCTCCATTTTTGGTTTAGAAGAGATCTAGAAGGAGATTTGGCTATACTTGCATCAAGATTAAGGTATGTTTGAGGTTGTGTCATGAGATTCATGCATGTTTTAGTTGCTAACTTGATGTTCATGTTAGCCCATGGTCCAAATCCTTGTTGTGCCATGGAAATGGTATTTGGCCAAGGTTGATATTGTGTTAAAGCCATTGCATGCTAAATGTGAAGCTTGTTGATGATGCATGCAATGATGGATTGACTACTCTTGAAATTTTTTAGCATTCTTGAGTAAGACATTGAATCCTTTGTTTAACCATGACCAAAAAATTAAAAGGGGTATGGTGTGTGATGTATTCGGCCATGGTATGCTCATGAGCATGGTTTATGCTTCTTGCATGTTAGTTAAAATTTGTGTTTTGGATGGTTATGGACACCTTGAAATTTGGCCTTGCACCTATATGTGTATATATGTTTGCACATGATGTTTTGGTTATGAAGTAAGTGATAAATATGTTTGTTTAAAGAAGAAAGTGTTGAAGAATGTTTGTGAAATTGCAAGTACATTCGGCCTAGTACACATATGATGTGAAAATCTTGCAATTTATTGTTGATTTTGTGCAAGTATGACTAAGTATAATCGGCCACATGAGGGGAATTATTGTGCATGCATTCGATTAGAGGCAAGCTTAATGGTGCCTATTCTTGACTTAGGTAATCGGCTACCTTGTTGTGAGCTAAGGCCGAATGTGTGCGTAATTAAAGAAAATTGACTAAAGTGCTTAGTTATGTGATGTTGAGTCAATGATGTGTGTATTCGCCAAGGCTAGCAAGCGAGACTTTAATAAATTGAATTTGTTTGAATTAGCTCAAGAGCTTAGAGGGCCACAATTGGATAAGGGGAAGGAAAAAGTGATCGAATAGCCGTTGAAGCCGTTCGACAACATCCGAGGTAAGTCTTCAAGTAATGACCCTACTTGAATTATGTGAAATGAAATTATGGATGTGTAATGATTACTAATATACGTGTGTATGAGTATTTGAATGGTACCGGGCTAAGTCCCGAAGGCAATTACGCTAGTGATTATATTTGTGTTTGAGCCTTAGTAACGAAAATGAAACATGAATGTGTAATGATTATGGATGTATGTGTGCATGAGAAATTGAATGATATCCGGTTAAGACCAAGGCGGTTAATGCTAGTGACTTTATCCGGCTAAGACCAAGGCATTCGTGCAAGTTGTTATATCCGGCTAATACCGAAGGCATTTGTGCGAGTCGTTATATCCGGGCTAAGACCAAGGCATTCGTGCGTGTGGTTATATCCGGTTGTATTCAAGAAGCTTGGGTTGAAGGTGAGCGTTGGTTGCTGTAATACATTTAATTAGTACGCTCGAAAAGCCCAAAGGATAAGGTATGTTTACATGTGCAATGGAAAAGTCGATACGTTTGAATAATATTCGTCAATCGACTAACGAATTTTCAGCTCTTGAATTGGTTGATATCTTGTGAATGTATATGTTGATGAAGTGTGAAGTAAGTATGATTATGTGAATGTGTATAAATGAAATGATTCATTTGGCTATGTGAATGTAATGCTTTAGTTAAAGCCGATTTCATTGCTTGAGATTTACTAAGCATAAACATGCTTACCCGTTGCTTTGGCTCTCTGTTTTATAGATTTTGCTCGCTAGCGATCGGATTCGGGATCATTGAAGTGAAGTCATCCACACTATCAAACCCCCTTTGGTACTCTTTTAGTTGAACTTTGGATATGGCATGTATAGGACTACCCTCGGTTGTTTTCAAGTGCTTTTGTGATGTATATGTGTACGGCCATGCGAAAATGGTTCGTAAAAGTGGAGTACTGGAATTAGACCATTTGTGGTTTGTAATTTTATATGGTTTCATGATGTTATTATGGATTGGAATGGGAGTGTTGGTCACATGATCAGCCATTTGAATGGCTAAACATGATCATAGGTGGACCTATGTATGACTAGACTATAGTTGGTCCATGGAAACTACAAAATAGGTAAGGCCTACCTTAAAAACAGATGCTGCCAGTTGCAGTGACGTGGATGTGAAAAATCACCAAAATTTGTAGGAAGGGTATTAAATTGTGAATAAGTTATGCAAACGAACCTTGACGAGTCTATTTTCATATGAAAGTAACGAAACGATCATATGAACAGTATACCGAGAGATATTAAAGTTCTCGTGAGACAGGGCCAGAACGGTTTCTGGGTCCCCTGACGCGACTTTGAAAATTTACTATAAATTATACAGAAAGAATTAGAAGTCATGCCTTATATTTACAGATTCCATTTTTAGTCTAGTTTCATTAGAAACAAATAGCACCAGTATTAAATCCCTGTACAGAGAGATATTCAAGTTGTAACGCGCGAAGGTCAGTGTAGTAGACCCCTGTAACATGGGTGACTTTAACTAATAAACTGTACCAATTGGCCCAACTAAAAATTCTAGAAATAAATCCATGAATGGATATATGAGTCTAAATTCAGGAAAAATTTACGGAATCAGTTTCCGAGTTTTGAAACTCAAGATATGATTTTTAATGCGACAGTGACGCAGTTTTCCAGCCTGTCTGGAAATGCCAAATTGGTCGGTACTTTAAGAGGATTTGTCTCGTTAACCCCTCGTGTCCGACACCGGCGATGGTCTCGGGTTCGGGGTGTTACAACTTGGGTCACACGGCCAGTCTCACGCCTGTGTCTCTACCCGTGTGGGCAAAAATAGGTCATTTACAAGGCCAATTTTCCACCTATTAAGGGTCCTCCCTACAATGATCAAATAGACACCAAATGCACATCAAAATTCAACCATTTCACAAGCAATACATACACCAATAAGGTCATATCATTATCAACCAATCTCATGTTCATAATACATACCAATTCATGTCATTCCATGAACTAAAACATACCAAAACATATGGTTTATAACCTTAATACATTCCATTCATTCTTATGCCAAGTTCTTACCCAATTCTAAAATATGCACATCTCAAAACTTACCAAATTGAGCATTTCTTTTGGCCAACCAAATGCACATCATAAAGACACACTTGCACCACATAATTCATACCAAAACACATTCATATACACAACCAAAACCAAGCCAAATCACATGGCTAAATATATACATTACCACACATAATCAAAGTACTTTTAGCCTATACATGCCATACTTTAATATTCACATTTTCAAAAGGTACCAAAATATAGTTCGATAGTGTGGTGATGATCCTCGATGATCCCCGAGCTCCCAGTAGCTTCGATATCTATAAAACAGTTGAAAAACACACAAAGTAAGCTTTCAAAAGCTTAGAAAACCATATACAAATAAATTTATCAAATAACATCAATTTAGATCAATTCATTCATATAATTTAAAGCAAAATGCATTCACTTAACCATATATCTCTTATATTTTGTTTGAACCTGATTCACATATACATATCATAACTCATTCTCATAGCAACTCATACTTTTATCATATATTTGCCAAGATACATATACTTACCTTTCATTCTAAAACATGGTATACAATTCAAACGTACCTGAGTCGGATACAAATTTACATAGTCATCTATTTTCTCGAAATGCCCGTTGAATCGTTCGGAATCATAAGGATACGCAGATAGCTCGGAAAGCTCCTACAATGCCAACATCCCAGATGTGGTGTTACATGTAATCAAATATCGATGCCACTGTCCCAGACAAGGTCTTACACGAAATCAAATATGATGCCAACGTCCCAGACGTGGTCTTACATGTAATTATAAGTCGATGCCAACGTCCCAGATGTGGTCTTACACGAAAACACATATCGGATCCTATGTCATGACATATGAATCATAACTATTCCTAAGGTTTGTAGGTGCTTTTCAAACGTCGGAGCTTTGTCGATACTTCCTCGGATTTCTCATATTCAAGGCATAAAGTCATTCATCATTATTCAATAGAATATAAGCATAAATAAACCATTTCAAATACATTTATTTGTATATAGACTTACCTCGTACGGATTCAGATAGACGGAATTGGCTATTCGACGACTTTCGACTTTCCCCGATCTAATTCCGTTTTCTTTGGTTATTGGTTTATGTAAATTCAAATTTAAATATTTTATTCACCAAATAATTCAAATACATCCACAAGCACACATTTAGTGCATTTTACAAATTAGCCCTCATATTTTTACACTTTGACAATTTAGTCCCTAATCACAAAAATCACAAAATACACAAAATTTGCATATACTCATGTTAGGCTGAATTCTCATAGTATTCATATAAGCCCATACGTTTCATTTATTTCACATTTTAGTCCCTCAAATTCTCCATTTTACAATTTAATCCAAATTACTCAAATTCATCAAAAATTCAAAGACAAAACTTAGTAACCTAACACATATCTTCCATTTACTATCATCAAACTTCATAAAACTCATAGTTTCAACAATGGCATAACTCAAAATCATCAACAAAATTAGAAATTAAGACATGGGCTTGATAGATTACTAAGCAACTATCACAAAAACGTAAAAATTATCGAAAACGGAACAAAACTCATACATCAATCAATGAAAATCAAAGCCGAACCCTAGCTTGTATTTCTTTCTTTTTCTTTGTGTAATTTCGGCAAGATGAACACCGAATAAGCTTAATTTCATGTTATGTTTTATTAATAATAACTTTAATAACAAAATACCAATTTTACCTTTAATAAATAAACATTTAAAACATTTGCATTAAGGCTATAAATGTCCACTCATGTTTTCATTGGTCTAATTGCATCATAAGGATCCATCTTTTCACAAGACAAATCAATTAAGCACTTTAACAAATAGAAGATAACTTTTACATTTTACATGATTAGATAATTCTATCAAATTAAGTACACAAACGAACAAATTTTCGTGCAAAATTTTCACACATGCTAATTCACATATATTAAGCACGGAAAATAATATAAAAATATTTTTTGACTCGAATTTGTGGTCCCAAAACCACTATTTTGATTAGGGTCTAAACCGGACTGTTACAACTCTTCCCCCTTAGGGATTTTTGTCCTCGAAAATCTTACCATTGAATAGATTCGGATATTGCTGTCTCATAACATCTTCAGGCTCCCATGTAGCCTCTTCAATATCATGTCGATGCCACATCACTTTTACTAACGAAATTTTCTTGTTTCATAATTTTTTAATCTCGCGAGCTAAAAAATGGATCGATTTTTCGTCGTAGGTCATATCAGACTGAATCTCAATCTCAGATGGAGAAATTATATGCGAGGGATTAGATCTGTATCGTCTAAGCATTGATACATGAAATACATTATGAATCTTTTCTAACTTAGTTGGCAACAATAATCTATATGCAACTGGACCAATACGCTCGATAATCTCATACGGTTCGATGAACCTCGGACACAATTTGCCTTTTCTGCCAAATCAAAATACTTTCTTCCACGGGAACACTTTCAAAAGTACTTTATCGCCAATTTCAAATTCAATATCTTTTCTTTTCAAATCCTCATATGATTTCTAACTACCGAAAGCAGCTTTTGGACTATCTCATATTACTTTTACTTTCTTTTCGGACTCTTTTATCAAGTCAACCCTGTGTACCTTATTCTCACTGAGCTCAGTCTAATACAAAGGTGTACGACATTTTTGACCAGATAAGGCTTCGTACGGTGCCATTTTAATGCTCGATTGAAAACTGTTGTTATAAGTAAATTCAATCAATGGCAAGTACTATTCCCACGTTCCTTCAAACTCAAGAATACAACATCTCAACATATCCACGAGAATCTGAATAATCCACTCAGATTGACCATCCGTTTGTGGGTGAAAAACAATACTGAAATGTAATTTCGTACCTAAAGCCTCTTGTAATTTCTTCCAAAATCGTAAAGTGAATCTTAGATCTTTGTCTGACACAATAGACAATGACACCCCATGCAGTCTCACAATATTAGAAATGTATATTTCAGCTAATTTATAACCGAGTAATCGGATCGTACCGGAATAAAATGAGATGATTTCATCAATCGGTCAATGACAACCCAGATTGCATCTTTCTTTCGTGGAGATAGAGGCAAACCTGAAACAAAGTCCATAGTCACTCTATCCAATTTCCATTTTGGAATCACAATTGGTTGTAATAAACTAGATGACACCTGATGTTCAGCTTTAACTTGCTGACAAATTAAACATTTAGAAACAAAGTCGGATATATCTTTTTTCATTCTAGACCACCAGTAATCTTGTTTCAAATCATTATACATTTTTGTACTACCCAGATGTACATATAACCTACTATTGTGAGCTTCGTTCAAAATCATCTAAATTAACTCTGGATTTCTCGGAACACAAATTCGATCTCGAAATCTCAAACAATCATCTTTATCAATTTTGAATTCTGAATCAAAATTTAAATTACACTGAGCTCGTTTGGCTATTACCTCATTGTCAACTTTTTAAGCATCAATAATCTATTGCAGAAACAATGGTCTCGTTTTTTATTTAGCTAAAATTGAACTAGATAGAACTAAATGAGCATTCATCGCACGCAATGCAAATAGTGATTTCTGGCTCAAAGCATCAGCAACAACATTTGCTTTTCCTGGATGATAATCAATAACAATCTCGTAGTCTTTTAATAACTCTAACCATCTTCTTTGTCGCAGATTCAAATCTTTCTGAGTCATCAGATATTTCAAACTTTTGTGATTGGAATAAACATGACATTTCTCACTGAACAGATAGTGATGCCAAATATTTAAAGCAAATACAATCGTAGCTAACTCAAGGTCATGTGTCGGATAGCTCTTTTCGTGTGGCTTCAACTGCCTCGAAGCATAAGCAATGACTTTGCCTTCCTACATCAAAACACAACCTAGACCATTCAACGAAGCATCATTATAAATCATAAATTCTTTTCCCAATTCTGGTTGTACTAATACCGGAGCTTCAGTCAATAAGGCTTTCAACTGATCAAAGCTTTTCTAACACTTTTCAGACCATTTAAACTTAACGTCTTTCTGAAGTAACTTTGTCAACGAATTTGCAATCATTGAAAAGCCTTTTACGAATCGTCGATAATAACCAACCAGTCCTAGAAAACTGTTAACTTCAGACACATTTCTTGGAGGCTTCCAATCCAAAATAGCTGAAATTTTGCTCAGATCAACTCGAATACCAGATGCTGATACAATATAACCCAGAAAACCAACTTCACATAACCAAAACTCACATTTACTGAATTTCACATACAACTGCTTATCTCGCAAAGTCTGTAGCAGTATTCTCAGATGTTCAGCATGTTCATTTTCATCACATGATTAAATCAAAATGTCATCAATGAATATGACAACAAATCGATCTAAATATGATCTGAAAATTCTATTCATCAAATCCATAAAGATAGTAGGTGCATTAGTCAATCTGAAAGGCATAACTAAGAACTTATAATGGCCATACCTCGTTCGGAAAGTAGTTTTTGGAATATCTAAGTCTTTTACTCTCAACTGATAGTAGCCCGATCTCAGATCTATCTTTGAAAACACAGTAGCTCCTTTGAACTGATCTAACAAATCGTCAATTCAGGGAGAGGGTATTTATTCTTGATAGTCACTTTGTTCAACTGACGATAGTCAATACACATTCTCATCGTTCCATCTTTTTTTTCACAAACAGAATAGGTGTACCCCAAGGTGAAAAACTCGGTGTTACGGATCCTCTATTTGTCAATTCTTACAATTGAGACTTTAATTCTGTAATAGCCCTAATTTGACACTAGTCGGGAAGTGGTTTTGGGACCACAAAATCGAGTCATGAAAATAATTAAATGTTAAATTTCATGTCTATTATATGAGATAATGCATGTGTCAAAAGTTTCATGCTTTAATTTTGTCATTTGTATGTGAAATTTATTAAATAGGACTTATGTGAGACAATTGTGAAATGTGATAGGTTAATTTTAAAGTGGTCTATTAATGCATGTAATAAAGAGGATGGACTTGCATGTCAAATATCCATTTTTTTAGTAGTGGCGGCCATGATAATGGTTTATATAAAATATATGTATTATTTATTAGTTAAGTGGCTTTATATTTTATAATATAGATGAATAATATCATAATAATAATAGAAATAATGGTGAAGAAAACAAAGTCTCATCTTTGTTCTTCTTAGCCGAACTTAAAGAAAGAAAAAGAGGAGCAAGACATTCGGCCATTTGAAACATAAGGAAGGTTTGTAAATTATGTTAGATTTTTGAAATTGTAGCTTGTTTTAAGTTAATTATCATGTTTCTTACTTAGCCATGCCAAAACTTTGAATTTTGAGTGATGAATTGGGCATTCGGTTATGGTAGATAAGGAAGGAATTTGATTATTGCCTTTAAGTTTTGATGAAGAATTGTTGATGAACGACGTTGATCTTGTTAAAAATATAAATTGCTAATACTCATATGTGTAATAGCCGAACATGGTTTTGCTTAATGTCTTGAACAAATGCCGTTTGGGGTGTTTTGAAATGAATAAATTAAATGTTTGATCATCTAAGTGTTCGGCATTGTACATGATTTTTTTTAGAGTATGATTTTGAATAATATGAGTATTGGAATATGAGTAATGTTATGCATAGGTAAAATTTTTATGTTCGGCTTTGGTAGTATATATGTATAATTAATCCATTTATCTAATAATATATAAGATGTTAAATAATAAGATTTTGATGACTTGCGTTTAATGACATTCGGCCAAGGATCATATGTGCTTGCTAATTCGGTATAAGTGTATAGGTGCTAAATACCTTGTATTTGAGGTTTTGGAAGAATAAGTAGTAGTTAATTAAAGTGATGAAAGCTAAATTTTGAGATTGATTAAGTTTGGGCATTCGGCATTACCTATAAATTTGAATATGAAGGTTAAATTGAGTAGTTAGGGCTGAATGGGATATATATTAATCAAAAATGGGTTGCATGCATATGAGTATGCATGTATTTGTGTGTGTGTGGCATTATTGATAAATAGCAAGTGGAAATGTGATAAATGTTTAATAAGTTGATATTCGTATATATGGTTGAATTCATGTATAAGGTAGCATAGTAAGTTATGTGAATCTTTGTTTGTGCATGCGAACTAGCTATTGATATAATAAGCATGAAATCGAGTCATGGCATATTTTATAAAACATAATATGCATTGAAATTATATGATTGTCAAATGTGACTATTATAGAATTAAAGTTGAGTAAGTAATTAAACAAATTCATTTGTTTAAATTTAAAGCTCAATAGCAAAGAGGAACTAAATCAGATAGGGGAAAGGAGAAAGCAATCGAGTAGCCTATCCACAACTGTTCAAAATATCCGAGGTAAGTCTTTGAGTAATGAAACTTAGCTTATGATTTGATAAAATCATGGTATATAAGCATAATAAATAAATTGTGACCTATTAGTTCTACTTGAATTACGTAGTGGGATAAATAATTTGTGCATATGACTTGTAGCCGAATGGTTATAGAAATCATGTTGGATAGCGAAACGAAATTGTGTTCTTTGTATGTGGCTATTGAGCCGAAACTGGAATGGTTGATAAGCATGTTGTGCTTGTGTTCAAGTAATGTAAATGAAATGCTAATGTGTTATAATATATATATGTGCATGATAATGGGGCATTATATCCGGGCTAAGTCCTAAAGGCATTCGTGCTGGTGTTATATCCGGGCTAAGTCCCGAAGGCATTCGTGCTAGTGTTATATCCGGGTTAAGTCCCGAAGGCATTCGTGCTGGTGTTATATCCGGGCTAAAGTCCCACAGGCTTTGTGATGGTATTATATCCGGGCTTAAAGTCCCGCTTGCTTTGTGGTGGTGATTGGATTTGGATTTTAAACCTAGCAGACTTAATGCCGATGATTGGAGTAAGATTTTGATTTCGAATGTTCGTAGTAAACTACCATTGAATATGTTCAATACATTAAGTTGGTCGGGTATGTATTATATACTTTTATATGTTAGATTGATTGGAATTGAATCATGAATGCGAAATGAGAAGTATATATGAAAATCTTATATGTGTATGTGTGTATTCGGTTATGGTGAAAGGTTATATGAGATTGATTTGGTGATATACATGTTAAATAATATGAATGCAAAGAATGGGTAATAAATCTGCTTGGGACAGCAGCAGTAATGTTATTTCAGAAAATCACCATAAATTAGGGGAGTTGAGTTAGAGGCTGAATAAATTATGTCACGAAATCTTAATGAGTCTAGTTTCTTATAAAAGAAACCGTGCAAGAAAAAGAGTTTCCAATAATGAGATATTTGAAGTGGCATGGAATAGAGTCAAAATGACTTCGAGGTCCCCTGTTCTGTATTCAGAAAATCATTATAAATGGTACAAAAATGATTATAAGATAAAAGTTATATTCTTAGACTCTTTAATGAGTCTAATTTCAAATGAAATAAACGATAACATATTTTGAATTCTGTATAATGAGAAAATTGATTCGTAGTGAAGAGTGGTCAGAATAGTCAAGCAGTGAAACAGGGGAAACTTCAATAAAAAAAATTTTATTGATTGGTCGAACTAAAAATTCTGAAAATTTGATCGATGGAAGATATATGAGTTTACTTTCAGGAAAAATTAACGGCACTTGATTTGGAGTTTCTTATCTCCAGTTATAAATAATTTAGTGACTGTTGCTCAGGAAGACAGCTTGTAGTGAATTTGTGATTTTGTTGCAAACATGGTTAAAACTTGTTAATGAGATGCTTTTCGAGTTCTTATGATCTTATTTTTGATTTCAATATTTGGTTTTAATTGAGTTCAGATTCAATTGAGGTGAATTTGCTAAATATGCATTATGTTCATGGATACTTGGCCAAAAGTGCAATTATCTTGGAATGATTTCTTGAAAATTTGAAATAATCGATCTATAAGTAAATTAATTGTTTGCATAGCTTAAAACTTACTAAACGTTGAAGCTTACTCCGTGTTCTCTTTTCCATTTCTTATAGGTTTATACTTTAGCTCGAGTTGGAAAGGCTAGAGATATCATCACACTATCGAGTCATTATGTGAGTTGAGAAGATTGTATATCATCATGGTTTAAGGCATGTATAGGATAGAATATAAGTAGAATGATATTTCAAATTTTTATACATTATATCCATGCGAAGATGGCTTGCTCATTTTGTTTAGAGAAGCCTTATAATTGAACTAATGTGGTGAAATGTTTTAGTTATAACTTGACAGTAGTTAATTTGTTATTAGATATTCAGTTATGTTTTGATAGTAAGTCATTTTGGAAATTTATAAGAGCTCTTATGGAAAATCAATAAGACATGTTTGCATTGTTGATAATTTATGTCTGGTAAGTATCTTTGACTTTATAGAAGTTTTGTTCAGTCAAGTAATACCTCATAACCTTATTCCGACAACGAATACGGGTTACGAGTGTTACATTTAGTGGTATCAGAGCTATGATTTAGTCGGTTCTCGAACTAACATAGCAAGTGTAAGAATCTAGCTATACACGCCGTAAGTAAAGTGTGATAGTGTGAGGTCTCTCGGCTCTTATAAATTGTTTTGCTTAGGTAATGATGTGTTCCAACCGAGTTATTATTAATTGATCTGAAATTGATATTGAACTGATTGTAATATATATGTGATATGATGGAATTAAAAAGGTATGAAAAGAATTTTATGATATGTGCGCATCAGTGTAAAGAGATGTATGAGATCGTATAAAGTAAATGGTAATGAAAGATCAAATTGGATAGAACGTAGGGAATAAGTACGATCGTTCAATAATGAATTGACAGAAAAGACCATGATTGGACCATGGCAATACATGAGACAGATGAGCTAATGTAAGACCTATCAAAAATAGGCATCAACATGGGCAAAACAAAGTTAGTATAAGACCATAGTTTGACTATGGCATCAAGTAAGCGACGTACGTAAAACCGTAAGACGTTTTTCAATGGGATAAATATTGACAAATGATCAAGACTAAATGTGAAAATTTGATAAGAAATTATTTGGTAATTTGAGTAATAGAAATGAAAGTTTGAATCGTGATAAATTCACTTATGTTTTGTTAATACTCACATGAAATGAAGTTGCATGTGAAACTGAGATATGTGAAAATGTGTTTGTAACAAGATGAAAAGTTGAAATGTTTGAATGAAGTGTTTGAATCAAGGATTTGGCAGAATATGAAACTCCCTTTCGAGGCTTAACGACCTCACCCCCTTACCAATGATATGATTATAAGGTTTCAATGGAACGAAATCGAACGAGTTTGCAAAGAAAGATTAAAGAGTTAAATAGTGAGATAATGATAAAGTAAGCAAAGTTCAGAACGATTTGGCAATGAATTAAAGGTGGAAGGACTTGTACAATGTCCAAGGTTCTTGATTGAATATTGTCATTAGTAAAAGAAAGTTGGTCTGGTAATTTAATTCAATCAGATATGATGTCTAAGTATGTATCTGTTGGAAATTCTTCCTAAGTGGTTTTCATTAGTGAATGAAATAGAATGGAATTTGAAACGACGAATGAATAGTAAGAGTGTCTGAATTGGATAATTACAGTCAAGTGAATTTTGATGATTTCTTTTGAATATTCTGTATATTTCTTATTCTCAGAGACACATGTGTGATTGTTCCTTTTTCTAATGAAAATGCTATAAAGTGAGAATGTTATCTGACTCCTATGTTTAATAAAAGTATTGCCATTTTGATTGGTTTATAATCGATATCATTGTATTCCTCTGTTTGAGAATTCATTGGAGTATGATCGAAATGAATTCGGGGTTAAATTCATATGAGGTTATTCTTCTGTTTCTATTGATTGGTATTCCATCTTATAAAAATGTTGAAGAATGTGTTATTTCTGTTATAGAGGAAATTTCAGGGTTATTAATTATAGTCTTCTTCTGGTATTCTCTAAGGAGTTATTTTGATCTTTATTTCTATGTTCTGGGAGATTCTATTCTAGGATTTCTGATACGACATTGTATTTTGGATTTACGTATTCGGTTTTCTTTTCATTTTCTTATATGAATAATCGATATGGCTCGATTCTAAAGTGTATATTTTTTATCTGAAACAATTATGTTTAAAATGATTATATATTTGGATTTCTCGATTCTTATGAAAGGAATGGCCATAAATAAGGGTCTGAATGATAGAGAATTCAGCTCAGACCTATGGATTGGTTTTCACTTATATATCAGTGAGTTAAAGATTGAGTGTTATGTTCTTTCGAGTTATGCAGTGATAATGAATTTTGAATAGTTATCTGAAGAGATCTAATAGAATGTATATTTGAAGAGTTACGACATGCATAAAGAAAAGTAGTCTTGAAAAGTTATTATTTGTTAGACAAGACTGATTTAGTTGTGTGGTTTAACTCTGATTATATGTATGATTGAATTTGTTAAAGATTCAGAAACAAATGTTAAAGTTATTATAAAAAGAACTGTTCAGCTGATAATTAGAGATGATTGTGGTTGTGTCAGTGTTGCATATCTGACAGTTTCGAGTATTCAAGGGAAAAATTTGAATGTTTCTTGAACCAATGAATAAAAGTACTGAAC
The DNA here is from genome assembly GCF_025698485.1 of Gossypium arboreum. NCBI lineage: Eukaryota > Viridiplantae > Streptophyta > Magnoliopsida > Malvales > Malvaceae > Gossypium > Gossypium arboreum. The sequence goes on along the minus strand of NC_069070.1, from coordinate 48,437,064 downwards.
GTTAAGAAAGGTCTATTCTTCTAGTGAAATTGAGAAGTATAAAAGTATATTGAGATGTGATAGTTCAAAATGAGTTCAGAGTAACAGTTATTCGATTATGGATGTCTGGACATATGAAATTTCTGTTAATGTTATTATTGTTCTTATATGGAATAAGTATTCAGATGGGTTAAAGGATTTTTATATGAGCTCCGACTGTGAAATGTTTGTTTATCTGAGTTAAAATAAATAATACAGATATATGGATCAGGTGTATAAGTGACTGTGTATTGTAGCGTATTTCAGAACTATATTTAGATGACAAGTTGCTATCTGTCAAAGTTGAAATTTTGTGTATATGGAATAAAAGCAATAAGTGATGTTATAGAAGTGGTTATGAGACAGAATTGATATCCAAACCGAATAAAAAAAATTATTTGTCTTCTAAAAAAGAAATGTCATTGGGTCATGATCGATCTTTTAACAAGGAAGAATCTGTGTCTTCAGTTTAGTATGTACAAAATTCCGATCGACAAAGTTGTTGAGATGTTTATAATATAGTCTGCCAATGTGATCTGTCAGTGTGAAATAAAGTTTAGGGATTGTTGGTAAAAAGAGATACATGTGATGAATGGAAATTTGTGATTCTGAAATTTTTGAAAACGTTTTCAGAATGGAAACTATTTTTTTTTTTGTTTGTTGATAAGATTTTCGAGGACGAAAATCCCTAAGGGGGGGAGAGTTGTAATAGCCCTAATTTGACCCTAGTCGGGAAGTGGTTTCAGGACCACAAAATCGAGTCATGAAAATAGTTAAATGTTAAATTTCATGTCTATTATATGAGATAATGCATGTGTCAAAAGTTTCATGCTTTAATTTTGTCATTTGTATGTGAAATTTATTAAATAGGGCTTATGTGAGACAATTGTAAAATGTGATAGGTTAATTTTAAAGTGGTCTATTAATGCATGTAATAAAGAGGATGGACTTGCATGTCAAATATCCATTTTTTTTAGTAGTGGCCGGCCATGATAATGGTTTATATAAAATATATGTATTATTTATTAGTTAAGTGGCTTTATATTTTATAATATAGATGAATAAAATCATAATAATAATAGAAATAATGGTGAAGAAAACAAAGTCTCATCTTTTTCTTCTTAGCGAACTTAAAGAAAGAAAAGAGGAGCAAGACATTCGACCATTTGAAACATAAGGAAGGTTAGTAAATTATGTTAGATTTTTGAAATTGTAGCTTGTTTTAAGTTAATTATCATGTTTCTTACTTAGCCAATGCCAAAACTTTGAATTTTGAGTGATGACTTGAGCATTCGGTTATGGTAGCTGAGGAAGGAATTTGATTATTGCCTTTAAGTTTTGATGAAGAATTGTTGATGAATGACGTTGATCTTGTTAAAAATATAAATTGCTAATACTCATATGTGTAATAGCCGACCACGATTTTGCTTAATGTCTTGAACAAATGCCGTTTGGGGTGTTTTGAAATGAATAAATTAAATGTTTGATCATCTAAGTGTTCGGCATTGTACATGATTTTTTTTAGAGTATGATTTTGAATAATATGAGTATTGGAATATGAGTAATGTTATGCATAGGTAAAATTTTTATGTTCAGCTTTGGTAGTATATATGTATAATTAATCCATTTATCTAATAATATATAAGATGTTAAATAATAAGATTTTGATGACTTGTGTTTAATGACATTCGGCCAAGGATCATATGTGCTTGCTAATTCAATATAAGTGTATAGGTGCTAAATACCTTGTATTTGAGGTTTTGGAAGAATAAGTAGTAGTTAATTAAAGTGATGAAAGCTAAATTTTGAGATTGATTAAGTTTGGGCATTCAACATTACCTATAAATTTGAATATGAAGGTTAAATTGAGTAGTTAGGGCTGAATGGGATATATATTAATCAAAAATGGGTTGCATGCATATGAGTATGTATGTATTTGTGCGTGTGCGGCATTATTGATAAATAGCAAGTGGAAATGTGATAAATGTTTAATAAGTTGATATTCGTATATATGGTTGAATTCATGTATAAGGTAGCATGGTAAGTTATGTGAATCTTTGTTTGTGTATGCGAATTAGCTATTGATATAATAAGCATGAAATCGAGTCATGGCATATTTTATAAAACATAATATGCATTGAAATTATATGATTGTCAAATGTGACTATTATAGAATTAAAGTTGAGTAAGTAATTAAACAAATTCATTTGTTTAAATTTAAAGCTCAAGAGAAAAGAGGAACTAAATCAGTTAGGGGAAAGGAGAAAGCAATCGAGTAGTCTATCCACAACTGTTCAAAATATCCGAGGTAAGTCTTTGAGTAATGAAACTTAGCTTATGATTTGATAAAATCATGGTATATAAGCATAATAAATAAATTGTGACCTATTAGTTCTACTTGAATTACGTAGTGGGATAAATAATTTGTGCATATGACTTGTAGCCGAATGGTTATAGAAATCATGTTAGATAGCGAAACGAAATCGTGTTCTATGTATGTGGCTATTGAGCCGAAAGTGGAATGGTTGATAAGCATGTTGTGCTTGTGTTCAAGTAATGTAAATGAAATGCTAATATGTTATGATATATATATAAATATATGTGCATGATAATGGAGAATTATATCCGGGCTAAGTCCTGAAGGCATTCGTGCTTTGGTGTTATATCCGGCTAAGTCCCGAAGGCATTCGTCTTGGTGTTATATCCGGTTAAGCCCAAGGCATTTGTCTTGGTGTTATATCCGGCTAAAGTCCCACAGTGCTTTGTCTTGGTATTATATCCGCTTAAAGTCCGCATGCTTTGTGGTGGTGATTGGATTTGGGTTTTAAACCTAGCGACTTAATGCCGATGATTGGAGTAAGATTTTGATTTGAATGTTCGTAGTAAACTACCATTGAATATGTTCAATACATTAAGTTGGTCAGGTATGTATTATATACTTTTATATGTTAGATTGATCGGAATTGAATCATGAATGCGAAATGAGAAGTATATGTGAAAATCTCATATGTGTATGTGTGTATTCGGTTATGGTGAAAGGTTATATGAGATTGATTTGGTGATATACATGTTAAATAATATGAATGCAAAGAATGGGTAATAAATTTGCTTGGGACAGCAACAGTAACGTGATTTCGGAAAATCACCATAAATTGTGGGAGTTGAGTTAGATGTTGAATAAATTATGTCACGAAATCTTAATGAGTCTAGTTTCTTATAAAAGAAACCGTGTAAGCAAAAGAATTGCCAATAATGAGATAATTGAAGTGGCGTGGAATAGAGTTAAAATGACTTCATGGTCCCCTGTTCTGTTTTCAGAAAATCATTATAAATGGTACAAAAATGGTTATAAGATAAAATTTATATTTTTAGACTCTTTAATGAGTTTAATTTCAAATGAAATAAACGATAGCATATTTCGAATTCTGTATAATGAGAAAATTGATCGTGGTGAAGAGTGGTCAGAATAGTCAAACAGTGAAATAGGGAAAAATTCAATAAAAAATCTTGTATTGATTGGTCAATCTAAAAGTTCTGAAAATTTTATCGGTGGAAAATATATGAGTCTATTTTCAGGAAAAATTAACGGCACTTGATTTGGAGCTTCTTATCTCCAGTTATAAATAATTTAGTGACTGTTACTCAGGAAGACAACTTGTAGTGAATTTGTGATTTTGTTGCAAACATGGTTAAAACTTGTTAATGAGATGCTTTTCGAGTTCTTATGATCTTATTTGTGATTTCAATATTTGGTTTTAATTGAGTTCAGATTCAAGTGAGGTGAATTTGCTAAATATGCATTATGTTCATGGATACTTGGCCAAAAGTGCAATTATCTAGGAATGATTTCTTGAAAATTTGAAATAATCAATCTATAAGTAAATTAATTGTTTGCATAGCTTAAAACTTACTAAACGTTGAAGCTTACTCCGTGTTCTCTTTTCCATTTCTTATAGGTTTATACTTTAGCTCGAGTTGGAAGGGCCAGAGATATCATCACACTATCGAGTCATTATGTGAGTTGAGAAGATTGTATATCATCATGGTTTAAGGCATGTATAGGATAGACTATAGGTAGAATGATATTTCAACTTTTTATACATTATATCCATGCGAAGATGGCTTGCTCATTTTGTTTAGAGAAGCCTTATAATTGAACTAATATGGTGAAATGTTTTAGTTATAACTTGACAGTAGTTAATTTGTTATTAGATATTCAGTTATGTTTTGATAGTGAGTCATTTTGGAAATTTATAAGAGCTCTTATGGAAAATCAATAAGACATGTTTGCATTGTTGATAATTTATGTCTGGTAAGTATCTTTGACCTTATAGAAGTTTTGTTCAGTCAAGTAATACCTCATAATCTTATTTCGGCAACGGATACGGGTTAGGAGTGTTACAAATTCTTTTAACTCAGTCAGAGCCATTCTATACAGAGCTATCAAAATCGAAGTAGTTTCCAATACTAACTCAATACCAAATTCAACTTCTCGAATCAGAGGTAATCCTAGAAGTTCTTCAAGAAACGCATAAGGGAATTCAAAGACAACAAGTACTGATTCAACTTTCTTTTTTGTTACTTTCGAATCAATTACATAAGCAAAGTAAGCTTCACAACTCTTTATCACAATACTCAGAGCTTTCATTGACGAAATCACAGCTAGTAATCTATTTAAATCACTAGATTCAATTTGGACTATTTCATCATTCTTGCATCTCAAATCAATAGTTTTCCTTTTGCAATTCACAATAGAATCATGCAAAGTTAGCCAATCTAAACCCAGAATTATATTAAACTCATCTAAAGGTAATAACATCAGATTGATCAGAAAACAAATGTCTCGAAACATTAACGGACAGTTCTTGCAAACTTTTTCAACTAAAACACTTTTACCTAGAGTGTTCGCTACTTTAATCAAGAATTTAGTAGACTCTACAGGCAAAGTCTTACTGGATACTAAATTCATGCATATATACGAATGTGTTGATCTGGATCTATCAATGCAATCATAGAAATATTGTAAATAGTAAAAGTACCAGTTATCACATCAGGAGACGAAGCTTCCTCACTAGCTCGCATTACGTAGGCTCTGGCAGGTGCACGAGCCTCAGATCTAATAGTAATGTCTTTAGTCCCTCTTTGACTTCCACTCACGTTTCCTGTATTTCTAGGAGGTTTACCACGTGCTGCATTGCCACTTGGCCTCAGATTTTGTGATATCTCTTGTTCAACATACTCAGGACAATCTCAGATAAAGTGATCCAAATATCCACATTTGAAACAAGCCCAATCATACAGTCTACAATTTCCAAGATGTCTTTTACCAAAATGTTTGCACTCAGGGCGATTAGATCTGACATTTCCAACACTGGCAATAGAAGTAGTTGGAGTTCTGAAGCTCGAATGAGTTCTAGTACGATCTCTACTCGAATGTCCCACATTAGCCTTTGAACGACTATAATCATCTCGAAAATTCTTTGATTTTGACTGAAATGATTTAATTGTTGATCTCTTTCTCATATCTCTAGCTTCAAAACCGGCTTTTCTTTTCTTTTTCTCATGTTTTTCAGCTTTATATGCTCGTTCAACTAGGACGAAAAATTCTTTTATCTCTAGAATCTTGACTAACAAACGGATATCTTCATTTAAGCCATCCTCGAATCTCTTGCACATAATAGCTTCAGTCAAAAAACATTCTCGTGCATACTGGCTTAGTCTTACAAATTCTCGCTTGTATTCTGTAACAGACATACGACCTTGTTTCAGTTCAAGAAACTCTTTACGTTTCTAGTCGATAAATCTCTGACTAATGTATTTCTTTTGGAATTCAGCTTGGAAGAAATCCCAGGTGACTCGTTCCCTTAGAACCACGGATATTAAAGTCTTCCACCAATGATAGGTCGTATCTCTTAGAAGTGAAACAACACACTTAAGGAATTCATCCAGAGTCAATGATAATTCTTCAAGTACTCTTATTGTATTCTCTAGCCAGAACTCGGCTTTCTCAGCATCATCGTTCGTTATAGCATGGAACTCTTCGGCCCCATATTTTTTAATCTTATCCACCGGTGGCTTACTTAACTGAATAGGATTTGCTTGTGGCATAACAGGAAATTGCAGAGGATTAACCGGAGTTGGGGGTTGTTGAACAACCGGATTAGTTCTAATGTATTGGGTGAACCAATCATTTATCATTTGATAGAAGGCTTGTCTAGCCTCTCCATTATGGCTACTCGTAGCTGGTCTAGAATCGGATAGCGCTGTCTCTTGTGTAGGAGCAGGCGCATTACTTTTGACATCGTCAGCTACGGCTCGTTCGGGATCCATTTGCTATATAAAAATGCATTTTCATTGTCAAGATTCATCACACTTTCGTAGTTCATAAATATGGCATGTATAGCTAGAATAACATACACTACGCTAGTACTAGAATTGACTAAACCGTAGCTCTGATACCAACCAAATGTAACACCCCTAACCTGTATCCGTCGCCGGACTAGGGTTAAAGGCGTTACCAGAAAAATCGAAACATTTCAAAAATAATTTACAAACATCATTCATACATAATCATAAATCATTATAGATTTCCTTACATAAGTCAACAAGACCTTAAACATGCTTTAGAAAGGGGTTGGGACCAAACCGAGCTCATATAAAATTTTTCAAAACATAAAATTTTTTCAAAGTTGTACAGGTCATACGCCCGTGTGAACAGGCCGTGTGCCTCACATGACTTTAGACATGCCCTCGTGTCTAGGCTGAGTCAAAATAGAGTATACATACTGACTTGTCCACATGACCACAAGACACACCCGTGTGCCAAGCTGTGTGAAAATTAGGGAGGCTACTGACTTGGGTCATACGGCCAGTCTCACACCTGTGTCCCTGCCCGTGTGGGTAAAAATAGGCCATTTACAAGGCCAATTTGCCACCCATTAAGGGTCCTCCCTACAATGATCAAATAGGCACCAAATGAACATCAAAATTCAACCATTTCACAAGCAATACATACACCAATCATGTCACATCATTATCAACCAATCTCATGTTTATAATACATACCAATTCATGTCATTCCATAAGCTAAAACATACCAAAACATATGGTTTATAACCTAAATACATTCCGTTCATTCTCATGCCAAGTTCTTACCCAATTCTAAAATATGCGCATATCAAAACTTATCAAATTGAACATTTATTTTGGCCAACCAAATGCACATCATAAAGACACACTTGCATCACATAATTCATACCAAAATACATTCATATACACAACCAAAACCAAGCCAAATCACATGGCTAAATATATACATTACTAAACATAATCAAAGTACTTCTAGCCTATACATGCCATACTTTAATATTCACATTTTCAAAAGGTACCAAAACATAGTTTGATAGTGTAGTGATGATCCTTGATGATCCTCGAGCTCCCATTAGATTTGATATCTATAAAACAGTTGAAAAACACATAGAGTAAGCTTTCAAAAGCTTAGTAAGCCATATACAAATAAATTTCTCAAATAACATCAATTTAGATCAATTCATTCATATAATTTAAAGAAAAATGCATTTATTTAACCATATATCTCTTATATTTCATTTGAACATGATTCACATATACATATCATAACTCATTCTCATAGTAACTATTACTTATATCATATATTCGCCAAGGTACATATACTTACCTTTCATTCTCAAACATGGTATACAATTCAAACATACCTGAGTCGGATACAAATTCACATAGTCATCTATTTTCTCGGAATGCTCGTTGAACCATTCGGAATCATAAGGATATGCGGATAGCTCAGAAAGCTCCTACAATGCCAAACCCCAAACGTCCCAAATATGGTATTACATGTAATCAAAATATCGATACAACTGTCCCAGATAGGGTCTTACACGAAATCAAATACGATGCCAACGTCCCAGATGTAGTCTTAAACGTAAATCATAAGTCAATGCCAATGTCCCAGACGTCGTCTTACACGAAAACACATATCAGATCCTATGTCATGATATATGTATCCTAACTATTCCTAGGGTTCGTATGGGGCTTTTCGGACGTCGGAGCTTTGTTGATACTTTCTCGGATTTCTCATATTCAAGGCATAAAGCCATTCATCATTGTTTAATAGCATATAAGCATAAATAAACCATTTCAAATACATTTATTTGTATATAGACTTACATCGTACAGATTCAGATAGACGAAATCGGCTATTCGACGACTTTCGACTTTTCTCGATCTAATTCTATTTTCTTTGGTTATTGGTCTATATAATTTCAAATTTAACTCTTTTATTCTCCAAATCATTCAAATCCATCCACAAGCACACATTTAGGGCATTTTACAAATTAGTCCTCATATTTTCACACTTTGACAATTTAGACTCTAATCACAAAAATCACAAAATACACAAAATTTGCATATACTCATGTTAGGCTAAATTCCCATAGTATTCATATAAGCCCATACGTTTCATTTGTTTCACATTTTAGTCTCTAAAGTTCTCCTTTTTACAATTTAATCCAAATTACTCAAATTCATCAAAAATTCAAAGATAAAACTTAGTAACCTAACACATATCTTCCATTTACTATCATCAAACTTCATAAAACTCATAGTTTCAACAATGGCATAACTCAAAATCTTCAACAAAATTAGAAATTAAGACATGGGCTTGATAGATTACTAAGTAACTATCACAAAAACGTAAAAGTTATCGAAAACGAAACAAAACTCATACCTCAATCAATGAAAATCAAAGCCAAACCCTAGCTTGTATTTCTTTCTTCTTATTTGTGTAATTTCGGCAAGATGAACATCAAATAAGCTTAATTTCATGTTCTTTTTATTAATAATATCTTTAATAACTAAATACCAATTTTGCCCTTAATAAATAAACATTTAAAACATTAGCATTAAGGCCGTAAATTTCCACTCATGCTTTCATTGGTCTAATTGCATCATAAGGACCTCTCCTTTAATAAGACAAATCAATTAAGCACTTTAACAAACAGAAGACAATTTTTACATTTTACGCGATTAGATCCTTCTATCAAATTAAGCACACAAATGATCAAATTTTCGTGCATAATTTTCACACATACTAATTCACATATATTAAGCACGAAAATTAATATAAAAATATTTTTTTGATTCGAATTTGTGGTCCTGAAACTACTATTCTGACTAGGGTCTAAACTGGACTGTTACAATTGTGACTATATCATGTTGCACGCTTTGTAATGGAATAGTAATGGTCATGTTTGTGGTATGATCTGTTAGAAGTTGAATTAGGTTTGATGATGGAAATGTGATCAAATAAATGCATGTTTAGGTAAGTTTAAATGTTTGCATTTGAGGTGCCTTGATTGGCATATTGGTTGATTGATTTGGGACCATTAAATTGGTCATTATATGTTGGTTTTGGTCATGTTATGATGCCTTGATCATGTGTACAAAAATGCTTTTAGGTGGTTACATAAGTGGGTGTTGGAAATGGCTTGATTTTGGACAATTTCATGTCCACAAGGCCTGAGACACGAGCGTGTGACTCAGCCGTGTGTGCCACACGGCCAGGAGACATGGCCATGTGTCCCCTGTAGGTTTTAATGCATGCAAGTCAGGTTGTTACATGGCCTAGCACGCGGCTTGGCACACGGGTGTGTGTGGCTATTTTGAGAGTTACACTGTCTGGCATAAGGACGTGTGGCTTGGTCGTGTGACCCAACTTAGAGAGTTACATGGATAAGGATACGGGCTAAGGCACAGTCATGTGTCCCTATTTCGATTGTTACACGGCCTGAGACACGGGCGTGTGTTCTCACACGGCTTAGCCGCGTGGCTGTTGAACCACTACAGTCAGAATTTTCTAACTTTTTCTTAAACTTTCCAAATGTTTCCAATTTAGTGTCAGATTGTTTCTAAAGTATTTTTAGGAATCGAAGGCTCGATTAAGGGACATTATGTATGTGATTAAAGGTAATTAAATTATGTTTGCATTGATGTATGAATTGAATGATTTAATGTTTTTTTATGGTAATGCTTCGTAACCCTATTCTGGCGACGGATACGGGTTAGGTGTTACATCATTTCTCCAATTTTGAGAAAGCAACTCTTTAAAATTTGCATGTAACATCCAACTCTCCAAATAACAAAATGGTCTAACTCTTCTTCTTTGCCTCGGCTTCAAATAAAGTAAAATCGAACGATGATAAGATTTTAGACGATAAAGGTTTTGAACATAACAATTCAGAGCAAAGGAGAACGAAGTTGTATTACCTACTGCTTGGTCTAACAGCTGAGATAGACCCCTTCTACTCCAAGTAAATTGTGACCTACAAAAGCCTAAATTGCGGTTGCTGTAATTAAACATGAATTCCCAAAAATACAAACATCCATTTTGTCGAATCTGCACCACCAATCCGTTCTGAAGAGTCTAAAATAGCATTGAAATCTCCAGCAATAACCCAAGACTTCATAATCTATTCTGGCAATGAACCCAAATATTCTAACATCTTTCTTTTTATCGGTTGAGGACTAGCATAGGTAACTATACAAAGAAATTGAGAAGAATAATGAGTACCCTGAATCCTCATATGAATTGCTTGAGGCTGTAAATTAAGAATTTCAACATGTACAGTATCTTTCTAAAAAACCCAAATTCCCCCTGCAAAGCCTTCTGCTTAAACTCTACACGAGTTCGGAAAACCAATTCTCCTTACAATAACTTCAGCATGCTCGCCACTAATTTGCGTTTCAAATAGACATAAAAATCAGGGTCAAACCCCTTTCTATGTTCACTAATAAATTTATGGAATCAGGGATGCCTCATTCCTTGATAATTCCAAAAAATCAGCTTAGAATCCATAACCATCAACAGTAGATAGACGAAACCCACAATCAAACTAATGGCTGAGGAATGAACGACTTACCTCTTCTTCCTGAATCATTTCTGCTTCCATACTAAACATCAAAGAATTCGATTATTCCAGTTTGTTTTACTAATAGGAATTTTCAATGGCTTGAATGATGCCTTCCATAGCCTCTAAAATTCCCACCGTAGGTTGATCATGATTCGTCGGCTCAATATCAAGAGGTTTCTTAAGGTGCATGTCCTCCTCCACAATGAACACTTCTCTTCCCATACTCTTCTTTCCCGTAACACCAAACCGAAACAATTTATTTTCCTTCCCAGAACTTGATTCGTCTAAAGTAACAAGATGATAGGCATTGTGTTTATTTCTATCTAATTTTGTCTTAAAATTCACAGTTTGAGTCTTCAAATTACCAAACGGCCCATCAAAGCCGATTTCACCAAACTTGCTCCATCATTAAACCACTAGCACCTTTACGTAAAAGAAGATCTGGACAGCTATTATTGGGTCTCAATATTTGTAGATTTTTCCTATGTCTATTAGCCACAACTACTCCTTTCCCTTTTGCCTTAGAAACAATTTTCCTATTCTCACCGGCATCATCAGTCACCTTCAAACTCATCCCTTCCACATCTCGGCAAATCCACCGTAACCTTGTTGTTTCCTTCTTTAGCAACAAAATCAACTCCGCGATTAATGGCTACATTATCAATTCCGCCCTCTTCTAGAACAGAGAAATGCAGTCCCCTTGATCGGTTGTCTTGACCACTGTTAACCACTATTGCAGACCCTTTAAACCTTCTTCTTTGTTTTCATTCCAGTAACATCCAGGGACTAAATGGTTCCTTTTCAACCCTATTAATCAAGTACGATTCCTCCGTAATTGGTGCAGTGGTGTCTATCGAGTTTTCCATCATGCCGATATCTTTCCCAGAACAGAGTGCAATTGTATGCCCATACAACCCACAAGTAAAACAGATATTTGATAGATACTCGTATTTGACCCATTATGTTTTATCATTTATTCAAACCTTGGAAATCAAAGACTTCCTGAGATCTACATACACCGCCAACTGAGCAAACCTTCATCATATTACAGCATTCGTATGTTCATCAATTTTAATCATCAGCCTACTTACTTGTCTTATAGCCCAAGTAGCATTTTCGAGTAGTATCCTTCCGATAAACTAGACAATTTTATCCAAACAATTTGATTCTCTACTTCTATGTTAGCAGCAAAGAAATTTGAGGACCAAGGTCTTATCGTTAGATAATGTCTAAAGATTACCCATGGACTACCCATTAAAATTTTGTCAAAATGATCCTTGTCCTGGAAATGAGATAGAAATCGTTTTCCAAATCCATTAATTGAAATTGACCCCATGGTTTCCATAGTGAAGATACCTTATTAAAAAATGCATTAAACCCTATCTTCTTCCCCAATAGCTTCACCACCACAATTAGGGTCATTTTTCGCACTATAAATTGCTGAACACGATCGAAGAAAGTAATCGATGGAACTCCATCCACTAGCACCATGGTCACATATCCATCTTGCAATTCAAAATCTTCCTCTAAATCTACCATCAAATTGTGACTCATCGAATAGCCCATCAATTTAGTTTTATAAGATATCCTTGCCGTATTCATAGTCTCAGTCTGTACGGCCTGTCCATTTCCATCCACAGTCGAATTAGTCAAGTCTGAAGGCCATCCATATGTCGTCTTACCTTCTTTTTTTCCCTACACACACCACTATTCGAACTCGCAGATTTCGTTTCAACCACAAAGTCAATCGGAGGGAGAGAGAGTTTCTTCTATTCAACCACAAAATTAATAATAACTTTTAATAAATTGTCGTTTTTAATAAAATTATACATGTGAAAATGTATGTAATTAATATCAATTTTCCTTTTAAAAAATTATAAATGTGAAAAAGTAATCAATTTTCGTTTTAATACATGTGAAAATGCTTGATTTCTTTAAACATATTATTTGATTTTTCACATACTGAAAGTTACGTAATTATTAAAGTAATTATATGATTTAAAATAAATTAGTAATATATATTATTTTATTTTAATACATGTCAAAAATATTATTTTTAAATACTAAAATATAAAAATATTTCATATCATATGAATTTGATTTGAAAGAGAACTTTTAATTAAACCAATTATAGTATTTTTATAGTGAGATAATGTAATAACAAATACAACATGTTTGGTTGGATGGAATTCCTATTCCATTCCTGCCCTATTCATTGCGCTACAGTAATTCTCATGTTTGGTTCACGGTTTAGGTGATTCCACAGCTTTGCTATTACACCCATATTCCCTCAGTTGTTGTAATAGGTATTCAGGGGTGGGGGCTCTGAATTGCTATTCAACACCACACGCCTAAAATTTATCCCCAAAATAGCTTGCTTTCTTTCCCCAAATTTTTGCTCCAAATTTCTTCCAACATTTATCCCCAAATCAAGGGTACGTTTGCCCTTCATCTTTATCTCCCCAAAGGGTACGTTTTCTTTTTTTATGATAAGCTCCTAAAACATGATTCTATTTCTCCTTCCTCATAACTTCATAACTCTTCTTGTATGTGAACGTGGTTGGATGAAAATTACTGTTATTATGATTCAAGTCAAAGTCACACCTTAAATCCAAGAAGGGAAAGATTCTGTTACTACGAGTTCTTGAACTATGCCTGTAGCATGTCTTCGTTAATTTTGTTATATATATATTTTTTCTATTTACAATTCATGACGAGGCAAAGCTTGTTATTTGTTTGACAGGAAAGTATTGCGGCATAATTTTTGGACAGGCTTGTGAAATGGAGTAAGAACATTGAAATTTCAGATCCCTTGGAAGAAGGTTGCAAGCTTGGCCCTATTATTAGTAGAGGGCAGGTATTATTTCAATTTTGTTGTTTAATTTTAGGTGCTTTATAGTTTTTTAAGATTTCATGCTAGCTGAAGAATCAGTTTATGTAGAGAGCACTTTGTGAAAGGCATAGATTTCATGTTTGGTCTCTGCTTTAGGTGTTTTTAAAATTCACAGATGAAACATTTAGTACTACGAAATACCATTAGTTAGTACTACAAATTGGTTAAATACTTCCTTTAGATTAATAGTAACAACGCCTTTTGTGTTTAAGCAGAGAAAATGTGCACACGTAGCTTGTGATCCAAATGGAAACATTGAAACGGATATAAGCAAAGATACCCCCAAAAAAGATAGAATGAGAATGACTTTAAAAAAAAAAGAATTAAAGTTGATGCAATCATATATAAACTGGGAGAAAAGATGCTTTAATTGTAACAGCCCAATTTAGGGCCAAAATGGAACAGTGGTTTCGAAACCACGAATTCGAGGTTGAAAAAAAAATTATTTTGATTAAGTTTTAGTGTTTATATTATGATTACATAATCGTGTAAAAATTTCGTTGCGAAATTTTATCGATTGGGTGTTTAATTTGACGTTTAGGACTAAATTGAAATAGGTGAAAAATATGTATGTTCTTGTTCATAAAGTACTTGATTGAAATGGGGGTTTAAAGTAGAGGTCCTTAAATGGAAATTAGACCATTATACTTTATATGGAAAAAAATTTGGACATGGATGGAATTTTTAGAAAATTTAGTAGTAAGGGCATTTTGGTCATTTGCATAATAAATGAAATAAAATGGGAAAAATAACACAAAAATGTGTTCATCTTCATTTAGCTTGGCCGAAACTTGCATGTTCTCCATAGCTAGGGTTTGTTTCAATCTTTCAAGCTCAACAGTAAGTGCATTCAAGTCCCGTTTTTAATGTTCTTTACATTTTTGAAATCCTCGTAGCTCGGTTTACCTATTTCTACCATTATTTCGAGTTAGGGTTTATGTTTAAAAATTTACCCATGAATGATATGCATGTATTTTGATATTTTATGGTAGAATATGAATGTTTGAGGTTAGGAGAACGATCTTTTCTAAGCGATTTTTAGCGAAACGAGTAAAATGGTATAATTGGTAAAAATACCTAATGCTCATAAGTGCATGTTAGAGTGAGAATTTGATGTTGTCATAGAAGAGAAAAATGATCAGCATGTCATAAAACATAAGAATAAGGGTTGAAATTAAATTTCCGAGCCTAGGGGAAAATCGTAATTTTGTAAAAGTTAGGGGGCAAAAATGTAATTTTTCCATAATATGATTTTTGGATTGAAATAAATAGTATGAGTATTAAATGAGCTAAATGTGTTGTTATAGATCAAGAAAGGCGTGGAATCGACCTTGAACGGGGGAAGGAAAAGGTTTTGGACTAAATTGCAAAATTTCTATATTTTGCACCAAGGTAAGTTTGTATGTAAATAATACATTAACTTCATTTACATTTTTATATTTCAGCCTATTATATATATTTTAGCTGATTTTGAAGCATAAATCGACTATTGGAAGAATGGAAATAAGTAATAGAGAGAAAAATCCCGGTTGAACATTCGGAAAGATTGAATAATATAGATGGAGCGTAGCTAGGTCACATGTATGGTGCTGAGTGCACATCATGTGTACAAGAGAGCTACGAGATACTATGTAGTAGCTAGGTCACATGTGTGATACGGGATGTAACCCATGTAGACAAGAGAGCTACGGGAGAGATAAATGTAGCTAGGTCGCATGTGTGATTCCAAGTGAAGGACACCATGTAGACAGAGAGCTATGAGATAAATTGGCTAGGTCACATGGGTGGTACTAAGT
The DNA here is from genome assembly GCF_025698485.1 of Gossypium arboreum. Classification (NCBI taxonomy): domain Eukaryota; kingdom Viridiplantae; phylum Streptophyta; class Magnoliopsida; order Malvales; family Malvaceae; genus Gossypium; species Gossypium arboreum. The sequence continues at coordinate 48,421,414 of NC_069070.1, read as the reverse complement.
GTTCACCATGTGTACAAGAGAGCCGAATTATATGAAATATAATGGTGGGGCTGTGTGCTGAAACTATCAAGTATCGAGGATTGATCCGAATTGTTCAACGGGATGGTTTTAAGGTGACATTTTAATCATGGACCTATACTTGTGATGTATGAAATGTGGTGAAAATGAATTGTTATATGCATGTTAAAATGAGGTTAATACAAAGAAAGTGTGAAAGAGTGAATTAGCAATAATACTGTTTTGGACAGTCACAGTGACGTGAATTTGAAAAATCACTAAAAATAGTAGGAATTTAATTAAAGGCTGAATGAGATATGAAATTAAAGCTTAATGAGTCTATTCCCATGTAAAAGAAACATAGAAAGTAAAGGAACTCTATATTTTGAGATATTTATATTTGTGTGTGACTCGCTCAGAATGACTATGTGATCCCCTGTTCTAACTTTGAAAAATCAGTAAAAATTGTAAAAAACAAATTAAGAAATATAGTTTACATGTATAGATTAATTATTGAGTCTAGTTTTAAGTGAAATACATTTCATGGATATTTAATTTCTGTACTGGGAGAAATTCAATTCGTAGTGGACAGAGGTCAGATCAGTCGAGCTGTATAACAGGGGAATTTTAACTAATAAACTATACTAATTGGCTGGACCAAAAATTCTAGAAAACTTTTAGTAAGAATTAATATGAGTCTAGTTTCAAGAAAATTTTACAGATTTGAATTTCGAGTTTTGTAACTCGAGTTATGATTTATTTAGTGAATATGACGCAAGAGAGACAGCTTGACCAAAGTGAAGTAAATAGTAAAATTAAAAAGTAGATACACTTGAGTTATTGTGTAAACATATTAAATTCTTTATTAATTATTTATATACTTGCTTACTAAGCTATAAGCTTACTTTTTTTTTCTCTCTTTTGTCTTATAGTGTCGTCCAGCTAGCACAGGAGTCAAGGATCGTTGAAGATCTGCCTACACTATCAATACTTTTGGGTATTTTAACTGAACATTTTGAATTATGGCATGTATAGTAGACTTAGTTATTTTGTTATGTGTCATAATTGTCTAGGTTTAAAATATTAATTATAGTATCTGACCGATTATCTTGTACGAAGCCTTTGAAATTGGCTAGTATTGTTAAAGGCATATGTTATAATGATTCATGATCTAATTGCACGCCATATTTTTGTCTCGGTTTTATTAAATAATATGTACTATGATTTGTTAATACCTCGTACCCTGTTCCGACGACAGATACGGGTAAGGGGTGTTACATTAATGAATTTGGTCATAAGCATGGTTTAGATGCTTTCTGTTGAAAAACGATTTTTAGTATCTGGAAAAAAAAAATGAAATTTAAGTGCGGGACAAGAGAATGCTTTAACAGAGGCTAAATGGAAGGAAAAGATTCTTGTAGTTGGCTCAAGAGTTTTGCTTTTAAGATCTTTAGGATTCTTGAATGTGTAAGGCCCTAAGGTCAATGCTGGACAGAAACTTAAGCAAGCTTGACTGGTACGTTTTGGTTATCAGGATACTCTGCTGTAGGTTTCAATTAGATGGCCAGTTAGTTTTCCATTTTTTGATTGAACAGTCATTCTTCCTTGATTATACTTTAACCTTAAAGAGACTTAATATTAAATAGATTCCATATTAGTTCTTCCTTTTAGAGCATTCTCATCAACCAACCTAATAGCTACATTTTAGTTTGTTTGGCCAATTAGCGATTACTGCCCATAATTATTACACTTGGTAGTTGCAGTATCAGTGTAATCTGTTGTACAACCCTTAATCAATATGTTGTTCTGTTGCATCCATAGTTTATTGAAATTGTCAAACTGTCTCTTATGTGGCTAACTATAGATGAAAAATCATTGTTTCAATAGGCTGATCAATCAGGAACCATAGTCGAGATCCTTGTAGAAGATGGAAAAGCAGTCAGCGTTGATACGGTGAGTATTCTTTGCTACCTTGATTCTAAATAATGTATATGGATGGATGGATGGGTATTGAATTGTGGATTTGAAGTAAATTTGATTGTTTTTGTCCTTTTTATCTTGGTTTTCTGTTGCTCGGACGTTCTTTTTTGTCATCTTTACAGCCTCTGTTCATGATTGAACCTTGAAATAAGACTGTCAAGTAGAAAAGTAAAAGGTAGGAAGGATAGGCAGACAAATAGGTTGAGTTGGTGGGATTTTTCTTCTTGGTGATTTAGTTTGGATTCATTAAATGGGTAGCTTCTTTTGTAGTCTAGTAGCTTATGATATACTTTTAGTCTTACAGATATAGTGATGTGATCCGGCCCGGGTAGTTGAGTCGAATTCACTTAGTTGCCCGATCGTAGTCGAGAGAGTTGTTCGTGCCTCGAATTTTTTGTAATAGAAGTAAAAGAATAGAATAGAATAAGCGGAAGGTTTCGAAGAAGGGTAAGTTGAATAATAGGTTCAACTATGGGTAGCAAAGATGGATGAAGGATAGAAGGCTCGGTTTGGTTAACAAGAAAGAAATTTGAAATGGGAATGGAAAATGAACTCAACGTCAGGAATGATTCAACACTAAAAAGTGTCACCCCGATTCCTATATGGTTAAGGTGAAAAATATGGATAGATGGATAGGTGAACGCCACACCAAAATTGGTGATAAGTTCAAACAAGATCGGTAGACACCACTAGCACAAACTAGATAAGTCTTCGAAACTTGTACGAGATATGAGAGGAAGCAACCTCATAAGAACAATGTTCATTACCAAATTTGGCAAAAGTCCTTTTACAATGAAATGAACAAACTATTTAAAGGCAATCATGTAGTAACCGAATGGACAAACTAGCTAGCTTAAAAGCTAAGCAAATTCGGTCATGCACTAGCTAGAATGTTCTAGAATGAACACATTAATTATCTAGTCTTGATTCGGCTGATGAGGATGTGTTTGTATAGCTTCATGCATGAGCTTTAATCACTTGATGAATGTACACCTTTGGTAGCTCAACGGGTTGTCTAGGTTCAGGCCAAGGTGTGCATGAAACTTCTAAGAGGTGTCTCTTGGCCAAATAGGTGCTTAGGAAACTCCAAGGGTCCTCCCACATGCATCGGCTGTACATGGAACTTGGAAGGAGGCTTGAACCTAGCCGTACATGCACTTGCATTAAATGTCCCTCATACATGCATGTGTGCCGTCCATGGGAGATGCATCTCTCAATATTCATTAACCTTCTATGTACATGAATGTATGGCTTCCAAACATTGAACCGATCCATGCATGTATCTTCCCATTCAATGTACTTTCCCGTTCATGCACCTTGTCATGAATGAATCTTCCACATTTGGCTAGCCTACATAAACAATTAATATAATTAAATAAAATATAACTATTCATATAATTATAATTTAAATTAATAACTAAACAACTTAATAACATTAACTAAATTCAAACATAATAATTATAAGTCAACTATCAAATTAAATTCGGCTAGCTCAAAATAGTCAAAACACTTAGTGAGCTAAGTTGAGCTAGGGGTTTCGGCATGAGCTGTAGCAAACTTAATTAAAAACTAAATTAAAACTTAGTTTATTGGAATGAAGTAGGAATGAGCTAAAACTAGCTAAATTCAAACTCAAATGAGCTAAATTGAGCTCAAGTGAGCTGATGGGAGTTGAATGGCGCATGGGGAGCTGGAGAGGAGCTGAGATCAGATTGCAAAAGGGTGCACAGAGTCTTCAAGGCATTGTCCTTAGCTCCTCCAACGTCATGAACCTTGTTGTCCTCCCAAATGCGCAACACCAATACGGATAAAGCATCTTGAATTTGCTTGGTTCGAGCTCGAGTCATGGGGCCTTTTGGAAGCTCGATTGATTCAAGATTTGCATTCGAGGATGCCCCGAGTGTGCTCACATCATATAGTAAATAAAAATGTTATTCAAACAAATGTTAGTATGTACTTCTAGTACGGGATACTTCATGCTTTTTACTTTCCCTTGTTCAAATAAAAACATTATTGAAGCAAAGGAACAAACTGAGCTCAAATAATAAAATAATTGAAAATGAATATGATTAGATAGGGGCTATCGAATATGATTGGCATACTTTTGAATATGAAATTAAAATATAGAATTAAACTAAAATCAAATTCAAGTAAAAGAAATAACAAGAAGGCTAGTAAAAAAATTGAAATTTTAATTAGCTTTTATGAGAAAAAGTAATTAATAAAAATTTGTCGTTTTCTTTTTCTTTTCCTAAAAATACATTAGAGACATGGCTTTTTTTTAGCTTTACAAGCATCTTCAAACACGGCTTGGGCTAGTATCAATGAAGAAATTTTCAAAGAAAACCAAAATGACTAGTAATTAAAAGAGCTTTTCAACCTTGTAGAATAATTAAATTATTTATTTCACTAATGATATTTTAGCACATTAAATATGTTTTGCGTTTAAAATTAATAAAGTAGATTATATATATTATTTTTATAGTATTATATATTATGATTTTTAATTCATATTATTAAAAATTATATTTAATAATAATTATGTTAAAATATGGTTAAATTATTTTAATAATAATCTCATTAAAATTTAATAACAATAACAATAATTATCTACTTTAAAAAAAGCGCTAAGGGTATTCGGTTATTTTAGTTTTTTTCCTTATGCTATTACAACAACATTCCATTCAACCAAACAGTTGAATTATTGATTATAGCTCTATTCCATTACAGCTCTATTCAATTACAGCCCTATTCAATTACAAGGAACCAAACGCACTGTTAGAATATATGGTGTTATTAATGTATTAAAATTTGCTTTTCTAAATATATGAATATTGTAAAAATAAGTTTAATAGCTTTCTTAAATTACACATAGCACTCCATGGATTTGCCAAATGGCATAAATCTAACTAACACTTGAAAATAAATTTCCTTATTTGAACTCTAACTTTGTTTTAGTGTATATATATTGATGATTAAAAACAAAATTGTGATCCTTTTGAAGTGATACTTACAATCAAACACCAAGGAAACAGCTAAGACAACCCAAGTTAAACTTCCACAAAATATATTATAGAATCAAACTAATCTTATCTTCCCTCTCTAATATTTTTCCTTGTACATACGATGATTCCTAATCAAACAGCTAAGGTGATAAAACAGGAGAGTTGTCAAATATTCTACCCATACTCCAATGGAGTTTGATATTAAAACTTGAAAAATTGCATCTCTTATTTTTTTTTCCGAAAATTATAACTATTATTATTTTTAGTCAAAATTTATCATTAATATACTCATAAAATTATACCAACTTCCAAAAACAGATCATTGCGATTTCAATAATAAATTTTTTTTGACAGAAAATACCAAAACATCGAAAATTGGAATTTCATCAAAATATAAAACCTAACCTGAATCATCTAAACTAAACTTTAATCTGAACACTAATTTGTATTTATTTTACCATCCCAATTTTCACCATGTCGTTATGACAGTTACTAGCCACCCACCAAGGAATCTGACTTGTTTCATGTCTTAAACGGCCATAACCTGTCCATTGATGGTTCCGAATCAACCTTTATCCATTTGTCTCACTCTAAACTTTGAAGTATCTGTAAGGCCCCACCGTGCCCTTTAGGCGCCAACCATTGCCGGCCTTCTCTGATTATAAACTTGTCTCTCTTGGCCTCCATTTTTGAGCTCTCTCACCATCTTCCAAGCTTCCCTACTTTGTAACCTTGCTTCACAAGAAAGTTATGGCGGACCCTGGAAAGATGGAAGAAGGGCTAGCTCATGAAGAAAATATGGAGAAAAAGGGAGATAAGCTGGTTGAACAACAACAACAGTTGCAGGAGCAGCAACAGCCATTGGTAAAGCAAAAGACCAAGAGGGTAGCAACCTTGGATGCTTTTAGAGGACTCACCATTGTGGTAAGTGTGCTCGCAACTTACCCAAATTTTGACTCGAAAGAATATTCAAAATTTGAAAGTGTAGAGTTTGACTCAACTCGATTAAACCTTAATCATGGATTGTTATTATAATAATAAGGTGTTGTGATTTTTGGGTGTAGTTGATGATATTGGTAGATGATGCTGGGGGATCATATGCCAGGATTGATCACTCACCATGGAATGGATGCACACTGGCTGACTTTGTGATGCCATTTTTTCTGTTCATTGTGGGGGTGGCCATTGCATTAGCTCTCAAGGTACAAATTTGGTCCACTCATAATTATTCTTCTACTATTGTAAACGTTATATTTTAGATGTTTGGTAAACTAAAAAAAATATAGGAAATTAAGCATGTTATTAAATTTATTTGGTATATTTATTAAAATTAAGTATTGGATATGATTAAATTATTTGATAAATATAATTTTAAATTTTTAAATGCAAAGCATTTAAAGGATAATGTTAAAATAAATAAATTATAAGTTAGAAACATTTGAAAAATTTTATATTAAGTGAGAAGTAGCTCTTTATATACTTACCATTTCCCATATTTTTAATTGAAAAAATTCTACCATTTAGTTTTTATGTTGGGTTATCAGTGTTTAAAAATTAAATTAATGAAAATATTAATTTTAGCTGGTTTAATTTTTCCAATGAGTTATCAATAGGGCCTTAGTCCATACCAATAAAATTATTATAAAAAATCTAAATTATGAGATTAATGGTGTGTTTAATAAATCATTGAAAATTTTTAACATTTAATATTTCAAATGTATTTGATAATTATTTTAATTTTTATTTAATATAAATTTTTAACAAAAAAAGTATTAGAATAAAATAAGTAGATAAGTAGCTACTTATCATTTAAGCTAGAAAATATTAAGTTCATTTTATTTTATTAAAAAACTTAAATATATTTTTTAAAAATAAGATATTTAAATTAATAGATTTATCTTTTATCCAAAACTATCCAAAATAATATAAAATATTATTAATAAGATTAAAATTAAAAATAAATAATTTTTTAAAAATCAATATTTAATTTTATCAAATAAGATAATTATATTTAATATTTATATTTACTAATTTACTAAATAATTATTTTATATAAATTTAAAGTAATCAACAAAAACTATTTTACTAACAATAATTTAATGTTAAGGGAAAAATTTGGGTTTGTTGTAGTAAAAAAATCACATTAATATAAAAATTTGGGTACATCTTGGCGGTTCCTTATTTCGTAGCTAGTTAAGCTATATGTTATTTTCTCTCTTCTTTATTTTAAAAAAAATCATATTGAGACTAAATTCAATGATGTCATTTTCATATTTTCTCATATAATATTTTATGATTTTCCACGTTTTACTCTTCTATTTTTTTTAAAAGGTGCTACTCTTGTAATTAAAAGTTTATTATCATAATTAGCACTGCTTTGTTTCATTAAACATAAAACTATGATAAAACCACTTCTAATAACAGTAAAATTATATTATATTTTATTTATTAAAATAAATAAATTATTCACTAGATGTTAAATTAAAAACAAAATGATCATTCTATTAAAAATTTTATCTATTATTACTATTAAATACTGATATTATTGATGGAGTAACTAAATAGTGACACGTGATGTGTCTCACATATGTCATGTTGACATGAAAATATTAGTTTTATTCAAAATTCTAAAAAAATAAATTTTATAATTATTTTAATACCACATTTAGGACATTGTTTTCTATATAAATATAAAATTATTATAAATTTATAAATATAGAAATTTATTTTAAAATTATTTATAATGGTAAGAAATTATTAGAAAATTTAAAAAAAATTAATTTCTTATAATTCTTAATAATTTTATATATATATATTTTATAAATTTTATAACAATTTAAAAATTATTTAAGAAACCATTTTAAAATAATCTTCAACAACTACTTGATCAGGTTCATTATGGACGTTGTTTGTAATTATTGTAATTATTTAAAAATCACGGATAAGGTAAATTTAGATATTCATTTATTTAAGTTCAAATGAATCTGGACAACTATTTGTGTATATCCATTTTGAACAAAGTTTTTAAATAATTATTAAAAATTTATTTATTTTATATTTTTTAAATTTTAAAATATTTATAGATGTGATAAAAGTCACATCAATATAAGATATACATCGCAACCATATTATTAATTAGATAAAATGAATAAAATCTCTAATAAAAATTTAATTTATTTATTTTTAATAAAATGTAAAATACAATCCTACATGCTTTTACCTCAAACTCAAATGCTTGTTTCTCTGTTCCAGAAAATTCCCAAGATTAAGGATGCAATTAAGAAGATATGCTTGAGAACTCTAAAGCTTCTATTTTGGGGAGTTTTATTGCAAGGTATTCATCACTCCCAAATATTTCCTGTTCATTAATCATTTAATGCTAAACCAGGCACTTTATTGTTCGAATTTTTATTTTTCTGAGGTATCAGTGTATGGTATAATAGGGTGTTGAAATGGTTAACCGAATCCAATTAGTATTAATATAATTAATCGAATATTTTAATTTTTAATTGTTAATCGAATTAATTTTTTTAAATTAACGAAATTTATATATTTTATTTTTTAAAAAATATAAAATATATCAGAAAAATTATAATGTTTATTTGATCGAATTAATTAAATTAATAATAGCCTAATATATATAATATATCATATTATTTATTAAATTTGGTTAAGAAGTTTGAACACCCCTATGACATAAATATTTAACAAATTTTTGGTACATGATATTTACATATTCACATTAGTATTGGAAAATAATTCTCCAAATGTACAGAAAATATTAATTAAAGTCCTGTTATAATTCAGAAATTAAACCTATCAGCGGATGGGATTGGTTTCAGACTAAATTAATTTAAGTTGGGTGAATTCGGTTTCAAAATTTTCAGCTTGTTTAAGTTTGGACTTTTTTCTGAGTTTGTATCATTTCAATTTTTGTATAATTTCGCGTTTTGGTTATGTTGGGTTTGGACTTTTTGAGTTTGGGTATTTTTTTAAAGTTATTTGAGTTTCTTATTTAAGTTATTTGGATTAGGTTAATTTAAGTTTTTTTCTTTGAGTTGAACATTTGATTTATTGTGATTTAAATTATTTCAAGTTAAAATAATTTTAAGTTTAGTTAATTTTGGAATTTAAGGTTAACTTTTATGATAAAATTAAATTGAAATGAAAAATGATGGGATTGAATAATGCAAATGAAATGTGCAGGTGGATATTCCCATGCGCCAAATGATCTTGTTTATGGAGTAGACATGAAATTAATACGATGGTGTGGAATCCTCCAGGTAAAGAACATCTTCATCTTTACCACACATTCTTAATATTTTCCTTTTTTCATGAAAACAATGTAATCAAAATGGCGATTGCATACAATCCAGAAATTAACAGATTTAGAAACTGAAATTTTGTCTTAAAAAATAATCTATTATTTGATGATGAATATCTTATGTGTAAACAGAGAATAGCTTTGGTTTACTTCATTGTGGCCGTGATCGAGACTCTCACCACCAAGCGCAGACCAACAGTTTTGGAACCTGGCTACTCATCCATTTTCACTGCTTACCGCTGGCAATGGTAAACTAACACATGGATTCTATATTTACAATTACAGCTATCAATTGAAAGAGTCGTTGGGTTGAATCAATTTGAGTCAGATTAATTAAAATTTTCAGTTCATTTTGTATTTGAAGCATTTCGAGTTTTGGTCATTTTAAGCTCTAACAGATTTGAGTTGTTGTGGGGTTAGGTCATTAGAGTTTGCTTAGCTGGGTTTCTCGGGTTTGACTCATTTCAAATTTTGACAGTCAGGTTAAAGTCATTTCAGTTACTTGTTTGAGTAATTTTAAGTTCGAATCATTCTAGATTTGAGTCATTTTAAGTTTGGATATTCTTTTGTTCAAGTCATTTTCGGGTGCAAATTTGAGTTGTTGACTTTTATGATCAAATAAAGTTGGTTTGAATTTGAATTTGGGTTAATCTAAGTCAGATTTTTGAGTTTGATTCAGAACTGACAGATCTATTTACAATCATAATTGATGTTACTTGGACTCTCCATTTTTTGGTATTGTTGTTTTGAGTTTCTCCTAAAGTAACATATCATTTTATGTAAGTGAAAATCCAGGCTTGGAGGATTCGTTGCATTTGTCATTTACATGACCACAACATATTCACTATACGTCCCAGATTGGAGTTTCGTTGTGTCCACAGACAGTGAAACAACACAATACACGGTAAGGTGAATTATAAGCTCAATAGCTTAATGCATAAAGCTTATCAAGTACCTCCACTACTTCAGTTAACTAATCACTCTTTTTTTCCTGCAATATTAAGGTCAAATGTGGGATGAGAGGACACTTAGGACCCGCTTGCAACGCTGTCGGTTATGTTGATCGAGAGGTTTGGGGCATTAATCATCTTTACATTTATCCAGTCTGGCAACGCCTAAAGGTTAGTCCTTCCTCTGCTTCAATTTCCAATAGATTTGGGTAAGTCATTGTTGCTTACCATGGCAATATTTTACGTTGTTTCAACGAAATTGTAGGCTTGCACTCATAGTTCTCCGAGTTCTGGTCAAATCCGTGAAGATGCACCGAGCTGGTGCCGAGCTCCATTCGAACCAGAAGGCTTGCTAAGGTTTGTTTTGATTAACCATAACTTTATTTTAAACATATAGTCCATATGCAGTGATTTGATCGGTTCCTGTTTTTGTCTTAGTTCGATTTTGGCTATCCTCTCCGGCACCATCGGAATCCATTACGGACATGTTTTAATTCATTTCAAGGTTAGAAACTATATCATGATTTTGTAATTTGCCGACCAGCAATATCTGAAAAGGAATTGAAAAATGAAATGTGATATTTGTAGGGTCACTCAGAGAGGCTCAAGCAATGGGTTTCAATGGCATTAGGCTTACTTATTGTAGCCATCATTCTTCATTTTACAGATGGTGAGGCAGCCTCCTTAAATCAGTTTCCATTACATTCTTCAATATGAAATCTAAACATAGATTGCTTTCTCTGCAAATTTTGCAGCCATTCCCATCAACAAACAGCTTTACAGTTTCAGCTACGTGTGTTTCACTGCTGGTGCAGCCGGGATTGTATTCTCAGCATTCTACATCCTGGTAACCACAATTCCGTACTCTTTGACCCCATCTTGTCCTTTAAATGTCAACACTAATCTATTGAAGTGTGTTCGTTTTTCGATGTTCCCCTTGTGAAATAAATGAAACAGATTGATGTTTGGGGATGGAGGACACCATTCTTGCTCCTGGAATGGATAGGCATGAATGCAATGCTGATATATGTGCTTGGGGCACAAGGCATCCTTCCAGCATTTGTAAATGGATGGTATTATAAGTCAACAAACAATACACTTGTAAGTAACATCATCTAACTATTTCAGATTTTAATCCTTCTATTATACTGAAATTCGGGATTTAATCCCTCTACTTTAACTTGATATAATTTGGTCCAAATTGTTAACACAGTTTGTTGCTGGTGTTAAAGTGACGACCTAGATTTCTTGTATTAGTATTCGGTGACACAACTTACGGTGTTATCAGGTTTTTTGGATCCAAAAACATGTTTTCAACAATGTTTGGAAGTCAGAGCGGTTAGGGACCCTTTTATATGTGATATTTACGGAAATCACTTTCTACGGAGTTCTTTCGGGCATCTTACACAAATTGGGCATATATTGGAAGCTATAAGAAGTACAGATTATAGAAAGGACTACATTAATATATGTAATTTTCACATTGTACACTAGATTTTAAGCCTCTCTCTGCTTGTTAAGATTCACTCCGTTTGCAAAATAGTGATTTCAGTTTTTATTTTGGTTGGTGCTTCCATTTCTGTAGCTAAAAGCAGTTATATCAACATCAAAATCTGTATAACATGAAAATGATTGAAATAGAGATGTTAAAGATCACACGCAAGCTGTTCTCATGTGACCTTATGTTTCTATAAACTCTTAAAAGGACATCCATGATTTGTTGGATGAGTTGCAATTCTAGGGGGAAAAAGGGTCCCCCAACAAATGTTTTGTTGTCTGCAACATCCAGGATTATAATTAGGGATTTTAACTTCTCTCATGCTCAACATTAAGGTAGCATTTGGTGTTTTCTTATGTTATAATTTCAATAAAATGCGATTAGTGAGAATGTGATTGTCAGAAAGTTACTTTACAACTTTTGATATTCATTGGATGATATTGATTAAAATCTAGGGAAAGCTACGTTATCATGTTTGATTAACTTTCCTAAATATGTAATGATAATTTACGAATTTGCCCTTATTAAATAAAATATAATATTCATGTGTCTAAATTTTTGTAATAAATTTTATTCTTAACAAATACTTGGATTAAATATTTAATATTAAAATTTAATCAGTAATTTTTACATTAGTTTTTTCAAAGCCCCAATATAACATAAATTACTTTGGATATTAAAAAATATAATTTACTGAAGAAAGAGTACGCCTTAGAGTTTGGCTGAGCATGAAGTGCCCACTAAGCATTTGAGAAAGCTGTAAGGGGACTAAATTATTTTTAAGACCACGCCACATACGAGTTACCGCCAGGGGTATGGTACACTCGATTTGCTCAAACACTGTGCAAGTGGGTCCTACAATGGGATTCGTTAAGAGTCAACTAAATGGACTTGGCTAGTTAAATAGTATTTGCATCAGATTTCCTTTATATTTTTCCCAGTTTTGGTAGGGCATTTAAGGAAGGACTTCAGTATGCATTTGACACTTGTCAAGATCCACTAAAGGGAAAATTGAGTATATATAGTAGGAAGGAAACATTTAGATGGTCTTTCTTTCCTTCTAGTCTACGTTCTGGTTCTTCTTTGTAAACCTAAACAATCTCTTATTCTTTAGGACTGGAAACTAAGATTTTTGGTTTAATCGATGGATGTTTCAATCTCCTGGTAAGTTCTATAACTATACATGTTGATATTTTTGAAGAATAAAGATGTTATAAGGCGTAAGAATAGTAGAGTGTGAGTGGGAGGCCCTTTATGAGGGTTGCATGAAATTGATATGTTAGTAAACTATCTGTAAATGGAGTTTTAATGGGAGTTCCATGATCTTTTAAGTAGTTTTTGTTACTGGCTTAGTTAGGGCTATCAAAATAAAAACTCCGAGCTGAAGTAAAGGTGAGTTTTAGGTGAGTCTTTAAACTTGACTCCAACAAGTCATGTAATTATGTATATATGTGTTTCTGAGGGGTATCTACAAATACGTAAATGAGGTGAACCATGTGTGGCATCATATGACGTTGTGTGATATAAGATGTTGTTGTCGTATGTGTAGTCATTGCCTAATAATATCTCATTAAATGGTTCCAGTACCTAACAAATTTAGGGTATGTAAAAAGATGAAAAAAGATCAGTTTGTGTTGCCTTCGGTAGGGTAACTATAATGCTAACCGAACTGACAAATCACAACATGAAGATATGTGTAAGATCACATGTTAGAGACCCTTGGCATTATATGAAAATGAGGATATTCATGGTGTAGCCTTTGGTGGGATGTAAATCGGAGTAGCAGATCACGACATGAAGATATATATAAGATTATATGGGAGAAGCCCTATGGTAGCTACAGATATGGTTCACCGGGATAGTAAACACAAAATTCTCTACAAAGCCATTGTGGCGTATTCTATAATGCCTTTATGGTGCATTCTGTAACGCCCTTGAGGCAAAATCTAGTTAACCTCATTTGTGGTAAGATTTGGGTAAGCTTTGAAACTTCTCCACTAGCTGACTTTATGGCAGAGATCTGGGTAAGTTTGAAGATATCTTTATTTGGATAGCCTTGTGACGACATTTGAATTTTCCCTAAAGGTATTTCCTAAAGTAGTTCTAAATAGTGTTTCGAAGAGTGAATCCATCGTAGTAGCTCGTTAGTATAGAGAACTTGACGTATTCGTCATTATAGGTAGTTTAAGTGTCCGCTAGACTTGAGTTTGTCTATCTATGTATGGAAGTTATTTAAATTTTGTGGTTCCGCCAAATCTGAGCATTTTCACGCGATGTATAGAGGTTATCTGGAGTCTAATTTGTCCGCCAAACCTGAGAGTTCACATCATATGTAACATGGTTGTCTGGGTTTCCCTAGGATGACTTAAAATATTTCATCCATCAGAATAATTTGATGTCTAGGTTGATTTAAGATATGATCTGACTGGTGTAACATCCTGATATAAGGCCTAAAAGTTTGAACCAAGCAAACAGGTATTTGCGAAAGGTTCGACGAGTAGGTGTCTACCATAAGACTTTGAGCAAGAAGTTCGTAGTGATTCGATGAATAGAATACACCAAAAGGTGTGAGAGTTTGCCATAAAGGTAGGTGAATAGGTGTTCACTAGTTGGGTTGGTGAATATGTATTCGCCAGCATAAGTAGTGTAACGCCCCCATGCCCGAAACCGTCGCCGGAGTCAAGCTTGAGGAGTTACCGAACATAATTTATCAAATTAAGAACTTCAAATCATTTGTTTCTACATTCACAGCTTTCTAGCTACCCGCGTCAAAGTTACAAGAAAAATCATATCTCGAGTTACGAAACTCGAAATAAAAATCCGTAAATTTTTCCTAAATCTAGACTCATATATCTATTTATAAATTTTTTCTAGAATTTTTGGTTGGGGCAATTAGTACAGTTTATTAGTTAAAATATCCCCTGTTTCAGGATTTGACTACTCTAACCTCTGTGTATTACAAATCAGATATCTCTCTATACAGAATTTAAATGACTATGAGGTTTGTTTCTATTAAAACTATACTCAATAAGGAATCTGTAAATATAAATAAAAACTTCTAATTATTTTTGTACAATTTATTATGAATTTGTAAAGTCAGAATAGAGGATTCAGAAATCACTCTGGCCCTATTTCACAAGGTTTCAAATATATCATAAAGTATAATTTATATGCCTGTTTTTTTTTATCCATATGAAAATAGACTCATTATGCTTCAATTTCATAACTTGATCATCATTTAATTCCATTTATACTATTTTTAGTGATTTTTCAAATTTATGTCATTGCTTTGCAGACAATATTCATTTTAAGGCAAATTTCATCTTTTCATGAGTTGTTATGAACTAGATAACCTACTAAACTTCCATGATTTCAAACATGATCTAAATTTAACCATCACCATGACTTATCAATATCAAACATTTTCTCAACCAATCATGGCCATATCATAAAATTATTTACACAAAATAAGTATATTGCTATACATGCCATACTTAAGTTTTACAAGCCATTTACCCAGATGAAAGTCCTTTGGATAGTGTGATCGAACCTTCGACCCGTCCCGATTCCCGAGCTGGCTTGTTCAAAACTACAGTAAATAAAGAGGAGGGAGTAAGCATAATGCTTAGTAAGTTCATATGTAAATAACAAGTAACATAACAATACAAATATACCAAACAACTTTAGCATGGTATCACCAAAACATATATCACATTTCTAAACATCATTCATCATCTTACCACCTTATCGTTGTTGTATCTATTTTCAATCCGAGGGTTAAGAACATACCTGTCCAAAGTGTCCATTTCACAACACTTACCAAAACATCACTTGCACCTTAAGTGTTCTTCCATTTCACTAGAAATTTCACCCATTGAACACATTGGAATACAACTCGGATACACGGATAATTTGCACATAAGTGCCTCATATGTAATCAAGAAATCATGTAACCCGCCCCTAAGTGAACTCGGACTCAACTCAACGAGCTCGGACATTTGCATCCATAAGTGAACTCAGACTCAACTCAACGAGTTGGGATGCCTAGTTACATCTCACGAACTCGGACTCAACTCAACGAGTTCGGATATTCGCATCCATAAGTGAACTCGGACTCAACTCAACGAGTTCGGATGTTCAACCATCCTAGTGACATGTCACTTGTATCCTAATCTATTCCTAAGGTTCAAACGGGCTTTTTCCCTCGATCTCACATTTGTCGTCTTCCATGGAATATCAGAATCGATACTCGGTAGCAATTCATATTTATCAAGTAGTAAACATAACTTGCATATTACTCAACATTAACCACAAAGCATAATATTTCACGATTAAAAATCAGCGTATCATATAATTAACATCAATAACTTAAAAATAACAATTATGCTACATTATTTACGCATGAACTTACCTTGGTACCAAAATATAAAGATTTTGCAATTTAGTCCACAATATTTTCTTTTCCTCGATCGCGACTTGAATCTCGTTTCTCTTGATCTATAATGCTAAATTAATCTTATTTAATACATACATTCATCAAAACAGCATTTAATACGAACTTTGGAAAAATTACACTTTTGCCCCTAAACTTTTGCATAATTACACTTTTGCCCCTAGGCTCGGGAATTAAACTTTATTCCTTATTCTTATGTTTTATAACATGCTGATCATTTTTCACTTCTATGGCAACATCAAATTCTTACTCTAACATATACTTGTGACTATTAGGTATTTTTGCCGATTAAGCCCTTTTACTCGTTTTCACTCAAAACCGAGTAGCACAAGTTGTCTAACATAATTTAAAACCCCATATTCTATCATAAAACATCAAAATACACAAATTTCACCTATGGGTATTTTTCCAAATATAAACCCTAGGTTGAATTATTGCTAACATAAGCTTAATCGAGCTACCAGGATTACAAAAACGTAAAGAACATTAAAAACGGGGCCTGGAATCACTTACTATGGAGCTTGGAAGCTTGAAACAAACCCTAACTATGGAGAACCCTTGAAATTTTGGCCTAATGAAGAATATTGACAAAAATTGGCTTTTAATTTTGTTTTTAATTCATTTTAATAACTAAATGACCAAAATGCCCTTACTACTAAACTTTCCAAAAATTCCTTCCATGTCCTAATTTTGTCCATGAACTTAAAATTGGTCAAATTGCTATTTAAGATCTCCTAATTAATATTTCAATGCAATTTCATACTAAAAACTTCTAGAATGCAAATTTTGCAACATATTCGATTTAGTCCCTACTTTCAATTTAAGCACTTTAGGCATAGAATTTCATCACGAAATTTTCACACAATCATGCAATCATATCATAATCATCAAAATAATTATTTCTATCTCGGATTTGTGGTCACGAAACCACTATTCCGATTAAGCCCTAATTCAGGATATTACAAGTAGAGTTATACTTGAGTTAGGAAGTTGACTTATATTCCACTTAGGAAAACTAAGCATGCACATAACCTTTTTCCTAAGTCAACTAGGGCATCCTAAGGGTACTAAAACATCTAGTGTTTATAAATTAATCATTTATCATAGAGAAGTCTCTCATCGGTTACTATGTTAATAAGTCTCTATTCAAAACCTAGCCTAAGAAGTCAAGGTAAGCCTCTGTCCAGCTAGGGTTAATTGACTAGAAAACTATATTCGTTCGTTTGAATTCAATGTGCTTTATTTGTGATATGTGTCTATTTATGTGTGTCGCCAATTAGTAGGACCATCTACCAACAAGGATAAAGGAAAAGCAAAACTTATTTAAAATTCATGACAAATCAGTGAGTGTTCAGAGACTGTCACTTATATGCAAATCTTGGAAACTTAACTTTTTTTATATGAACTCTTCTTTCTTATATAAGAAAAGTGCTATGTGTTCACATGTTTTATGCCATTACATCTTTTCTCATTATGTCTTACGATCCATGTTTGGTTCCATTGCATTGTAATAACCTAACCTAACTTTATGCTGTAAACTAGTAGTGTGTTGGAGGAACGCTTGGGAATTAAACGAAGAGTCACTTTGGTGGCTAATATGGCATGCTTGATTCGGGTCATACCAATTCAAGTGGGTTTGGGGTGTTACAACTGGTATCTTGGTAGCTAACACATTTTGTAACATCACAAAACAGGGCCTAATTAGAATAGTGGTTTCAGACCACAAATCCGACATCAAAATATTTATTTTATAATTATTGTGAGGCCTAGAATATGAGAATGTGCATGTGTTAAAATTTCATAAAGAAATTATTTGAGTAAGTGCCTAGTTGGAAAATTAGGGACCAAATTGAATAAATTGCAAAACTTGGATTCTAGAAGCAATTTGCATGAAATTGCTTTAGATTATAAAATATAAGGTCTTGGGGACCAATTTGCCCAATTTTTAAGTTTTTGGACAAAAATGGGCTTGCATGGATGAAATTTCAAAGAAGCCCTACTTAAGGGCATTTTGGTCATTTGGCATATTAATGAAATAAAATGAGAAAAAGAAGGCAAAAATCAGCCATTCTTCTCCCTTGTCCGGTCGAAATTCCTAAGCCACCATAGCTAGGGTTTCTAAGTTTTTCAAGCTCATTAGTAAGTGCTCCCAAGCCCCGTTTTTAATGTTCTTTGTAATTTTGAGATCCCAGTAGCTTACTCTCTCCATTTCTACCCATATTTCATGCTAGGGTTCATGTTTAAAAATTTACCCATGCATGAATTACTTTTATTTTGATGTTTTATGGAGGAATATGAAAGTTTGAAACGTGTTAAACAACTTTTCCTAGGTGATTTTCATGAAAAACCACTAAACGGACCTTTTTACAAAAGTTGTAAAATGTGTGGTAGAAATGTGAAAATAATGGAAAATGGGCTACCATAAGATGGAAAAGTGTTTGGCTAGGCTTGAGTAAGGTAGAAATTGCATGCGTTTCATTATACGAGCCTAGGGACTAAATCGTAAAAATGTGAAAGGTTAGGGGCAAAACGATCATTTAAACTGGGGGTGGAATTTAGACTTGAAATGTATAATGTGGAGTGTTAATGATCTATTTTTATTGTTATAGACCCTGTGGAACAAATCCCGGAGGTCGATCGAGGAAAACGAAAGGTTTCGGAATAACCGAAACACGACACCGAAACGAATACCAGGTAAGTTCAGATAACTTAAAGTAAAAACTCAATGTGCGTAATTATATGATTTATGAATGCATGATGATTGCATTCATTAATAACATGAAATTCTATTAAGTGCATGTTTAAGTATGAATTGTGATAAATGTCTCGGTTGAGGTTAAAAAGGGAATTCGACGGATAAACCATGGTTGACATGTGTAATGAGGTCCTGCATGTGTTGCAGTAAGGATTTAACCCGGATGGGTAATCCGTTGATCTCAGTTATAAAAGGATCTAGCCTAGACGGGTGTTCCTTTGAATGGTCGAGCCTTTCGAAGAATATTTGTGCATTATGGATTTAGCCCGGATGGGTAATCCAATTAGGATATGAATTTAGCCTAGACTGGTAATTCAGATTCGAGCTCAATAAAAGTGTTTGTCATTATAAGGGATTTAGCCTGGACTGGTAATCTCGCCATAAGATGTGAGGTTTGTGAGAGTGCATATCTGAAACGATCATTGTATGAACTGACGGTAAATGGATATTCCATCGAGATTTCCTAGAAACTCAACGAGATTAATGTAACATATATATACAAATGAGATTAATCTAAGATAACTTTCATAGTGCGTTGTTATGTGACTAACTCATTAATTGAGTGTAAGTGATAGGGAAGCCATCCTATGCTCATTGAATTTATTGCCCAATTTGATTTCATGCTAATTACTTGGTAACTTTACTTTCCAGTTATTCGAGCTAACTAAGCATGAAAAGGCTTACCTCTCTATTTTCCCTGTCTCTCACAGAGCTCGAGGACTCGTAAAGATTGGAAGACGGTTGGAAAGTCAGCATACTATCAAATATACTAGCTTTTGTATAAAGACATTTCTAAATTGTTCAATGGCATGTATAGGTCTTTTGAGTATTTTGTTATATGTGTCATTTGACTTTCCAAATAAAGGCTTGTAAATATAAATCTATCTTTTTGTTTATGGCCATAGAGATCGGCTTGTTTTGAAGTAGGCTATGATCTACAAAATTTCCATGCAAGTTTATAATCATGTGCGATGGTTAAATTCCAATTGGCAATGAGTCATAAGAGCGAGCCAATCTTGAATGTATTAAAGTGGTATGACAACACATAAATACAAGATGGGAAATAAATTAGCATGCATGAAACCAATGATATGAGGTTTCAATGCAATGAGTTTTTGCAAAGATCATTTATGAGAGCATAATTATGTTTTACTTTGTTTTTGATATTCATTAAGTATAAGTGTTAAAAGAGGGTGACCATAGGCTTGGAAAATAGCCTAATAGGGTCTACATGGTTGGGTACACGAGCGTGTGCCTAGGCCGTGTGTGACATACGGGCCACACCCGTAGGCGTGTGGCATAGTCTTGTGTTCCCTGCATCTAAAATGGTACGTCTGTTAAATTCACACGGCCAAGACACACAAGTGCATGAATTTAACAGAATGCTCAAGTCTTGGACACGGGATGATTGCACGGGGCATGTCCCAAGTCACAGGGCGTGTGACACTTTATATTGAAAGAAATTTTCCAAGGTGCCCAAAGTTTATCAAACATTTTCGGTGTTGTCCCGCACCACCTCAAAGCATGGTTTGGGTCTCGAAAGCCTGTTTAAGGGAAATGATATACATATTTGAAAAAAAAACTTTTAAATTAGAACGCAACTTAGTGACTAGATTTAATATGTTTATGAATGTGAAATCCGATTAACGCCTCGAGCCCTATCCCGACGTCGGATACGGGTGAGGGGAGTTACATTTAGTGGTATCAAAGTTAAGATTTAGTCGGTTTTAGGACTACTGTAGAGAGTATTGAGGTCTGCTACACATGCCATTATTCAAATATTGATAGTGTGATGTCTCGTAATTATTTAAATTGTGTTGAATATAGTAAATGTCTTCCAATCAAGCACAAGATGAGTACGAGGGAGCTGAGAGCAATGTTCCAGCTTCCGTACAATGAGCTGTATCTAGTAGTCGTAGAAGGCTTATGTCTGAAGGCTGGGAATAGGCCCGAGCTGCCTTCTTTGATATGATGGATGAATGGTTTGGGAATTACCTGAGGAATCGCCCCAACATACCAAGTCCTCCCCCGCCCCCAAACCAACCTGATGAGGATGTGCCACGAGGTATGACATTGGTAAGAATTGATAAAACCCCTGTTGATAAGCTTAGAAAGTATGGGGCTGAGGAATTCAGAGCTAAAGTTGATGATGATGCTTAAAGAGCCGAGTTTTGGCTCAAGAACACTACATGGGTGTTAGATGATTTGTTGTGAACACCCGAGGAGTGTTTGAAGTGTGTCGTGTCCCTCCTGAAAGAACTGCGTATCATTGGTGAAAGATTGTATCCTCGGTATTGCCAAAAGAGAATATCACTTGGGATTTCTTCCAAGCAGAGTTTAGGAAGAAATACATTAGCCAATGGTTTCTAGACTCGAAGTGAAAGGAGTTCCTGGAACTCAAACAAGGGAATAAGACTGTAGTAGAATACAAACGAGAGTTCGTGAGGCTAAATCAGTATGCAACTGATGTTTTCAAACTGAGTCAAAAATGTAACACCCCGTACCCGAGACCGTCGCCGGAGTCGGACACGAGGGGTTAACGGGCTTAATCCACTTACTTGCACAGTTCATTTTAAAAATTTCCAGACAGCCGGCTAACTATGTCACTGTCACCTTAAAAATCATATCTTGAGTCCCACAACTCGAAAATCAGTTTCATGATTTTTTTCTGAAACTAGACTCATATATGCATCTAAAAATTTTTTTCTAGAATTTTTAGTCGGGCCAATTAGTACAGTTTATTAGTTAAAGTCTCCCCTGTTACAGGGTGCGACGACACTGACCTTCCTGCATTACGATTTGGATATCTCCCTGTACAGGGCTTCAATACTGATTCCGTTTATTTCTACAGAAATTAAACTCGAAAAGGAATCTGTACATATATGGCATGACGTCTAATTATCTCTGGTCAATTTATAATGAATTTCCAAAGTCGGAACAGGGACTCCAGAAACTGTTCTGGCCCTGTCTCACAAAAACTTAAATATCTCTTAACATACTGTTCATATGATTGTTTTGTTACTCTCCTATGAAAATAGACTCGTAGAGGTTCGTTTACATAATTTATTCACTATTTAATTTCATTCCTACTATTTTTAGTGATTTTTCACATCCACGTCACTGCAGCTATCAGCATCTGTCTTTAAGGTAGGCTTTACCTATTTCATAGTTTCCATGATTCAACTAGCCCTTAAACATAAATAGCACAAAATATGATCATGATTAACCATCCCAATGGCTAATCATTTCCAAACATTTCCATACCTCTTAATGAACAACATACAATGATTATAATACCATGCCCAAAGTATACTTAAGCCATTTTCGCATGGCTATCCAAATTTACACAAAACCGAAAGGTACATGACCTACAACAAAAGGGTAGTCCTATACATGCCATTTCAAAGTTCAACCAAAATAGTATACCAAGAAGGAGCTTTGATAGTGTGGGTGACTTCGACTTCAAAATCCCGAGTCCGATAGTGAAGAACCAAAATCTATAAAGCAGAGAATCAAAGAAACGGAGTAAGCATTTAATGCTTAGTAAGTTTGAGTCATGAATTTAGACACAACCAAAGTATAGCATTCATGTAGCTAAACAGATAATTTCATATGCACAAATTCTCCATATCATACTTACTTCACATACCAACCCTTATATTCATGCACAAAGATCAACTTAGCCAAAGGCCTGTAGCTCATTTATCAACCGGCGAATACTTATTTGTAAGGGCTCAACTAATTCAGAGACATACCGAAACATACCTCATTGTTGGGATTTCACAAGCGTATTAACTGAAATTTTTACAGCAAGATCATTCATTCCCGAATCACGTACCTTCGGAATTTAACCGGATATAACTACTCGTTCAAATGCCTTCGGGACATAGCCCGGTTATAGTAGCTCGCACAAATGCCTTCGGGACTTAACCCGGATTTAGTAACTCGCACCAATGCCTTCGGATCTTAGTCCGGATTTAGTAACTCGCACAAATGCCTTCGGATCTTAGTCTGGATTTAGTAACTTAGCACAAAGCCTTCGGGACTTAGCCCGGACATCATTCGAATAACCAAGCACAATTATCAATAAATTATGACACATTCGTATTTCATCTTCATTAGCAAAACTCAAACACAAGACACTTATCACACTTGCAATTTCAGCTCAATAGCCACACACAAAGAGCATGATCTAATCAAATCATAATCTAAGTTCCATTACTCGAAAACTTACCTCGGATGTTGTCGAACGGTTTCAACGGCTATTCGATCACTTTTTCCTTTCCCTTATCCAACTGTGGTCCCCTAAGCTCTTGAGCTAATTCAAACAAATTTAACTTATAAAGTCTCATTTTGCTAGCTCATGGCCGAATATGACAAGGAGTTTGATAGGTCATATGGCCACCTTTTAGCTCAAATACACAATGATCATACGCATTTTTAATCACATCAAGCAATTTAATACAATTCATTCGAACATCAAAAGAGAAGCTCAAGGTACTTAGCCCATATATACATTAGACATTAGAGTCACATATGTACGAAATCACGAATCAAATTCAACATACTAGCTAATATTTCCCCTTAGCCGAATTTTCTAAGTCAAGCTAAAGCCATCAATAGGCTACCTATGGCGAACATACACATCAACTCATGGACTCATTCATGTGGCGAACATACACATCTATGCTAAGGCCGATTGCAACACTTAATACTTTCTACAAGTATGGTCACTTGTATTGACTAAACACCATTTGTTTCAAGTTCAAACTTGGCTAATACACATATATACACCATTAAAGCATCCTCTCCTTTCCATTAATTCAACACATGCATTACCCATAATATACAAAATTATATTCGCCTTAGCACACAACTTGCTAGCTGATTCTTCTCCATCTAGTAACTAATGCACATACGAGCTCATTTGTTAGACTCTACTTCATCTAACAACAACCTTATTTCTCTTCTATTTCCTACCATGGCCGAATGCTCAAGATACCTCAATATCAAAACTTTTAACTTGGGTTGCTTAAAGAGCTTGGTGATGAGTTCAAATTTATCTAACACCTCAAGCAACATAACACATCCCTTAATCTAGTGAACCACCATAACATCAAACACCAACCAAGAAAACAACACCCATGGCCGAGTATCATCTTCATCACATAGCAAGATTTAGACCATGGGCTAGGTAGAACTCAAGCTAACAACTAAAACATGCATGCATCTCATGGACAACATCAAACATACTTTAGTCTAGCAAATCACCATAGCCGATTTTCTCAAGCTCCTCCCTTCCTTTCTTTCCTCTATTCGCCAAGGATGAACCAAAGGATGAACACTCTTTTTTTTGTTTTTCTTTCCTTCAACTCACGGCAATAGGGGGCATGGATGAGACCCCTTTTTTTTCTTCCCATTTCTTTATTACTAACTTTATTTTATTGTTTCCTCCCATGATGCACCAACACAACATGTCTATGACATGTTTTGCCCATCACCCTTTGTCATGGCCGCCACTAGTAATTAGAGGGGAAAATTTGACATGCAAGTCCTCCTTTTGATTACATGCACTATTTGATCCTTGTAGATTAGCCTATCATATTTCAAAAGTGTCACACAAGTCCTATGTACTACATTCACATGTAATTAACTAAATCAAAGCTTAAAAATTTTTGCACATTCATATTCACATATTTTAGACCATAAATATCACATTCAAATAATTTGGTGACTCGGTTTAGCGGTCCCGAAACCGCTTTCCGACTAGGGTCACTATAGGGCTGTCACAAAAAATGTGTAAACGCTTCGAGGAAGGTCTAAATGAGGAAATTAAGTTGTTGATTGGGATCTTGGAAATACGAGAATTTGCCGCATTAGCTGGTCGGGCCAAGAAAGCCGAGGAGCTTAACAACGAAAGAAGTCAAGCAAAGAGAGAGGCCCGAGTCACGAGCAAGAGGTCTAATGGGAAAACACTCTCATTTCCCACAAAGAAATCAAGGAGCCAGCATGAACACTCTATTTCATCAGTAGGATATTTAGGTAGAGTGAGAAGCTCTAAACAACGAAGCCAAAAGTCTTCCTCCCCGATGGTAACTAGTGTGGGGAATGTAGATGATCAAAAGCTGAAGTGTAAGAGTTGCAACAAATTTCACTATGGAGAATGCCGAGTGAAAAGCGGTGCATGTTTCAGATGTGGATCTTTTGACCACTTTCTTAGGGACTGCCCAGAGCAAATCGAGAAAGAAGTCGAAGTAGCCCCGAAGTTGAGTACTCCCATTTCACGAGGTAGACCTCAGAGATATCTTGGAAGTACCAGTGGAAGTCGAGTTACGGCTAAAGATGCTACAAAACTAGAGGCTCGAGCCCCGGCAAGAACGTATGCGATACACACCTGAGAGGAAGCCTTTGCTCTTGATGTTATCACAGGTACTTTTTCTCTTTTCGATACATGTGTTATTGCCTTAATTGACCTGGGGTCGATGTATTCATCCATTTGCATGAGCTTGGTATCTAAAATGAACATACTCATTGAGCCTACAAAATTTATTATTAAAGTGTCGAACCCACTGGGCAGACTAATCATGGTTGATAAAGTCTGTAAAATTGTCTTTTGACGATTCAGGGTCATTGTTTTTCGACTAATCTTATGTTGTTACCATTTGATGAA
The DNA here is from genome assembly GCF_025698485.1 of Gossypium arboreum. Lineage (NCBI taxonomy): Eukaryota > Viridiplantae > Streptophyta > Magnoliopsida > Malvales > Malvaceae > Gossypium > Gossypium arboreum. The sequence continues at coordinate 48,395,782 of NC_069070.1, read as the reverse complement.
TTTTATGTAATACTTGGTTTGGATTGGTTAGCACTGCATGATGTAATTGTAAATTGTGGTGGTAAGTATATTAAATTGAAATGCCTAGATGGTGAGATTCTACGGGTTGATTCATGAAAGTTGGGTACACCTCCAGTAGTGATCTCGGCAATGGTTTCTCAGAGATATATGAGAAAAGGGTATGAAGCCTACCTTGCAATTGTATTGAACACTAAGGAAACAGAGTTGAAGATTGAGTTTGTGCCTATAGTATGTGAGTACCTATATGTATTTCCAGAAAAATTACCCGGATTACCTCCTGAAAGGGAAAGAGAATTTTGTATTAAGCTGGTGCTAGGGACAATTCCTATTTCAATTGCTCCGTATAGGATGACACCAACTGAATTGAGAGAGTTGAAAGCACAGTTGCAAGAACTGACGGATAAAGGTTTTGTAAGACCAAACTTTTCACCTTAGGGTGCTCCCGTTCTATTTGTAAGGAAGAAAGATGGTTCGATGAGATTATGTATATATTACCACCAACTAAACAAGGTAACTATCAAGAATAAGTATCCTTTACCAAGGATCGATGATTTATTCGATCAGTTGAGAGGAGCCATCGTGTTCTCTAAGATAAACTTGAGGTTTGGCTATTATCAGCTGCGAGTTAAAGAATCGGATGTGCCTAAGACAGCTTTCAGAACAGGGTACGATCATTATGAATTTCTAGTCATGCCGTTTGGGTTAACGAATGCATCGGCCGTATTCAAGGATCTAATGAATAGGATCTTTCAGCCATATTTTGATAAGTTTGTCGTTGTGTTTATTGACGACATCTTGATTTATTCCAAAGATGAGTCAGAACATGCAAAACAGTTGAGAATTGTGTTGCAGACTTTGTGGGAAAAGCAGCTGTATGCTAAGCTTAGCAAGAGTGAGTTTTGGCTTTAGGAAGTTGGATTTTTGGGTCATATTATTTTGGGTGAAGGCATTCGAGTCGATCAAAGTAAGATTTTTGCTATCGTCGAATAGAAACCACCAAAAAATGTAACTGAGGTTAGAAGATTTTTGGGCTTAGCAAGTTACTATCAAAGATTTGTGAAAGGATTCTCCATGATAGCAACTCTGATGACGAGATTGTTATAGAAAAAAGTTAAGCTTGAATGGACGAAAAAGTGTTAACAAAGTTTTGAGAAGTTAAAGACACTGTTAACTGATGCTCCTGTTTTAGTATTGCCTGAGTCGGGAAAAGAATTTGTAGTCTACAGTGACGCATCCTCAAATGGACTGGGTTTGTGTACTTATGTAAGATGGCAAGATAATAGCCTATGCTTCACGACAGTTGAAGCCGCATGAGAAGAACTATCCTACACACGACCTAGAACTTGCCGCCATCATTTTACTTTGAAAATTTGGAGGCATTATTTATATAGTAAGACTTGCCGCATATTAACTGACCACAAGAGTTTGAAGTATTTGATTACTCAAAAAGAATTAAATTTGAGGTAGCGGAGGTAGCTAGAGTTAATAAAGGATTACGAACTGATTATTGACTATCACTCGGGAAAGGCGAATGTGATCGCTGACGCGTTGAGCAGAAAATCCTTGTTTGCATTAAGGGCCATGGATACGCGTTTGGCATTGCTTGATGATGGTTCAGTCTTGGTTGAGCTAGAGGCTAGGCCAACATTCCTTAAGGAAATCTATGATGCTCAAACTAATGATGATGACTTGCAAGCTAAAAGAACTCAATGTGAGTCAGGTATTGAATCAGATTTTCAGATTGGTTCTGATGGATGTTTGATGTTCAGAGATAGGGTTTGTGTACCCAAAAATAATGAACTTATTCAGAAATTTTTGCAAGAAGCACATAACAACCGTCTGTCAATTCACCCGGGAAGTACCAAGATGTACAATGATTTGAAAAAAATGTACTGGTGGAATGACATGAAAAGAGATATTTCTGAATTTGTGTTGAAATGCCTAGTATGTCAGCAAGTTAAAGCTAAACATCAAGTGCCTTTAAGGTTGCTACAGCCTGTGATGGTCCCTGAACGGAAGTGGGACAGAGTTACTATAGATTTCGTGACAGGATCGCCATTGACTCCGAAGAAGAAAGATGCCGTATGGGTCGTAGTGGATAAGTTGACGAAGTCGACTCATTTTATTCCGATGAGGACAGATTACTCCCTCGATAGATTGACCGACTTGTACATTTCTGAGATTGTAAGATTGCATGGGGTACCACTGTCGATTATTTTCGACAGAGACCCAAGGTTCACTTCGAGATTCTGGAAGAAATTACAAGAAGCCTTGGGTATGAAGTTAAGCTTTAGTACAGCTTGTCACCTTTAGACAGATGGTCAGTCAGAGTGAATGATTCAGATTCTTGAGGATATGTTGCGATGTTGCATCCTTGAATTTCAAGGTAGCTGGGAAAAATATTTGCCGCTAGTAGAATTCGCCTGCAACAATAGTTTTTAGACGAGTTTGAAGATTGCGTCTTATGAGGCCTTGTATAGCAGGAAGTGCCGAACTCTATTGTACTAGACAGAATTTAAGGAAAATCAGATTCACAGAGTTGACTTGATTAAAGAAACTGAAGAGAAAGTTAAAGTGATAAGAAAATGTTTGAAAGCGGCATCAGATAGGCAAAAGTCATATGCTGATCTGAAATGAAAGGAAATTGAGTTTCAAGTTGGAGATAGAGTATTCTTGAAAGTGTCTCCATGGAAAAAAATGTTGAGGTTTGGCCGGAAAGGCAAATTGAGTCCGAGACTTATCGGATCGTACGAGATCATTGGAAGAGTTGGACCGTTAGCCTATCGCTTGGCATTACCACCTGAACTGGAAAAGATTCACGATGTGTTCCAAGTTTCTATGTTAAGGCGATACCGATCAGATCCCTCTCACGTGATTTCGCCTACTGAGATTGAAATTTGCCCGGACATGACCTATGGAGAGGAACCAGTTAAGATATTGGCTCGTGAGGCTAAACGGCTGAGGAATAAAGATGTGGCCTTAGTAAAAGTTTTATGCCATCATCATAGTGTAGAAGAGGCTACATGGGAACCAGAAGAAACCATGAGAAGCCAATATCCAAATCTGTTCACTGGTAAGACTTTCGAGGAAGAAAGTCCCTAATGGGGGGAGAATTGTAACATCCCAAAACTGGGGCTAGTCAAAATAGTGGTTTTGAGACCACAAATCCGACATCAAAATATTTATTTTATAATTATTGTGAGGCCTAGAATATGAGAATGTGCATGTGTTAAAATTTCATGAAGAAATTCTTTGAGTAAGTGCCCAATTGGAAAATTAGGGACTAAATTGAATAAATTGCAAAACTTGGATTCTAGAAGCAATTTGTATGAAATTTCTTTAGATTATAAAATAGAAGGTCTTGGGGAGAAATTTTCCCAATTTCTAAGTTCTTGGACAAAAATGGGCTTGCATGGATGAAATTTCAAAGAAAAGGGCTTAAGGGCATTTTGGTCATTTGGCATATTAATGAAATAAAATGAGAAAAAGAAGGTAAAAATCAGCCATCCTTCTCCCTTGTCTAGACAAAATTCCTAAGCCACCATAGCTAGGGTTTCCAAGCTTTTCAAGCTCATTAGTAAGTGCTCCTAAGCTCCGTTTTTAATGTTCTTTGTAATTTTGAGATCCCGGTAGCTTACTCTCTCCATTTCTACCCATATTTCATGCTAGGGTTCAAGTTTAAAAATTTACCCATACATGAGTTACTTGTATTTTGATGTTTTATGGAGGAATATGAAAGTTTGAAGTGTGTTAAACAACTTTTCCTAGGTGATTTTCATGAAAAACCTCTAAATGGACCTTTTTGCAAAAGTTGTAAAATGTGTGGTAGAAATGTGAAAATAGTGGAAAATGTGGGCTACCATAAGAGGGAAAAGTGTTTGGCTAGGCTTGAATAAGGTAGAAATTGCATGCGTTTCATTATACGAGCCTAGGGACTAAATCGTAAAAATGTGAAAGGTTAGGGGCAAAACGGTCATTTGGACCGGGGTGGAATTTAGACTTGAAATGTCTAATGTGGAGTGTTAATGATCTATTTTTATTGTTATAGACCCTGTGGAACAAATCCCGGAGGTCGATCGAGGAAAACGAAAGGTTTCGAAATAACCAAAACACGACACCGAAACGAATACCAGGTAAGTTCGGATAACTTAAAGTAAACACTCAATGTGTGTAATTATATGATTTATGAATGCATGATGATTGCATTTATTAATAACATGAAATTTTATGAAATGCATGTTTAAGTATGAATTGTGATAAACGTCTCGGTTGAGGTTAAAAAGGGAATTCGATGGATAAACCATGGTTGACATGTGTAATGAAGTCCTGCATGTGTTGCAATAAGGATTTAACCCGGACGGGTAATCCGTTGATCTCATTTATAAAAGGATCTAGCCCGAACGGGTGTTCCTTTGAATGGTCGAGCCTCTCGAAGAATATGCATGCATTATGGATTTAGCCCGGACCGGTAATCTGATTAGGATCTGAATTGAGCTTGGACTGGTAATTTAGATCCGAACTCAATAAAAGTATTCGTCATTATAAGAGATTTAGCCTGGACTAGTAATCCTGACATCACCTTATGAGTTCATAAAATGGGGGATTTAGCTTGGACTGGTAATCCTGCCATAAGATGTGAGGTTTGCGGGAATGCATATCTGAAACGATCATTGTACTAATTAACGGTAAATGGATATTCCATCGAGATTTCTAGAAACTCAATGAGATTAATGTAACATATATATACAAATGAGATGTTGAATGATAAGCTCATCGAAGATAACTTTCATAGTGCATTGTTATGTGACTAACTCATTGATTGAGTGTAAGTGATAGGGAAGCCATCCTATGGTCATTGAATTTATTGCCCAATTTGATTTCATGCTAATTACTTGGTAAGTTTACTTTCTGGTTATTCGAGCTTACTAAGAATGAAAATGCTTACCCCTCTCTTTTCCCTATCTTTCACAGAGCTCGAGGACTCGTAAAGATTGGAAGACGGTTGGAGAGTTAGCATACTATCAAATATACTAGCTTTGGTATAAAGACATTTCTAAATTGTTCAATGGCATGTATAGGTCTTTTGAGTATTTTGTTATATGTGTCATTTGATTTGCCAAATGAAGGCTTGTAAAGATAAATCTATCTTTTTGTTTATGGCCATAGAGATCGGCTTGTTTTGAAGTAGGCTATGATCTACAAAATTTCCATGCAAGTTTATAATCATGTGCGATGGTTAAATTCCAATTGGCAATGAGTCATAAGAACGAGCCAATCTTGAATGTATTAAAGTGTATGACAACACATAAATACAAGATGGGAAATAACTTAGCATGCATGAAACCAATGATATGAGGTTTCTATGCAATAAGTTTTTGCAAAGATCATTTATGAGAGCATAATTATGTTATACTTTGTTTTTGATATTCATTAAGTATAAGTGTTAAAAGGGGGTGACTATATGGTCTACATGGTTGGGTACACGGGTGTGTGCCTAGACCATGTGTGACACACGGGCCATACCCGTGGGCGTGTGGCATGGTCGTGTGTTCCCTGCATCTAAAGTGGTATGTCTGTTAAATTCACACGGCCAAGACACAAGCCTGTGTGTCTTGGCCGTGTGAATTTAACAGAATGCTCAAGTCTTGGACACGGGGTGATTGCACGGGCGTGTGACACTTCATGTTGAAAGGAATTTTCCAAGGTGCCCAAAGTTTATCAAACGTTTTCGGTTTTGTCCCGCACTGCCTCAAGGCATGTTTAAGGTCTCGAAGGCATGTTTAAGGGAAAGGATATACATATTTGAAAAAAAATTTAAATTAGAGCGCAACTTAGTGACTTGATTTAATATTTTTATGAATGTGATATCCCGGTAACGCCTCGAGCCCTATCCCGACGTTGGATATAGGTGAGGGGTGTTACATTTAGTGGTATTAGAGTTATTGTTTAATCTGTTCTAGGACTACCGTAGAGAGTATTGAGGTCTGCTACACATGCCATTATTCGAATATTGATAGTGTGACGTCTCCTAATTATTTAAATTGTTTTGAATATAGTAAATGTCTTCCAATCAAGCACAAGATGAGTTCGAGGGAGCCGAGAGCCATGCCCCAGCTTCCGTACAACGAGCTGTATCTAGTATTAGTAGAAGGCTTATGTCTGAAGGTCGAAAAGAGGCCCGAGCTGCCTTCTTTGATATGATGGACGAATGGTTTGGGGATTACCTAAGGAATCGCCCCAACATACTAAGACCTCCACCGTCCCCAAACTTAGTGAGTTTGATATAGAGAAAAAAAGGGAGAAAAAGATCAATAGTCTAGACTCTTGACTTCTTTAAACACCAGCATTCTGACCAATTTAATCTAAATTTTTATCACAATTTTATGAGTTAAAAAATTTAATTTACTTTATAGTTTACTAAAAAACATAAAATGATACTGAAAATATGTTTAAAAATAATAAATAAATAGTAAATTTAGATATGTCACAGAATATATTTTTAATGTCAATGATTTTTTGTTTGTGAAACTAGATCATATCAAGAAAACTGATAAATGAAGTGATCCAACCTAAATTTGTCTCAATTTAAAGATAGTATTATTTAGCATGATATGAAAAGTGTAGGACCCTCCTTAATGAGAGAGTCCAAATCAAGTTAATTTGACTAGCTCTCTTCTTCTCGGATATCTCATACGGCCCGATGAACCTCGGACTCAGTTTGCCTTTATGCCTAAATCTGAGCACCTTTTTCCAAGGTGAAACTTTAAGAAATACTTTGTCTCCAACCTGATATTCAATGTCTTTTCGTTTTAAATTCGCATACGACTTCTGACGATCCGAAGCTACCTTCAGACTTTCACGAATTACTTTTACTTTTTGCTCAGCATCTTTAATCAAATTGACCCCAAAGATTTTATTTTCACTAAGCTCGGTCCAAAATAACAGTGTACGACATTTACGACCATACAAAGCCTCATAAGGTGCCATCCTAATGCTTGATTGAAAACTATTGTTGTACGCGAATTCAATCAAAGGTAAATACCGTTCCCATGAACCACTAAACTCAAGGATGCAACATCTCAACATATCCCCGAGTATCTGAATTATCTGCTCTGATTGACCATCAGTCTGAGGATGAAAAACGGTGCTAAAATGCAACTTGGTACCCAATGCTTCTTGCAATTTCTTCCAAAATCGCGATGTGAATCTCGGATCTCTATCCGACACAATAGAAATAGGTACCCCGTGTAACCTTACAATCTGAGAAACGTACAATTCAGCTAGTTTGTCCAGTGAATAATCCGTACGTACGGAAATAAAATGAGCCGACTTAGTCAGTCTATCAACAACAACCCAAATCGCATCTTTCTTATTTGACGACAATGGCAACCCAGATACAAAATCCATCGTGACTCGATCCCATTTCCATTCGAGTATCATGATCGGTTGAAGTAACCCTGAAGGCACTTGATGTTCCGCTTTCACTTGTTAACATATCAAACACTTCGAAACAAAATCAGAAATGTCTCGTTTCATACCGGGCCACCAAAATTGACGTTTCAGATCGTTGTACATTTTTGTACTCCCCGGGTGAATTGACATTCGGCTACTATGAGCCTCATTCAAAATTACCGAAATAAGTTCTGAATTTCTTGGAACACACAATCGACTTCTGAACCTCAAACAATTGTCGTCATCAATTTGAAATTCTGATTCCAAATTTGAAACACATTCAGCTCGATTAGCAACCAATTTATCATCGACTTTCTGAGCTTTACGTATTTGATGAATCAATAATGGTTTGGCCCTTAATTCTGCTACTAACACATTATCAGATGAAATAGACAGGTGTACATTCATCGCTCGTAAAGCAAACAGTGATTTACAACTTAAAGTATCAGCAACCACGTTAGCCTTTCCCGGGTGATAGTCGATGACAAGCTCATAATCTTTCAACAACTCAAGCCAACGTCTTTGTCGCAGATTCAAATCTCTTTGAGTCATCAAATATTTGAGGCTTTTGTGATCCAAATATACATGGCACCTCTCTCCAAACAAGTAGTGTCACTATATTTTCAAAGCGAATACGATGGCAGCTAATTCAAGATCATGGGTCGGATAGTTTTTCTCATGAGGCTTCAATTGCCTCGATGCGTAAGCTACAACTCGACCTTCTTGCATCAATACACAACCCAGCCCAAGTAAGGATGCATCACTGTAAATGACAAACTCTTTACCGGATTCGGGCTACACTAGTCTTCGGAGCTTCATCAAATCGTTTTCAATCGATCGAAGCTCACGACATTTTTCGACCATTCAAACTTAGCATCTTTCTGCAGTAGCTTCGTCATTGGTGTGGCTATCATCGAAAAACCCTTTACAAACTATCTGTAGTAACCGGCAAGTCCTAAAAAGCTCCGAACTTCAGTAACATTTCTTGGAGGCTTCCAGTTAAGTACGGTCAAAATTTTGCTCGGATCAACTCGAATTCCCGATGTGGATACCACATGACCCAAAAGCCTAACTCTCTCAACTAGAACTCACATTTACTGAATTTAGCATATAACTGCTTATCCCGTAAAATCTGCAACACTAATCTCAGGTGCTCGGCGTGTTCAGTTTCATCACGTGAATAAATCAAGATGTCATCTATAAACACAACTACAAACCGATCCAAACACTGTCTGAAAATTCGGTTCATCAAATCCATAAATATTGCAAGGGCATTAGTGAGCCCAAACGGCATCACTAAGGACTCGTAGTGACCGTATCTCGTTCTGAAAGCAGTTTTAGGTATATCTGAGTCTCGAACTCGCAACTGATAATAATCCGATCTCAAATCAATTTTTGAAAACACTGAGGCTCCCTTCAGTTGATCAAACAAATCATCAATACGCGGTAACGAATATTTATTCTTTATTGTCACTTTATTCAACTGATGATAGTCGATGCACAACCTCATGGTTCCGTCCTTCTTTTTCACAAACAACACTGGTGCATCCCAAGGTGAGAAACTCGGTCTAACGAAACCTCTATCCGTCAACTCTTGCAACTGAGCTTTCAATTCCTTTAATTCGGTTGGTGCCATATGATACGGAGCTATCGAAATCGGTGTAGTCCCAGGTACAAGTTCAATGCCAAACTCTACTTCCCGGTCAGGTGGTAACCCCGGTAATTCTTCGGGAAAAACATCTGGATATTCACAAACCACTGGCACTGATTCAAGCTTCTTTTCTGATTCTTTACTATCAAGTACGTATGCAAGATACGCTTCACACCCCTTTCTCACATTTTTTGAGCTAACATCGAGGATATTATTATTGCTGGTAATCCGTTCCAATCAATAGACTCAACTTGGATTATCTCATTATTTGCACATCTCAAATCAATGGTTTTACTTTTGCAATTCACAACTGCATCATGTATGGTCAACCAATCCATACCAAGGATAACATCAAATTCATCAAATGGTAAAAGCATCAAATCGACCAGAAAGCAGTAATCTCGGACTACTAGGGGGCATTTCTTACACACCTTATCAACAAGCACATAACGACCCAAGGGATTTGACACTCGAATAACAAACTCAGTAGACTCAATAGATAAAGTCTTACTGGATGCTAAAGTCTCACATACATAAGAATGAGTAGAACCAGGGTCAATCAAAGCAATCACATCATATCAAAAAGAGTAAAAGTACCGGTAATAACATCTGGTGATGAAGCATCCTCGCGTGCGCGTATAGCATAAGCTCTAGCAGGAGCACGAGCCTCGGATCTGGTTGTAACATCTCTAGACCCTCTCTGACCACCGCTAGCATTCCCCGTATTCCTAGGTGGTCTACCTCGTGCTGTAGTATTACTCGGTTTCCCACTCTGATTCACATTTTGTTCGGATAATCTCGGGCAATTTTTAATAAAGTGGTCGGCTGACCCGCATTTATAACAGGAGCGATCATGAAATCTACAACTCCCCGAATGCCATTTACCACAATACTTGCACTCGGTTCTATCCCGACGTTTGTTTCCAACACTGGCAACTGAAATGGCTTGTGTACTCACAGGGGGTCGATTGTGGTCTCGTCTGGAAAAACCCAAAATATTCTTTGATCGGCTTGAATCATCTCGAAATTTCTTCGATGATTGCTGAAAAGACTTTCCTGAAGATCTTTTACGAAATTCTCCAACTTTAACATCAGCTTTCTTTTTTTTCTTTACTAAGTTCTTCGGCTTTGCAAGCTTGTTCGACAAGTACTACGAACTCTCGTATTTCAAGAATGCCAACAAACATCTTTATATCTTCATTCACCTATCTTCAAAACGTTACACATAATAGCCTCGCACGATACACACTCCGAGCATATCTCTCGAGTCGACAAACTTCCGCTCATAATCGATGAATCGACATGAAACCCTGTTTAAGCTCAAGAAATTCTTTTCGTTTTTGATCAATGAACCTCTGACTGATATATTTTTTTCGAAATTCAATCTGGAAGAATTCCCACGTCACCCGTTCTTTGGGCACAACAGAAACCAATGTATTCCACCAATAATAGGCAGAATCACGTAGCAGAGATATGGCACATTTCAGACATTCATCAGGTGTGCAAGATAGTTCATCGAATACTCAGATAGTATTGTCCAACCAAAATTCAGCTTGCTCAGCATCATCGCTATCTGTAGCCTTAAATTGAGTAGCCCCGTGCTTTCGGATTCTGTCTACCGGAGACTTATTTAACCTCGTCTAATCAGTTACCGAAGGTATCGTAGGTGCAAGGGGTGTATTCTTCGGGAGTGGGTGTTGTGGAACAGCCGTATTAGTTCGAATGTATTGGTTGAACCAATCATTCATCACACTATAAAAAGCCTGTCTAGCCTCCTCGTTCTGATTGCTTGCAATAGGTTGAGAGTCCATCGGCACTGTCCCATGCGCGGGAACAGGCGCTACACTCTCAACATCATCGGCCACCGCTCGACTTGGATCGGGATCCATTACTATACGAAAACACATTTTTAACTGTCAGAATTCATCATACTACCGTATTAATACTATATGGCATGTATAGCTAGACTCAAACACTCAACGTTAGTCCTAGAATCGACTAAATTGTAGCTCTGATACCAATAAAATGTAACACCCCTAACCTGAATCCGAACGCCAGATTAAGGCTAAGAGGTATTACCGAACTAAACATTTAATTATCTCATTCACAGTGTCAATAAACATAAACAGAGATCGAGCTGAAATACATACTGATATTTAAGTTATACGCCATTTTCGTATAGCCAAAATATTTACAATTTCAAAACATAGTTATCATTAGCCTATTCTATACATGCCATATCGAGTCCAAAATATAACTATACCAAAAAGATCGATAGTGTGATGAACTGCTGACGATCCCCGAGTCGGTGGCCAAAATCAACAATCTATAAAACAGAGAAATAAAGAACAGAGTAAGCTTTCAAAGCTTAGTAAGTTTTAAGCATCACAAACAATTAAAGACTTATCAAAAATCAAAACATTCATTCACACTTAAGTATCATTCTTTAGTACTAATAATTCACAAAAATCATTGACTGAATGTACATGAGTACGTAAAGAAATTTTAACATATAATTCATATACAAATATACCATGACCGATTAAATCATTCTCATATTCACAAATATAACCATCAATCATATTTATATATATATATATATATATATATTCTTCTTTGATGCTAATGATTCACTTGAAATCAATTCACCGATGAGTAAGTAATACGCACGAACATTTTAAATGTATAGTACTTACTCGACGATGGTTTATCGCGAACATTCAATATCGTAATCTTACTTAACTTATCGGCATTAAGCACATTACGTCTTTAGGACTTGAAACCAATTACCAGCACAAGCCTGCGGGAATTTAAACCTGGTATAATACCAGCTTGAAGCCTGCGGGACTTTAGCCCGAACATATTTCTAGCACGTAGCCTACGGACCTTAAGTCCGGATATATTTCCAGCAGATAGCCTGCGGACCCTAAGTCCGGATATAATTCCAGCACATAGCCTACGGACCCTAAGTCCGGATATACATCACTGAATGTCATGCATACTTATTCGCAAGAAAATTCAATTCACATAACATCTCACAATCATAGTTCATTTATTCCATTCGAATAATAGCATAACATGGGCACCATTTATATAACTTTTGGCTCAATAACATACATAAGAATATATGTCCATTTACTTTCCAAGCTTAACTTCTAATGTCTATTCAGCTTTAAGCCTTAAACATAAATTATTTGTCATTCAACTATATTCAAATAGAATCAATAGATCGCAGTACAGTTATCATACACATATCAAGACATTATCAATTACATACTAAATGTGACTATTCAAAACTTACCTCGGATATACTTGAACGGTTGCAGAAAGGCTACTCAATTACTTTCTCTTTTCCTCTATCCAACTTCGACCCTCTTTGCTCTTGAGCTTGATTTAAGCCTATGGTAATCGAATGAAGTTTTCTCCCCTTTCCTCTCTTACATTTCGGCCCAGAAGAGCAAAGGTGAAGCTTTGTTTTCATCACCCATTTTCTTTTTATTAATTTATTACTAAATTAAAATTATAAAGCCATTATAATTAAATAATACATATATAACATATAACATATCATCATTTCCGGCCACTACCTAAATAAAATGAATATTTGACATGCAAGTCCATCCTCTTTGTCACATGCATTAATAGGCCACTTAAGATTAACCTATCACATTTCAGAATTTTCTCACATAAGTCCTATTTAATAATTTCACATACAATTGACCAAATTAAAACATGAAACTTTCACACGTGCATGTACACATACAGTAAGCATAGATTATAATGGTTAATTATTTTTATGACTCGGTTTTGTGGTCCCAAAACCACTTTCCGACTAGGGCCAAATTAGGGTTGTCACAGCATGACTTTACTAGCAACAATGGAATTCATTGCTCGATTAAAGAGTTAACAGCATCCTCTTATTGACATTGTATGGATTGATAAATATGGAACATGACCACAGGCGGGAACGAGTAATTTATCACAGTCATTTGTTGACAGTGATCATATTTATCATTAAGAAAACAATATGGTGATAATGTGATAACTTATGATTTTATTGAGTGAACGAATTTAACTCAAATGAATCAATGATATTATATGAGGGTAATACGCACATGATGAGGTCATTAGACAAAGCAGTTTGATAAATTACTTTCATAAATAGTACACAATAAGAAGTTTTCAATCATGGTACTTCTTGTGGACTAACTCAATGATTAAGTAAATTGTGAATTATCAGAACAATGCGTTTGGAAAGCCTAATTGTATATGTCTGATTGGTCCCTCCCCTAGCTCAACAAAAGCTTGATCAGACTATATTTGAATCAGAAAAAAATTATATGACTTTGGAAATAATTTAATTGACTCGATTTATTTGATGTGGAATTAAATTCGACCGTCATGAGAATTGTTCAACTAGAGAATTTGATTAAAGAATTTTCTTGAAAAATTAATTTTGAAAAATCTCAATGATTTTTAATAAAATTAATTTTGCTATTAAAATAAATATTACATTTTTGGAAATCAATTTTCAAGTCAGAAAATTGGCCCAATGAGTAATTAAACTTGAAAATTGGACTTGCGATCGAAAATTGAAATCGATAACCAAAAAATGAGATCGAGACCTAAAACTAGTCGAACTTGTAACACCCCGTCCGATGTAGTCCTAGTTGGTGGTTTGTGTGGGCGGATTGTTGGCTATGTATAAGCCAAGGAAGGCTGATTCACTCTATATCCACCAGGTAAAGTTAGTGCTAGTTTTTGCGCCATGATTGGCGGATTGTTTGTCTAACTAGGAAAATTTGTAAAGACTTAGTTAAAGGTTCCTCTTTTGGAAAAGTGTAGGTTACTAATATATACATCTTGTCATGGTCGATGTGGAGAACCCGCCAATCAGCGGATTCTCATGGTGAGTTTTGTGTTGGCAGACCCTTCTGTTAGTATCCACCAAGTGGTCTATTTTATTTGGTATGTAGATTCCGCTATGGCAGATTGTTAGACTCAATTGTTTTCTTTGTGAGCACTGTGGGTAAGGTCATGGCTGTGGAATAGTTTAACATTCTTGCTTATGAGGCGTGAGTATACTATTCAGTTTTAGTTGGTTTCTTGTTAAAACCTAGTTGGATTTGAACTAGAGTACTGTAAATAACAACTTGATGTGTTTAGGTAGTTGAATGACTTGTTTAGTTGGTTGCTTATGAGTACAAACAAAGTTTACCACTTTGATTAGTGGTAGTAGTGGTGTTTGGTAGAAAGAAGTGTCGATAGATTGATATGTCGACCACCAAGGGGTGTTGAATCAACTCTAATAGCTGGCCATATGTAGAGTTATTGTGAGAGCCATGCTGGCTATAAATAACATTGTGGCTAATATAGTAGGGGTTCTTCTTTCTTTCTTTTGCTTTATTTTTATTCTTGTACCTGATAAGAGGGAATAACCTCGTCAGAGAAGAATTGGCAAGTGTCCGAATAACAAGTAAAGTTCGAAGAGTGTAGTGAAAGACTTGTGGTGTAACCAACTTCTTTGAGATCTTTTATGAGTATCCAATTTGTGTGAGTTTTCTATGAGTCTACTCTGAGTCCCTGTATATTGTTAGTTTTAGGGTTGTCATAGTTAAAGGTTATGAATTTAGGTAAAACTGTCTCATTTGAAAATGGTAAGGTGTTGCATGTAACCAAATGCATGTGCATGTAAGTGATAAAAAATAAATACGACTTCCTTGGTGTGCAAACTCGATATCCGTATATGTTGGATCACTGGTAGGGCATGTTAGTTGTTAACTATGAAAAAGAGCCCTAATCTCGTGGGAAAACACACATATGTATTAAATAGCATGGACAAAGACATCCATTAATGTAACACCCCTCACCCGTATTCAACGCCGAAATAGGGTTATAGAGCATTACCAGACTTATATACTAATTACACATTCATTTTCCATACATTTTCACATTTCAAGCAATCATTAATCGATCTCAAACATATTGTCCCTAATACAAGCCTACAAGGCCCTAAACATGCATTGGGAGTGTGATACATGCACAGGAACGGTTGAAGTGCATTCGAGTTCATTAAGTGGACCAAACTCCAAGTTGCTCATTTCAAGTGAGGATCCAATTGAAATTCTCATCGAGTTTATAACACGTGCTAGATCAAAGAAGTTTAAAGAGGTGAAGATGGGCCTGATTCAGCAAGTTTAGGTTGAACATGAGATGTCCAACCCTTATTGGACCCAAAATATCGTTCCAAGTCCATGCAATGTTTTGCATATGGCTGTTTGTTTAGTTTAATTAATTTTACAACTTTTAATTATGTCTTATTTATTCTATGCATCTTTAATTAATGTTTTGCATTATTAATCTACATCTTTTAATTGTGACATGCACGATTTGTTCTGCATTTAAAAAAGTCATGCATTATGTAACTCTCTTGTTAGTTAAGTTTTCACCATAAATTATGACATGCATTATGTAACTCTCATGTTAGTTAAGTTTGCATCATTAATTTAAGTCATGCATTAAGTAACTCATTTGTTCATTTAGTTAGCATCTTAGACCATGCATTTAAGCATCCTAGTTGTTAAATATGTTTGAGTTTGTTTATGTAAGTATGTTATTTAATTTGGCTGTTACTTTTTAATGTATAAATTAAAGTATGTTTATTTTCATTTTAAATAAGGTGATTTAAATTGCATGTTCAATTAATTTGTGTGCATGAGTGTTATTAAGTATGTTGTTTTTATTAGTGTTTTACATTATTATTTAATCTTAAATATCTATTTTTCAGGTGACTTTTCATATGATTAAAGACTCTTCAAAGTTGGACAGTTTCAAAGCTTTTAAAAGAACATTAAGGAGGTTGTTTAAAGGACCAAAAGGGACTCTTCAAGTCTGAACGTTTTTGGACTCTTAAGTCTTCATCATGGTGCCATTTAAGAGGATGTTACACAAGCTTTTATCTTGTGGTTACAAAGGAGCTGAAGGGACATCAATCAAACACATTAAGGATACTTTAAGTCTTCATTAAGGAGAATTGGCATGCCTTTTCAACTACATCAGATTCCAATGAAGAGACATGACTCATTGGCTTCCTTACAAGAGTTAAAAACAAAATTATTGCTTGAAATAACCTTAGTTAATTGCTGAAGATGAAAGGTCTCACATAAGCATTCAAATAGTCACAATGTTGCATAAGGATACTTAGACTTATCAAGGTACTCCTTGTGGCGTCAAACCTTTTTCTTTTGAACTTATCACTTCCTTTCTTTCTTTGTTCTGAAGTGTGGCATTCTAACATACTCCTGGTTCCTATTTTCTAAATAGCGGGTTACAGTTTACTTATTCTTCTACAAGGACTTGTTTGTTATTTCACTTTATAGAAATCGGGTCACGATTTTTCATATCGTTGGTTCATTTCTAAGTGTCCATTTCGTGCAAGTTATCCATCCAACACCATTTCCATCCATTCTATCGAAACAATAACCATTAATCCCATTTTCACCTTAAAGTCTATTTCAAAATGATACAGCATTAGACGATTAGGCAACTCAACATCTTGTAATCAAATTCATGATTATGAGCATGCATCAAAGTTGTTCAGGACTAAATCGATAACTTTGGAAACTTTTTGAACACTTAGAAAATTTTCTCAAAAACAGAGAACACACGCCTGTGTGGCCCGGTTGTGTCTCTCACACGGCCAAAGACACACCCGTGTCGTAGGCCTTATGGACATTCGAAATGGGAGAACATGGACGTGTCCCAACCCGTGTCTGACCCCATGTAACCCTCTGATTTGGGTCACACAGCCAACACACACGCCCGTGTGCCCTAAAAATGGCCATACACGCTCATGTACTGGGCTGTGTGCTAGGTCGTGCCAAACCTGTAGGGTATACTGACTTATGCCACACGGCCAAGTCACACGCCTGTGTGTGAGGCCGTGTGGAACATACTGACTTGTTTTTAATTTCAACATTAGGGGACACACAACCATGGACATGACCGTGTATCACACACGGCTGAGACACACGCCCTTGTCTCTGCCCATGTGGACAAAAATAGGCTATTTACCAAGCCATTTTGCCACTGAAACTTGTGCTCACCTACATCAAACTTAAAGGCACCAACACAAAGCATCAATAGGCATTTTAAATCAACCAGTTCAAACATAATTTATGCACATTCAATACTTTCATTCTCTATACACACTAATCACAAAACATGTCATACCATTTATACCAAATTCACATTTATAATTTAAATGGCTAGACACTTCCAAACATGCATCGTTAAACATCAAACTCACACGCGTTTAACTACTCTCATATCAACAAATTGACCTCCACAATTTTATAATTCATAAGCATCATATACCTATCCATGAACTCACAATCCAAGCCATAATATATATGATTCAAACCTAACAAACAACCAAAAATGAGTCGTCTCTCATGACTATTGTGACAGCCCAAAAATTGACCCTAGTCGGGAAGTGGTTTCGGGACCGCTAAACCGAGTCACCGAAATGTTTGAGCGTAATACTTATTGTCTATAATATGTATTTATGAATGTGTGAAAATTTCAAGCTTCGATTTAGTCGATTGCATGTGAATTCAGTTATTAGGACTTGTGTGACATTTTTGAAATGTGATAGGCTAATCTATAAGGACCTAATAGTGCATGTAATCAAAAGGAAGGACTTGCATGTCAAATTTCCCCCTAATAGCTAGTGGCCGCCATGACAAGGATTATGGGCAAAAACATGTCATAAAACATGTTGTGACAATGGTGTATGTAAGAAAAAAATAAAATAATGAGCATGGGAATTGAATAATGAAAGGGAAGAAAAAAAATAAGAGAATGGTGAGTGTTTCCCCCCCCCATTGCCGTGAGTTGAAGAAAAGAGAAGAAAAAAATTTGTTGTTCATCTTTTTTCATTTCTTGGAGCCGAAAATTCTAAGGAAGAAGGAAGGGGTTCTTGCTTCATGCTTGGTTTGGAAGAGGATTAGGAGGAGGTTTGGCCATACTTGTGTCTAGATTAAGGTATGTTTGAGGTTGTGCCATGAGATTCATGCATGTTTTTAGTTGCTAGCTTGATGTTCTTATTAGCCCATGGTTCAAATCTTTGCTATGTCATGGGGATGATATTCGGCCAAGGTGGATGTTGTGTTAATGCCATTGCATGCTAAATATGAAGCTTGATAATGATACATGTGATGGTGGATTGAGGACTCTTGGATTTTCTTTTAGCATTTTTGAGTGAGACATTAAGTTCTTTGTTTAACCATGACCAAAATTGAAACGGTATGGTGTTGTGGTGTATTCGGCCATGGTATATCCATAAGTATGATTTATGCATATTGCATGGTAGGTAAGATTTGAGCTTTGGATATATGTTTATATTTGGATATAAGCAACTTGAGATTCGGCCCTTGCACCTATATGTATATATGTTCGCACATGATGTATTGGTATGACATATATACTATCTCAAGGTATATATTTACTTATGATGATGTTTCGGTTATAAAGTAAATGATAGATGTGTATTGAGCTTCAATATGTAATGCGTTAGTGAGTAAAATGTATGCCGTTTATGTGTGGTATTAAGTGTATAATTGGCCTCAACATGGACATGCATATTCGGCCACATGAGGGGGATTGGTGTGCATGCATTCAGTTAGAGGCAAGCATATTGATGCCTATTCTTGGCTTAGAAAATTGACTAAGGAGAGTACTAACTAATGTGTTGAGTTTGATTCATGATTTCGTACATATGTGACTTTAATGTCTAATGAAAATATGTGGGCTAAGTACCTTGAATTCCTCTTTCGATGCTCAAATGATTAAATCAATTTATTTGTTAAATTAAGCTCAAGAGCAAAGGGAAGCTAAATCCGATAAAGGGAAGGAAAAAGTGGTCGAATAGCCATCGGAATCATTCGACAACATCCGAGGTAAGTTCTTGAGTAATAGAGCTTAAATTATGATTTGATTAGATCATGTCTCAAGTAAACCGAAATCATGCTCTTTGTGTGTGGATATTGAACCGAAATGTGCAAGAGTGATAAGTGTATTGTATTTGAGTTTTGCTAATGAAAATGAAATACGAATGTGTCATGATTTAGTGTTAAATGTGCATGTTTATTCGAATGGTGTCCGGGCTAAGTCTCGAAGGCTTTTGTGCTAAGTGACTAAATCCGGGTCAATTCCCGAAGGCATTTGTGCTAGTTACCAAAACCGGGTTAAGTCCCGAAGGCATTTGTCCGAGTTACCAAAATCGGGTTAAGTCCCGAAGGCATTCGTGCGAGTTACTAAATCCGGGCTAAATTCCCGAAGGCAATTGTGCGAATCACTATAACCGGGCAATGTCCCGAAGACAAGCGAGCGAGTTGCTATATCCGGTTAAATTCCGAAGGTACGTGATTCGGAAATGAACGATCTTACTGTAAAAATCCCAATTAATACGCTTGAAAAATTCCAGCAATGAGGTATGTTCGTGTGTGCATTGGAATAGTTGAGTTTCTTCGAATAATATTCGCTCAGTTGAGTAATGAGCTTCTGGTATTTGACTAAGATGATCCCTTATGTATGAACATAGTGTAACACCCCGTACCCGAGTCCGTTACCGGAATCGGACACAAGGTGCACACAGACTTAACTATTTTCACAGTCCATTTAGAAATTTCCAGACTAGCTGGTCACTGCATCACTGTCGCCTTAAAAATCATATCTTGAGTTTCAAAGCTTGAAAATTTGTTTCGTAATTTTTCCCTGAAACTAGACTCATATTTACATCTACATATTTTTTTCTAGAATTTTTGGTCAAGCCAATTAGTACAGTTTATTAGTTAAAGTCTCCCCTATCCCAGGGTTTGACTACACTGACCTTCGTGCATTACAAATTGAATATCTCCTTGTACAGGGCTTTAATACTGATGACGTTTGTTTCTATAGAAACTAGACTCAGAGAGGAATCTATAAATATATGGAATGACTCCTAATTATCTCTGGTTAATTTACAATGAATTTCCAAAGTCGGAACAGGGGATCCAGAAACCGTTCTGGCCCTGTTTCACGAGAACTTTAATATCTCTTAACATATAACTCATATGACCGTTTCGTTTCTTCCACATGAAAGTAGATTCATCAAAGTTAATTTACATAATTTATTCACTATTTAATACCATTTCTATTATTTTTAGTGATTTTCACATCCACATCACTGCTGCTGTCAGCATCTGCCTTTAAGGTAGGCTTTACCTATTTCATGATTTCCATGATTCAATTGGCCCTTTGCATACATAGCACAAAGTGTGATCATGATTAACCATCCCAATGGCTAATCGTTTCAAAACAATTCCATACCTCATAATGATCAACAAACAAACGATTATGGTACTAGGCTAAAACGATATAAGCCATTTTCGCATGGCCATCCAAGTTTACACAAAACCGAAAGGTACATGACCTTCAACAAAAGGGTAGTCCTATACATGCCATTTCAAAGTTCAACCAAAATTGTACCAAAATGGGGGCTTTGATAGTGTGGATGACTTCGACTTTGATGATCCCGAATCCGATAGCTAACGAGCAAAATCTATAAAAGCAGAGAAACAGAGAAGACGGAGTAAGCAATTTATGCTTAGTAAGTTTGAGCAAGAGATTCCAGCACAACAAAAGCATAGCATTCATTAAGCTAACGGATAATTTCATATGCACAAATTCTCAATATCATACTCATTTCACGTTCCAACCCCTATGTTCATACATAAGGGATCATCTTAGCCAAATACCGAAACCCATTACTCGATCGAGCGAATATTATTCGAAGGGAATCAACTAATTCAAGCACATACGAACATACCTCATTGCTGGAATTTTTCAAGCGTATTAACTGAAAATTTTATAGCAAGATCGCTCATTCTCGAATCACGTACCTTCGGAATTTAACCGGATATAACGACTCGCTCAAATGCCTTCGGGACGAAGCCCGGTTATAGTGACTTCGCACGAATGCCTTCGGGATTTAACCCGGGTTTAGTAACTTGCACAAATGCCTTCGGGCTTAGCCCGGATTTATTAACTCGCACGAATGCCTTCGGATCCTAGTCCGGATATAGTCACTTAGCACAAAGCCTTCGGGACTTAGCCCGGACATCATTCGAATAACCGAGCACAATTATCAATAAATTATGACACATTCGTATTTCATTTTCATTAGCAAAACTTAAACACAAGGCACTATTCACACTTGAAATTTCGGCTCAATAGCCACACACAAATAGCATGATTTTAATTTGCTTTAAACATGATCTAATCAATTCAGAATTTAAGCTCTATTACTCAAGTACTTACCTTGGATGTTGTCGAGCGATTTCGACGGCTACTCGACTACTTTTTCCTTCCCTTTATCGGATTTAGCTCCGCTTTGCTCTTGAGCTTAATTTGACAAATAAATTGATTTAATCATTTGAGCATCGAAAGAGGAATTCAAGGTACTTAGCCAATATATATACTCATTAGGCATCAAAGTCGCATATGTACGAATCATGAATTGAACTCAACACATTAGTTAACATTCCTCTTAGCCGAATTTTCTAAGCCAAGAATAGGCATCAATATGCTTGCCTCTAACCGAATGCATGCACACCAATTTCCCCTCATGTGGCCGAATATGCATGTCCATGTTGAGGCCAATTATACACTTATTACCACACAAAAACAGCATACATTTTACTAACTAATGCATTCCATATTGTAACTCAATACACATCTATCATTTCCTTCATAACCGAAACATCATCATAAGTAAGTATATACCTTGAGATAGTATATATATGTCATACCAATACATCATGCTCAAACATATATACATATATATATGCTAGAGCCGAATCTCAAGTTGATTGTAACTAAACATGAACATGATTTCGAAACACAAATCTTACTTTCCATGCAATGAGCATAAATCACACTTATGGATGTACCATGGCGAATACATCACGACACCATAATTTTGGTCATGATTACACAAAGAACTTTAGTATCTCATTCAAAAATGCTTAAAGAAAATCTAAGAGTCCTCAATCCACCATCACATGTATCATCATCAAGCTTCATATTTAACATGCAATGGCATTAACTCAAAATCCACCTTGGCCAAATACCATCCCCATGATATAACAAAGATTTGAACCATGGGCTAATAAGAACATCAAGTTAGCAACCAAAACATGCATGAATCTCATGGCACAACATCAAACATACCTTAATCTTGATGCAAGTATAGCCAAACCCCTTCCTAATCCTCTTCCAAACCAAGCATGAAGCAAAACTCCTTCCTTATCCTTAGTATTTTCGGCCAAAAAGAGAGTGAAATGGATGAACAAAATTTTTTTGTTTTCTTTCCTCCCTACACGACAATGGGGAGGGAGAGAAGCCTTCACACACACTTTTTTTTTAATTTTATTCCATACTCCTTATTTTATTCATTCCAACATAACCCACTTACCAAACATGTTTCATGACATGATTTTGCCCAAAATTCCTTGTCATGGCCGGCCACTAGCTATTGGGGGGGGAAATTTGACATGCAAGTCCATTGTTTTGCATGCATGCTTTAATTAGTCATCACACATTTCCCCATCATACTTTCAAAGTTTACTACTAGGTCCTTTCTAGTGAAATTCACATTTATAGCTCTAAATCAAAACATCAAAAATGTCACACATGAGTTAACACACATTATAGGAAATAAAATAAATATTAAATTATTTTTATGCCTCGGTTTTGTGGTCCCGAAACCACATTCCGACTAGGGTCGTTTTAAGGCTGTCACAACTCTCCCCCACTTAAGAAATTTTCGTCCCAAAAATCTTACCGGTAAATAGATTTGGGTATCGCTCTTTCATAGAGTTCTCGGGTTCCCAAGTAGCTTCTTCTATTCCGTGTTTGAGCCATAACACTTTCACTAGCGGAACCCTTTTGTTTCAAGAACTCTTTTACTTCACGAGCTAGGATACGAATCGGTTCTTCTTCATAACTCATATCGCTTGAATTTCAACCTCGATGGACTAATTACGTGCGACGGATCAGATCTATAGCGTCGAAGCATTGAAACGTGGAAGTCGTTGTGAATCTTTTCGAGTTCGGGGGCAAAATCAAACGATACGCGAATCGGGCCAACTCGTTCGAGATTTCAGACGGCCCAATGAATCTCGGCTCAACTTGCCCTTACGGCCGAATCTGAGTATCTTTTCCAAGGCGAAACTTTAAGAAACACTTTATCTCCCACCGATACTCAATGTCCTTTCGTTTCAAATCCGCGTCACGATTTACGACGATCTGTGGCGCCTTCAAACTTTCACGGATTACCTTTACCTTCATTCAGATCTTTAATCAAATCCACTCCGAAAATTTTGTTTTCACCGAGCTCGGTCCAAAACAATGGTGTATGGCATTTACGCCGCATAAAGCCTCGTAAGGTGCCATCTTAATACTTGATTGAAAACTATTGTTGTAAGCGAATTCAATCAAAGGTAAATACCGCTCCCATGAACCACCGAACTCGAGAATGCAACATCTCAACATATCCTCAAGTATCTGAATTATCCGCCGGATTGACCATCGATTTGAGGGTGAAAGGCGGTCTGAAATGCAACTTGGTACCCAAAGCTTCTTGCAATTTCTTCCAAAATCGCGAGGTGAACCTCGGATCTCTATCCGACATAATGTAAATCGGTACCCGTGTAATCTCACAACTGAGAAACGTACAATTCAGCTAGTTTATCCAATGAAAATCCGTGCGTCACAGGATAAAGTGAGCCGACTTAGTCGGTCTATCAACAACAACCCAAATCGCATCCTTCTTACTTGCGACAATGGCGGTCGGACACAAAGTCCATTGTGACTCAATCCCATTTCCATTCGGTATCGTGATCGGTGAAGTAATCTCAAGGCACTTGATGTTCCGCTTTCACTTGTTGACATATTAAACATCTCGAAACAAAGTCGGAGATGTCTCGTTTCATACCATGCCACCAAAACCGACGTTTCAAATCGTTATACATCTTCGTACTCCCCGGGTGAATTGCCATTCGGCTACAATGGGCTTCATTCAGAAAAATCGAAATGAGTTTCGAATTCTTTGGAACACACAGACGACTTCTGAACCTCAAACAATCGTCATCATCAATTTGAAACTCCGATTCCTTGTTCGGAACACACTCAGCCCGTTTCGCAAGCAACTCATCGTCAACTTTCTGAGCCTCGCGAATTTGATGAGTTAACAATGGTTTGGCCTTTAATTCGGCTACTAACACATTGTCGGGTAGAATAGACAGGTGTACATTCATTGCTCGTAAAGCAAACAGCGATTTCCGGCTTAAGGCGTCCGCAACCACATTAGCCTTTCCCGGGTGATAATCAATGACGAGCTCATAATCTTTTAACAACTCGAGCCAACGTCTTTGTCGTAGATTTAAGTCTCTTTGAGTCATCAAATATTTGAGACTTTTGTGATCCGAGTACACATGGCACTTCTCACCAAATAAGTAATGTCGCCATATCTTTAAGGCGAATACGATGGCAGCCAATTCGAGATCATGGGTCGGATAATTTTTCTCATGTGGCTTTAATTGTCTCGACGCGTAGGCCACAACTCGACCTTCTTGCATCAATATGCAACCTAACCCAAGTAGGGAGGCGTCACTATAGATGACAAACTCTTTGCCAGATTCGGGCTGCACTAAAACTGGAGCTTCCGTCAAATGAGTTTTCAATTGATCGAAACTTTTCTGACACTTTTCCGTCCATTCAAACTTGACATCTTTCTGAAGCAGTTTCGTCATGGGTGTGGCTATCATTGAGAATCCTTTTACAAACCGTCGGTAGTAACCAAGCCCCAAAAGCTCGAACCTCGAGAATATTCCTCGAGGCTTCCAGTTAAGTATGGCTGAAATTTTACTCGGTCGACTCGAATACCCGATCGCAGATACCACATGACCCAAGAAGCTAACCTCTCTAACCGTAACTCGCACTTGTTGAACTTAGCGATAACCGCTTGTCCCGTAAAACTTGCAACACTACTCTCAGGTGCTCCGCATGTTCGGTCTCATCTCTTGAATAGACCAAGATGTCGTTAATGAACACAACTATGAACCGATCCAAATACGGTCTGAAGATCTGATTCATCAAATCCATAAATACCGCAGGGGCATTAGTGAGCCCAAACGGCATCACTAAGAACTCGTAGTGACCATATCTCGCTCAAGGCGGTTTTGGGTATATCCGATCTCGGATTCATGGCGATAATAGCCCGATCTCAAATCTTTTTGAGAACACCGAGGCTCCTTTCAGTTGATCGAACAAATCATCGATCTGCTGAACGGATATTTGTTCTTTATTGTCACTTTATTAAGTGGCGATAGTCGATGCACAACCTCATAGTTCCGTCCTTCTTTTCACAAACAATACTGTGCACCCCAAGGTGAAAAACTCAAAGAGCAAAACCTCTATCCACCAACTCTTGCAACTGAGCTTTCAACTCCTTTAATTCCGTTGGTGCCATACGATACGGAGCTATCGAAATCGGTGTGGTCCCAAGTACAAGCTCAATACCAAACTCTATCTCCCGAACAGGTGGCAAACCCGGTAATTCTTC
The DNA here is from genome assembly GCF_025698485.1 of Gossypium arboreum. Taxonomy (NCBI): domain Eukaryota; kingdom Viridiplantae; phylum Streptophyta; class Magnoliopsida; order Malvales; family Malvaceae; genus Gossypium; species Gossypium arboreum. The sequence goes on along the minus strand of NC_069070.1, from coordinate 48,369,992 downwards.
GGGAAAAACATCCGGGTAATCACAAACCACCGGCACAGATTCAGGTTTTACTTCTAACTCCTTATCATCAAGTACATAGCAAGGTATGCTTCGCACCCCTTTCTTACATATTTCTGGGCCAACATTGATGATATTACAGCTGGCAACCCCTTTAAGTCCGTAGATTCAACTCGGATCATCTCGTTATTTGCGCACCTCAAATCAATAGTCTTGCTTTTGCAATTCACAACCGCATCATGCACGGTCAACCAATCCAACCCAAGAATAACATCAAATTCATCGAGCGGCAAAAGCATCAAGTCCGCCGGAAAGCAGAATCTCGAATTACTAGGGACATTTCTTACACACTTTGTCGACCATCACGTAACAACCCAAGGATTTGACACCGAATTACGAACTCAGTAGACTCAATAGGTAAAGTCTTACTGGATGCTAAGGTTTTGCATATATATAAGAGTGAGTAGAACCAGGGTCAATTAAAGCAATCACGTTAGTATCAAAGAGAGTGAAAGTACCAGTAATAACATCTGGCGAGGAAGCATCCTCACGTGCGCGTATGGCATAAGCCCTAGCGAGAGCGCGAGCCTCGATCCGGTCGTAGCATCTCTAGATCCTCTCGACCACCACTAGCATTGCCCGTATTTCCAGATGGTCTACCTCGAGCAGTGGTAGCACCCGATTTCCCACTCTGATTTGTATTTTGTTCAGGCAACCTCGGGCAATCTTTAATAAAGTGGTCGACCGATCCGCACTTGTAACAGGAGCGGTCACGGAACCTACAGCTTCCAGAATGCCATTTGCCACAATGCTGACACTCCGTTCTGTCTCGACGTTCATTCCCAACATCATGAATCAAGTGCCTCGTGTACCCACAGGGGGTCGATCACGATCTCGTCTAAAAAGGCACGGAGTGCCTCTAGACCGGCCCACATCATCTCTAAATTTCTTCGATGCATGTTGAAGAGACTTTCCCGAGGATCTTTTACGAAACTCTCCAATTCCCACATCAACTTTTTGTTTTTCTTTTCTAAGCTCTTCGGCTTTACAAGCTCGCTCGACAAGTACTACGAACTCTCGTATTTCAAGAATGCCAACGAACATTTTTATGTCTTCATTCAGCCCATCCTCGAAGCGTTTACACATGACAGCCTCGGACGAAACACATTCCTGAGCGTATCTACTAAGTCTAACAAATTTTCGCTCGTAATCAGTAACTAACATAGAACCTTGCTTAAGCTCAAGAAATTCCTTCCGTTTTTGATCAACAAATCTCTGACTGATATACTTTTTCCGAAACTCAGTTTGGAAAAATTCCCAAGTTACTTGCTCTCGGGGCACAACAGAAGTCAGAGTGCTCCACCAATAGTAGGCAGAATCACGTAGCAAGGAGATAGCACACTTTAGGCATTCATCGGGTGTACAAGATAGCTCATCGAGTACCCGGATAGTGTTGTCCAACCAAAATTCAGCTTGCTCGGCATCGTCGTTATCCGTAGCTTTGAATTCAGTAGCCCCGTGTTTTCGGATTCTGTCAACTGGGGGCTTATTCGACCTTATTTGGTCAGTTACCGGAGGCATTGTAGGTGCGGGGGCTGTGTTTGTTGGGAATGGAGGTTGTGGAACAGCCGTATTAGTTCGAATGTATTGGTTGAACCAATCATTCATCACGCTATAAAAGGCTTGCCTAGCCTCATCATTCGGATTGCTAGCAACAGGTTGAGAGTCCGCCGGCGCTGTCCCTTGTGCGGGAGCAGGCGCCACACTCTCCACATCATCAGCTATGGCTCGGTTGGGATCGGGATCCATTACTATAAATAAACACAAATTCAAACGTCAGAAATCACCACACTATCAAATAATCACATAAAATGGCATGTATAGCTAGACCCAAACGCATTACGGTAGTCCTAGAATCGACTAAACCGTAGCTCTGATACCAATAAAATTGTAACACCCCGTACCCGAGTCCGTTACCGGAATCGGACACAATGTGCACACAAACTTAACTATTTTCACAGTCCATTTAGAAATTTCCAGACTAGCTGGTCACTACATCACTGTCGCCTTAAAAATCATATCTTGAGTTTCAAAGCTTGAAAATTTGTTTCGTAATTTTTCCCTGAAACTAGACTCATATTTATATCTACAGATTTTTTTCTAGAATTTTTGGTCGAGCCAATTAGTACAGTTTATTAGTTAAAGTCTCCCCTATCCCAGGGTTCGACTACACTGACCTTCGTTCCTTACGAATTGAATATCTCCTTGTACAGGGCTTTAATACTGATTTCGTTTGTTTCTATAGAAACTAGACTCAGAGAGGAATCTATACATATATGGCATGACTCCTAATTATCTCTGGTTAATTTACAATGAATTTCCAAAGTCGGAACAGGGGATCCAGAAACCGTTCTGGCCCTGTTTCACGAGAACTTTAATATCTCTTAACATATAACTCATATGACCGTTTCGTTTCTTCCACATGAAATTAGATTCATCAAAGTTCATTTACATAATTTATTCACTATTTAATACCATTTCTACTATTTTTAGTGATTTTCACATCCACATCACTGCTGCTGTCAGCATCTGCCTTTAAGGTAGGCTTTACCTATTTCATGATTTCCATGATTCAATTGGCCCCTTTTGCATACATAGCACAAAGTGTGATCATGATTAACCATCCCAATGGCTAATCGTTTCAAAACAATTCCATACCTCATAATGATCAACAAACAAACGATTATGGTACTAGGCTAAAACGATATAAGCCATTTTCGCATGGCCATCCAAGTTTACACAAAACCGAAAGGTACATGACCTTCAACAAAAGGGTAGTCCTATACATGCCATTTCAAAGTTCAACCAAAATTGTACCAAAATGGGGGCTTTGATAGTGTGTATGACTTCGACTTTGATGATCCCGAATCCGATAGCTAACGAGCAAAATCTATAAAACAGAGAAACAAAGAAGACGGAGTAAGCAATTTATGCTTAGTAAGTTTGAGCAAGAGATTCCAGCACAACAAAAGCATAGCATTCATAAAGCTAACGGATAATTTCATATGCACAAATTCTCAATATCATACTCATTTCACATTCCAACCCCTATGTTCATACATAAGGGATCATCTTAGCCAAATACTGGAAACCCATTACTCGACTGAGCGAATATTATTCGAAGGGAATCAACTAATTCAAGCACATACGAACATACCTCATTGCTGGAATTTTTCAAGCGTATTAACTGAAAATTTTATAGCAAGATCGCTCATTCTCGAATCACGTACCTTCGGAATTTAACCGGATATAACGACTCGCTCAAATGCCTTCGGGACGAAGCCCGGTTATAGTGACTCACACGAATGCCTTCGGGATTTAACCCGGGTTTAGTAACTTGCACAAATGCCTTCGGGCTTAGCCCGGATTTATTAACTCGCACGAATGCCTTCGGATCCTAGTCCGGATATAGTCACTTAGCACAAAGCCTTCGGGACTTAGCCCGGACATCATTCGAATAACCGAGCACAATTATCAATAAATTATGACACATTCGTATTTCATTTTCATTAGCAAAACTTAAACACAAGGCACTATTCACACTTGAAATTTCGGCTCAATAGCCACACACAAATAGCATGATTTTAATTTGCTTTAAACATGATCTAATCAATTCAGAATTTAAGCTCTATTACTCAAGTACTTACCTTGGATGTTGTCGAGCGATTTAACTGACTACTCGACTACTTTTTCCTTCCCTTTATCGGATTTAGCTCCCTTTGCTCTTGAGCTTAATTTGACAAATAAATTGATTTAATCATTTGAGCATCGAAGAGGAATTCAAGGTACTTAGCCAATATATATACTCATTAGGCATCAAAGTCGCATATGTACGAATCATGAATCGAACTCAACACATTAGTTAATATTCCTCTCAAATTAATTTTCTAAGCCAAGAATAGGCATCAATATGCTTGCCTCTAACCGAATGCATGCACACCAATTTCCCCTCATGTGGCCGAATATGCATGTCCATGTTGAGGCCAATTATACACTTATTAACACACAAAAACAGCATACATTTTACTAACTAATGCATTCCATATTGTAACTCAATACACATCTATCATTTCCTTCATAACCGAGACATCATCATAAGTAAGTATATACCTTGAGATAGTATATATATGTCATACCAATACATCATGCTCAAACATATATACATATATATATATGCTAGAGCCAAATCTCAAGTTGATTGTAACTAAACATGAACATGATTTCGAAACACAAATCTTACTTTCCATGCAATGAGCATAAATCACACTTATGGATGTACCATGGCCGAATACATCACGACACCATAATTTTGGTCATGATTACACAAAGAACTTTAGTATCTCATTCAAAAATGCTTAAAGAAAATCTAAGAGTCCTCAATCCACCATCACATGTATCATCATCAAGCTTCATATTTAACATGCAATGGCATTAACTCAAAATCCACCTTGGCCAAATACCATCCCCATGATATAACAAAGATTTGAACCATGGGCTAATAAGAACATCAAGTTAGCAACCAAAAACATGCATGAATCTCATGGCACAACATCAAACATACCTTAATCTTGATGCAAGTATAGCCAAACCCCTTCCTAATCCTCTTCCAAACCAAGCATGAAGCAAAACTCCTTCCTTATCCTTAGTATTTTCGGCCAAAAAGAGAGTGAAATGGATGAACAAAATTTTTTTGTTTTCTTTCCTCCCTACACGACAATGGGGAGGGAGAGAAGCCTTCACACACACTTTTTTTTTAATTTTATTCCATACTCCTTATTTTATTCATTCCAACATAACCCACTTACCAAACATGTTTCATGACATGATTTTGCCCAAAATTCCTTGTCATGGCCGGCCACTAGCTATTGGGGGATTTGACATGCAAGTCCATTGTTTTGCATGCATGCTTTAATTAGTCATCACACATTTCCCCATCATACTTTCAAAGTTTACTACTAGGTCCTTTCTAGTGAAATTCACATTTATAGCTCTAAATCAAAACATCAAAAATGTCACACATGAGTTAACACACATTATAGGAAATAAAATAAATATTAAATTATTTTTATGCCTCGGTTTTGTGGTCCCGAAACCACATTCCGACTAGGGTCGTTTTAAGGCTGTCACAACTCTCCCCCACTTAAGAAATTTTCGTCCCCGAAAATCTTACCGATAAATAGATTTGGGTATCGCTCTTTCATAGAGTTCTCGGGTTCCCAAGTAGCTTCTTCTATTCCGTGTTTGAGCCATAACACTTTCACTAGCGGAACCCTTTTGTTTCGCAACTCTTTTACTTCACGAGCTAGGATACGAATCGGTTCTTCTTCATAACTCATATCAGCTTGAATTTCAACCTCTGATGGACTAATTACGTGCGACGGATCAGATCTATAGCGTCGAAGCATTGAAACGTGGAAGTCGTTGTGAATCTTTTCGAGTTCAGGGGGCAAAATCAAGCGATACGAATCGGGCCAACTCGTTCGAGATTTCAGACGCCCAATGAATCTCGGCTCAACTTGCCCTTACGGTAGAATCTGAGTATCTTTTTCCAAGGCGAAACTTTAAGAAACACTTTATCTCCCACCTGATACTCAATGTCCTTTCGTTTCAAATCCGCGTACGATTTCTGACGATCTGTGGCCGCCTTCAAACTTTCACGGATTACCTTTACCTTCTATTCAGCATCTTTAATCAAATCCACTCCGAAAATTTTGTTTTCACCGAGCTCGGTCCAAAACAATGGTGTATGGCATTTACGCCCGTACAAAGCCTCGTAAGGTGCCATCTTAATACTTGATTGAAAACTATTGTTGTAAGCGAATTCAATCAAAGGTAAATACCGTTCCCGTGAACCACCGAACTCGAGAATGCAACATCTCAACATATCCTCAAGTATCTGAATTATCCGCTCGGATTGACCATCGATTTGAGGGTGAAAGGCGGTGCTGAAATGCAACTTGGTACCCAAAGCTTCTTGCAATTTCTTCCAAAATCGCGAGGTGAACCTCGGATCTCCATCCGACATAATGTAAATCGGTACCCGTGTAATCTCACAACCGAGAAACGTACAATTCAGCTAGTTTATCCAATGAAAAATCCGTGACGTCAGGATAAAGTGAGCCGACTTAGTCGGTCTATCAACAACAACCCAAATCGCATCCTTCTTACTTGTCGACAATGGCGGTCCGGACACAAAGTCCATTGTGACTCAATCCCATTTCCATTCGGGTATCGTGATCGGTGAAGTAATCTCAAGGCACTTGATGTTCCGCTTTCACTTGTTGACATATTAAACATCTCAAACAAAGTCGGAGATGTCTCGTTTCATACCATGCCACCAAAACCGACGCTTTCAAATCGTTATACATCTTCGTACTCCCGGGTGAATTGCCATTCGGCTACAATGGGCTTCATTCAGAAAATCGAAATGAGTTTCAATTCTTTGGAACACACAGACGACTTCAACCTCAAACAATCGTCATCATCAATTTGAAACTCCGATTCCTTGTTCGAACACACTCAAATTGTTTTCGCAAGCAACTCATCGTCAACTTTACGAGCCTCGCGAATTTGATGAGTTAACAATGGTTTGGCCTTTAATTCGGCTACTAACACATTGTCGGGTAGAATAGACAGGTGTACATTCATTGCTCGTAAAGCAAACAGCGATTTCCGGCTTAAGGCGTCCGCAACCACATTAGCCTTTCCCGGGTGATAATCAATGACGAGCTCATAATCTTTTAACAACTCGAGCCAACGTCTTTGTCGTAGATTTAAGTCTCTTTGAGTCATCAAATATTTGAGACTTTTGTGATCCGAGTACACATGGCACTTCTCACCAAATAAGTAATGTCGCCATATCTTTAAGGCGAATACGATGGCAGCCAGTTCGAGATCATGGGTCGGATAATTTTTCTCATGTGGCTTTAATTGTCTCGACGCGTAGGCCACAACTCGACCTTCTTGCATCAATACGCAACCTAACCCAAGTAGGGAGGCGTCACTATAGATGACAAACTCTTTGCCAGATTCGGGCTGCACTAAAACTGGAGCTTCCGTCAAATGAGTTTTCAATTGATCGAAACTTTTCGACACACTTTTCCGTCCATTCAAACTTGACATCTTTCTGAAGCAGTTTCGTCATGGGTGTGGCTATCATTGAGAATCCTTTTACAAACCGTCGGTAGTAACCGGCAAGCCCCAAAAAGCTCCGAACCTCAGTAATATTCCTCGGAGGCTTCCAGTTAAGTATGGCTGAAATTTTACTCGGGTCGACTCGAATACCCGATGCAGATACCACATGACCCAAGAAGCTAACCTCTCTTAACCAGAACTCGCACTTGCTGAACTTAGCGTATAACTGCTTGTCCCGTAAAACTTGCAACACTACTCTCAGGTGCTCCGCATGTTCGGTCTCATCTCTTGAATAGACCAAGATGTCGTTAATGAACACAACTATGAACCGATCCAAATACGGTCTGAAGATCCGATTCATCAAATCCATAAATACCGCAGGGGCATTAGTGAGCCCAAACGGCATCACTAAGAACTCGTTGTGACCATATCTCGCTCAAGGCGCTTTGGGTATATCCGAATCTCGGATTCATGAATCGATAATAGCCCGATCTCAAATCTTTTTGAGAACACCGAGGCTCCTTCAGTTGATCGAACAAATCATCGATCTGTGATAGCGGATATTTGTTCTTTATTGTCACTTTATTAAGTGGCGATAGTCGATGCACAACCTCATAGTTCCGTCCTTCTTTTCACAAACAATACTTGGTGCACCCAAGGTGAAAACTCAAAGAGCAAAACCTCTATCCACCAACTCTTGCAACCGAGCTTTCAACTCCTTTAATTCCGTTGGTGCCATACGATCGGAGCTATCGAAATCGGTGTGGTCCCAAGTACAAGCTCAATACCAAACTCTATCTCCCGAACAGGTGGCAAACCCGGTAATTCTTCGGGAAAAACATCCGGGTAATCACAAACCACCGGCACAGATTCAGGTTTTACTTCTAACTCCTTATCATCAAGTACATAGCAAGGTATGCTTCGCACCCCTTTCTTACATATTTCTGGGCCAACATTGATGATATTACAGCTGGCAACCCCTTTAAGTCCGTAGATTCAACTCGGATCATCTCGTTATTTGCGCACCTCAAATCAATAGTCTTGCTTTTGCAATTCACAACCGCATCATGCACGGTCAACCAATCCAACCCAAGAATAACATCAAATTCATCGAACGGCAAAAGCATCAAGTCCGCCGGAAAACAGGAATCTCGAATTACTAGGGGACATTTCTTACACACTTTGTCGACCATCACGTAACAACCCAAGGGATTTGACACCCGAATTACGAACTCAGTAGACTCAATAGGTAAAGTCTTACTGGATGCTAAGGTTTTGCATATATATAAGAGTGAGTAGAACCAGGGTCAATTAAAGCAATCACGTTAGTATCAAAGAGAGTGAAAGTACCAGTAATAACATCTGGCGAGGAAGCATCCTCACGTGCGCGTATGGCATAAGCCCTAGCAGGAGCGCGAGCCTCGGATCTGGTCGTAGCATCTCTAGATCCTCTCTGACCACCACTAGCATTGCCCGTATTTCCAGATGGTCTACCTCGAGCAGTGGTAGCACCCGATTTCCCACTCTGATTTGTATTTTGTTCAGGCAACCTCGGGCAATCTTTAATAAAGTGGTCGACCGATCCGCACTTGTAACAGGAGCGGTCACGGAACCTACAGCTTCCAGAATGCCATTTGCCACAATGCTGACACTCCGTTCTGTCTCGACGTTCATTCCCAACACTGGCGACCGAAGTGCCTCGTGTACCCACAGGGGGTCGATCACGATCTCGTCTAAAAAGGCCCGGAGTGCCTCTAGACCGGCCCACATCATCTCTAAATTTCTTCGATGCATGTTGAAGAGACTTTCCCGAGGATCTTTTACGAAACTCTCCAATTCCCACATCAACTTTTTGTTTTTCTTTTCTAAGCTCTTCGACTTTACAAGCTCGCTCGACAAGTACTCTGAACTCTCGTATTTCAAGAATGCCAACGAACATTTTATGTCTTCATTCAGCCCATCCTCGGCGTTTACACATGACAGCCTCGGACGAAACACATTCCTGAGCGTATCTACTAAGTCTAACAAATTTTCGCTCGTAATCAGTAACTGACATAGAACCTTGCTTAAGCTCAAGAAATTCCTTCCGTTTTTGATCAACAAATCTCTGACTGATATACTTTTTCCGAAACTCAGTTTGGAAAAATTCCCAAGTTACTTGCTCTCGGGGCACAACAGAAGTCAGAGTGCTCCACCAATAGTAGGCAGAATCACGTAGCAAGGAGATAGCACACTTTAGGCATTCATCGGGTGTACAAGATAGCTCATCGAGTACCCGGATAGTGTTGTCCAACCAAAATTCAGCTTGCTCGGCATCGTCGTTATCCGTAGCTTTGAATTCAGTAGCCCCGTGTTTTCGGATTCATCAATCTGGGGCTTATTCGACCTTATTTGGTCAGATTCTGGAGGCATTGTAGGTCTTGAAAAGTGTGTTTGTTGGGAATGGAGGTGTGGAACAGCCGTATTAGTTCGAATGTATTGGTTGAACCAATCATTCATCACGCTATAAAAGGCTTGCCTAGCCTCATCATTCGGATTGCTAGCAACAGGTTGAGAGTCCGCCGGCGCTGTCGCTTGTGCGGGAGCAGGCGCCACACTCTCCACATCATCAGCTATGGCTCGGTTGGGATCGGGATCCATTACTATAAATAAACACAAATTCAAACGTCAGAAATCACCACACTATCAAATAATCACATAAAATGGCATGTATAGCTAGACCCAAACGCATTACGGTAGTCCTAGAATCGACTAAACCGTAGCTCTGATACCAATAAAATTGTAACACCCGTACCCGAGTCCGTTACCGGAATCGGACACAATGTGCACACAAACTTAACTATTTTCACAGTCCATTTAGAAATTTCCAGACTAGCTGGTCACTACATCACTGTCGCCTTAAAAATCATATCTTGAGTTTCAAAGCTTGAAAATTTGTTTCGTAATTTTCCTGAAACTAGACTCATATTTATATCTACAGATTTTTTCTAGAATTTTGGTCGAGCCAATTAGTACAGTTTATTAGTTAAAGTCTCCCCTATCCCAGGGTTCGACTACACTGACCTTCGTTCCTTACGAATTGAATATCTCCTTGTACAGGGCTTTAATACTGATTTCGTTTGTTTCTATAGAAACTAGACTCAGAGAGGAATCTATACATATATGGCATGACTCCTAATTATCTCTGGTTAATTTACAATGAATTTCCAAAGTCGGAACAGGGGATCCAGAAACCGTTCTGGCCCTGTTTCACGAGAACTTTAATATCTCTTAACATATAACTCATATGACCGTTTCGTTTCTTCCACATGAAATTAGATTCATCAAAGTTCATTTACATAATTTATTCACTATTTAATACCATTTCTACTATTTTTAGTGATTTTTCACATCCACATCACTGCTGCTGTCAGCATCTGCCTTTAAGGTAGGCTTTACCTATTTCATGATTTCCATGATTCAATTGGCCCCTTTTGCATACATAGCACAAAGTGTGATCATGATTAACCATCCCAATGGCTAATCGTTTCAAAACAATTCCATACCTCATAATGATCAATAAACAAACGATTATGGTACTAGGCTAAAACGATATAAGCCATTTTCGCATGGCCATCCAAGTTTACACAAAACCGAAAGGTACATGACCTTCAACAAAAGGGTAGTCCTATACATGCCATTTCAAAGTTCAACCAAAATTGTACCAAAATGGGGGCTTTGATAGTGTGTATGACTTCGACTTTGATGATCCCAAATCTGATAGCTAACGAGCAAAATCTATAAAACAGAGAAACAAAGAAGACGGAGTAAGCAATTTATGCTTAGTAAGTTTGAGCAAGAGATTCCAGCACAACAAAAGCATAGCATTCATAAAGCTAACGGATAATTTCATATGCACAAATTCTCAATATCATACTCATTTCACATTCCAACCCTATGTTCATACATAAGGGATCATCTTAGCCAAATACCGAAACCCATTACTCGACTGAGCGAATATTATTCAAGGAATCAACTAATTCAAGCACATACGAACATACCTCATTGCTGGAATTTTTCAAGCGTATTAACTGAAAATTTTATAGCAAGATCGCTCATTCTCGAATCACGTACCTTGAATTTAACCGGATATAACGACTCGCTCAAATGCCTTCGGACGAAGCCGGTTATAGTGACTCACACGAATGCCTTCGATTTAACCCGGTTTAGTAACTTGCACAAATGCCTTCGGGCTTAGCCCGAATTTATAACTCGCAACCGAATGCCTTCGGATCCTAGTCCGGATATAGTCACTTAGCACAAAGCCTTCGGGACTTAGCCCGGACATCATTCAATAACCGAGCACAATTATCAATAAATTATGACACATTCCGTATTTCATTTTCATTAGCAAAACTTAAACACAAGGCACTATTCACACTTGAAATTTCGGCTCAATAGCCACACACAAATAGCATGATTTTAATTTGCTTTAAACATGATCTAATCAATTCAGAATTTAAGCTCTATTACTCAAGTACTTACCTTGGATGTTGTCGAGCGATTTCGACGGCTACTCGACTACTTTTTCCTTCCCTTTATCGGATTTAGCTCCCCTTTGCTCTTGAGCTTAATTTGACAAATAAATTGATTTAATCATTTGAGCATCGAAAGAGGAATTCAAGGTACTTAGCCAATATATATACTCATTAGGCATCAAAGTCGCATATGTACGAATCATGAATCGAACTCAACACATTAGTTAATATTCCTCTCATTGAATTTTCTAAGCCAAGAATAGGCATCAATATGCTTCCTCTAACCGAATGCATGCACACCAATTTCCCTCATGTGGCCGAATATGCATGTCCATGTTGAGGCCAATTATACACTTATTAACACACAAAACAGCATACATTTTACTAACTAATGCATTCCATATTGTAACTCAATACACATCTATCATTTCCTTCATAACCGAGACATCATCATAAGTAAGTATATACCTTGAGATAGTATATATATGTCATACCAATACATCATGCTCAAACATATATACATATATATATATGCTAGAGCCAAATCTCAAGTTGATTGTAACTAAACATGAACATGATTTGAAACACAAATCTTACTTTCCATGCAATGAGCATAAATCACACTTATGGATGTACCATGGCGAATACATCACGACACCATAATTTTGGTCATGATTACACAAAGAACTTTAGTATCTCATTCAAAATGCTTAAAGAAAATCTAAGAGTCCTCAATCCACCATCACATGTATCATCATCAAGCTTCATATTTAACATGCAATGGCATTAACTCAAAATCCACCTTGGCCAAATACCATCCCCATGATATAACAAAGATTTGAACCATGGGCTAATAAGAACATCAAGTTAGCAACCAAAAACATGCATGAATCTCATGGCACAACATCAAACATACCTTAATCTTGATGCAAGTATAGCCAAACCCCTTCCTAATCCTCTTCCAAACCAAGCATGAAGCAAAACTCCTTCCTTATCCTTAGTATTTTCGGCCAAAAAGAGAGTGAAATGGATGAACAAAATTTTTTTGTTTTCTTTCCTCCCTACACGGCAATGGGGAGGGAGAGAAGCCTTCACACACACTTTTTTTTTTATTTTATTCCATACTCCTTATTTTATTCATTCCAACATAACCCACTTACCAAACATGTTTCATGACATGATTTTGCCCATAATTCCTTGTCATGGCCGGCCACTAGCTATTGGGGGTGGGGGGAAATTTGACATGCAAGTCCATTGTTTTGCATGCATGCTTTAATTAGTCATCACACATTTCCCCATCATACTTTCAAAGTTTACTACTAGGTCCTTTCTAGTGAAATTCACATTTATAGCTCTAAATCAAAACATCAAAAATGTCACACATGAGTTAACACACATTATAGGAAATAAAATAAATATTAAATTATTTTTATGCCTCGATTTTGTGGTCCCGAAACCACATTCCGACTAGGGTCGTTTTAAGACTGTCACACATAGGGGTTGGAATGTAAAGTAGAAATGATTTGAAAGTATGTATATACGGAATTATCCGTTTAGTTATATGAATGCTATACCTCTGTTGTGCTTAAATTCTTCGCTCAAAACTTACTAAGCATAAATTGCTTACTCCGTTTCTTTGTTCTCTGTTTTATAGATTTTGGCTCGTCACCATCTGGACTCGGGATTTTGGAAGTCGAAGTCTCCCACACTATCAAAGCCCCTTTTGGTACAATTTTGGTTGAGCTTTGAAATGGCATGTATAGGACTACCCTTTGCTGTTTTTCAAGTACGTTTTGTGATGTATGTGTGTACAGCCATGCGAAAATGGCTCGTAGAAGTGGAGTATGACATTAGACCATTTGTGTTTATGTATATATGTATGGTTTCATGATGTGACTATGGACTGGAATGGAAGTGTTGGGCAAATGATCAGCCATTGGAATGGCTAAATATGATTATATGTGGACCTATGTATGACAAAACTCTAGTTGGTCCATGGAAACCACGAAATAGGTAAAGTTTACCTTGAAAACAGATGCTGACAGCAGCAGTGGTGTGGATTTGAAAAATCAATAAAATTTGTAGGAATGGAATTAAATGGTCAATAAATTATTTAAATGAACCTTGATGAATCTACTTTCATATGGAAGAAACGAAACGGTCATATGAGTTTTATGTTAAGAGATATTAAAGTTCTCGTGAAACAGGGCCAGAATGGTTTCTGGATCCCCTGTTCCGACTTTGGAAATTCACTATAAATTAACCAGAGATAATTAGGAGTCATGCCATATATGTATAGATTCCTCTTTTAGTTTAGTTTCTATAGAAACAAATAGCATCATTATTGAAGCCCTGTACAGGGAGATATCCAAGTCGTAATGCGCGAAGGTCAGTGTAGTTGATCCCTGTAACAGGGGAGACTTTAAATAATAAACTGTACTAATTGGCCCGACCAAAAATTATAGAAAAAAATATGTAGATGGAAATATGAGTCTAGTTTCATGGAAAAATTACGAAACTGATTTTCGAGCTTTGAAACTCAAGATATGATTTTTAAGGCGACAATGACGCAGTAACCAGCTTGTCTGGAAATTTTTAAATGGACTGTGAAAATAATTAAGTTAAGTCTGTGTGCACCTTGTGTTCGACTCTAGTAACGGACTCGGGTACGGGTTGTTACAATTTTATTGGTATCAAAGCTACGGTTTAGTCGATCCTAGGACTACCGTAATATGTTTGGGTCTAGCTATACATGCCATTATGTGATTAATTGATAGTGTGGTGATTTCTGACATTTGAATTTGTGTTTATTTATAGTAATGGATCCCGATCCCAACTGAGTGATAGCTGATGATGTGGAGAGTGTGGCACCTGCTCCCGCACAAGGGACAGTGTCGGCGGACTCTCAACCTATTGCTAGCAATCCGAATGATGAGGCTAGGCAAGCTTTTTATAGCGTGATGAATGATTGGTTCAACCAATACATTCGAACTAATACGGCTGTTCCACAACCTCCATTCCCAACAAACACAACCCCCGCACCTACAATGCCTCCGGTAACTGACCAAATAAGGTCAAATAAGCCCCCAATTGACAGAATCCAAAAACATGGGGCTACTGAATTTAAAGCTACGGATAGCGGCGATCTTGAGCAAGCTGAATTTTGGTTGGACAACACTATCCGGCACTCGATGAGCTATCTTGTACACCGATGAATGCCTAAAGTGTACTATCTCCTTGCTACGCGATTACGCCTACTATTGGTGGAGTACTCGACTTCACAGTGCCCGAGAGCAAGTAACTTGGGAGTTTTTCCAAATTGAGTTTCAAAAAGTATATCACGTCGATTTGTTGATCAAAACGGAAGGAATTTCTTGAGCTTAAGCAAGGTTCTATGTCGCCATCGATTCGAGCGAAAATTTGTTAGACTTGGTAGATACACTCGGAATGTATTTCGTCCGAGGCTATCATGTAAACGCTTCGAGGATGGGCTGAATGAAGATATAAAAATGTTCGTTGGCATTCTTGAAATACGAGAGTTCGTAGTACTTGTCGAGCGAGCTTGTAAAGCCGAAGAGCTTAGAAAAGAAAAACAAAGAGTTGATGTGGGAACTGGAGAGTTTCGTAAAAGATCCTCGGGAAAGTCTCTTCAACAGGCATCGAAGAAATTTCGTGATGATTTGGGCCGGTCTAGAGGTACTTCGGGCCTTTTTAGACGAGATCGTGATCAACCCCCTGTGGGTACACGAGGCACTTCGGTCACCAGTGTTGGGAATGAACGTCGAGACAGAACGGAGTGCCAGTATTGTGGCAAATGGCATTCTGGAAGTTGTAGGTTCCGTGACCGCTCCTGTTACAAGTGCGGATCAGTCGACCACTTCATTAAAGATTGCCCGAGGTTGCCTGAACAGAATATAAATCAGAGTGGGAAACTGGGTGCTACCACTGCTCGAGGTAGACCATCTGGAAATACGGGCAATGCTAGTGGTGGTCAGAGAGGATCTAAAGATGCTACGACCAAATCCGAGGCTCGTGCTCCTGCTAGGGCTTATGCTATACGCGCACGTGAGGATGCTTCCTCGCCAGATGTTATTACTGGTACTTTCACTCTCTTTGATACTAATGTGATTGCTTTGATTGACCCTGGTTCTACTCATTCTTATATATGCGAAACCTTAGCATCCAGTAAGACTTTACCTATTGAGTCTACTGAGTTCGTAATTCGGGTGTCAAATCTCTTGGGTTGTTACGTGCTTATTGACAAAGTGTGTAAGAAATGCCCCCTAGTAATTCGAGGTTCCTGTTTTCCGGCGGACTTGATGCTTTTGCCGTTCGATGAATTTGATGTTATTCTTGGGTTGGATTGGTTGACCGTGAATGATGCGGTTGTGAATTGCAAAAGCAAGACTTTGGATTTGAGGTGCGCAAATAACGAGATGATCCGAGTTGAGTCTACGGACTTAAAGGGTTGCCGCTATAATATCATCAATGTTGGCCCGAAATATGTAAGAAAGGGTGCGAAGCATACCTTGCGTATGTACTTGATGATAAGGAGTTAGAAATAAAACCGAATCTGCTTGGTGGTTTGTGAATACCGGATGTTTTTCCGAAGAATTACTGGGTTTACCACTGTTCGGAGATAGAGTTTGGTATTGAGCTTGTACAGGACTACTCCGATTTCGATAGCTCGTGATCGTATAGCACCAACCGAATTAAAAGAGTTGAAAGCTCAAATGCAAGAATTGACGGATAGAGGTTTCGCTCGACCAAGTTTCTCACCTTGGGGTGCACCAAGATTGTTTGTGAAAAGAAGGACGGAACCATGAGGTTGTGCATTGACTATCGTCACCGAATAAAGTGACGATAAAGAATAAATATCTGTTATCACAGATTGATGATTTGTTTGATCAACTAAAGGGAGCCTCGGTGTTTTCAAAGATAGATTTGAGATCGGGTTATTATCGATTCTATGGATTCGAGATTTGGATGTACCCAAAACGCTTTCGAACGAGGTACGGTCACTACGAGTTCTTAGTAATGCCGTTCGGCTCACTAATGCCCTGCGGTATTTATGGATTTGATGAATCGGATCTTCGAGACATGATTTGGACCGGTTCGTAGTTGTGTTCATTGATGACATCTTGGTCTATTCAAGAGATGAGACCGAACATGCTGAACACCGAGATTAGTGTTGCAAATACTACGGATAAGCAGTTATATGCTAAGTTCACAAGTGTGAGTTCGGTTAAGAGAGGTTAGCTTCTTGGTCATGTGGTATCTCGCATCGGTATTCGAGTCGAATTCGAGCAAAATTTTAGCCATACTTAACCGAAGCCTCAGAAATATTACCGAGGTTCGAGCTTTTTGGGGCTTGCCGGTTACTACCGACGGTTTGTAAAAGGTTTCTCGATGATAGCTACACCCATGACGAAGCTACTTCAAAAAGATTTAAGTTCGAATGGACGGAAAAATGTCAGAAAAGTTTTGATCAACTGAAAACTTATTTGACGGAAGCTCCAATTTTAGTGCAGCCCGAATCAGACAAAGCATTTGTCATCTATAGTGACGCCTCCCTACTTGGGTTAGGTTGCGTATTGATGCAAGAAGGTCGAGTCGTGGCCTATGCGTCGAGACAATTAAAGCCACATGAGAAAAATTATCCGACCCATGATCTCGAATTAGCTGCCATCGTATTCGCCTTGAAAATATGGCGACATTATTTATTTGGTGAGAAGTGCCATGTATTTTCGGATCACAAAAGTCTCAAATATTTGATGACTCAAAGAGACTTGAATCTACGACAAAGGCGTTGGCTTGAGTTGTTGAAAGATTATGAGCTGGTCATTGATTATCACCCGGGAAAGGCTAATGTGGTTGCGGACGCCTTAAGCCGGAAATCACTGTTCGCTTTGCGAGCGATGAATGTACACTTGTCTGTTCTACCCGACAATGTGTTAGTAGCTGAATTAAAAGCCAAACCATTATTGATTCATCAAATTCGTGAAGCTCAGAAAGTCGATGATGAATTGGTTGCAAAACGGGCTGAGTGTGTTCCGAACAAGGAATCGGAGTTTCAAATTGATGATGATGATTGTTTGAGGTTCAGAAGTCGTTTGTGTGTTCCAAGAAATTTGAAACTCATTTCGATGATTCTGAACGAAGCCCATTGTAGCCGAATGTCAATTCACCCGGGGAGTACGAAGATGTACAACGATTTGAAACGTCGGTTTTGGTGGCATGGTATGAAACGAGACATCTCCGACTTTGTTTCGAGATGTTTAATATGTCAACAAGTGAAAGCGGAACATCAAGTGCCTTCAGGATTACTTCAGCCGATCAAGATACCCGAGTGGAAATGGGATCGAGTCACAATGGACTTTGTGTCCGGACTGCCATTGTCCGCAAGTAAGAAGGATGCGATTTGGGTTGTTGTTGATAGACTGACTAAGTCGGCTCACTTTATTCCCGTGCGTACGGATTCTTCATTGGATAAACTAGCTGAATTGTACGTTTCTCAGATTGTGAGATTACACGGGGTACCAATTTCTGTTGTGTCGGATAGAGATCCGAGATTCACCTCGCGATTTTGGAAGAAATTGCAAGAAGCTTTGGGTACCAAGCTGCATTTTAGCACCGCTTTTCATCCACAAACCGATGGTCAATCTGAGCGGGTAATTCAGATACTTGAGGATATGTTAAGATGTTGCGTCCTTGAGTTTAATGGTTCATGGGAACGATATTTACCTTTGATTGAATTCGCTTACAACAATAGTTTTCAATCAAGTATTAAGATGGCACCTTACGAGGCTTTGTACGGGCGTAAATGCCGTACACCATTGTTTTGGACCGAGCTCGGTGAAAGCAAAATTTTCGGAGTGGACTTGATTAAAGATGCTGAATGTAAAAGTAAAAGTAATCCGTGAAAGTCTAAAGACACCGCAGATCGTCGTAAATCGTGACGCGGATTTGAAACGAAAAGACATTGAGTATCGTGGGAGATAAAGTGTTTCTTAAAGTTTCGCCTTGGAAAAGATACTCGATTTGGTCAGAAGGCAAATTGAGTCCGAGGTTCATCGGGCCATATGAAGTCTCCGAACGAGTCGGTCCAGATTGCATATCGATTGATTTTGCCTCCTGAACTTGAGAAGATTCACGATGTCTTTCATGTTTCGATGCTTCGACGCTATAGATCTAATCCATCGCACATAATTAGTCCATCAGAGGTCGAAATTCAAGCCGATATGAGTTATAAAGAAGAACCGATTCATATCCTAGCTCGTGAAGTGAAGGAGTTGCGAAACAAAAGGGTTCCGTTAGTAAAAGTGTTATGGCTCAAACACGGGATGGAAGAAGCTACTTGGGAACCCGAGAACTCTATGAAAGAGCGATACCCAAACCTATTTACCGGTAAGATTTTCGGGGACGAAAATTTCTTAAGTGGGGGAGAGTTGTGACAGCCCAAAATTTGACCCTAGTCGGGAAGTGGTTTCGGGACCGCTAAACCGAGTCACCGAAATGTTTGAGCGTAATACTTATTGTCTATAATATGTATTTATGAATGTTTGAGGCCGTGTGGAACATACTGACTTGTTTTTAATTTCAACATTAGGGGACACACAACCATGGACATGACCGTGTATCACACACGGCTGAGACACACGCCCTTGTCTCTGCCCATGTGGACAAAAATAGGCTATTTACCAAGCCATTTTGCCACTGAAACTTGTGCTCACCTACATCAAACTTAAAGGCACCAACACAAAGCATCAATAGGCATTTTAAATCAACCAGTTCAAACATAATTTATGCACATTCAATACTTTCATTCTCTATACACACTAATCACAAAACATGTCATACCATTTATACCAAATTCACATTTATAATTTAAATGGCTAGACACTTCCAAACATGCATCGTTAAACATCAAACTCACACGCGTTTAACTACTCTCATATCAACAAATTGACCTCCACAATTTTGTAATTCATAAGCATCATATACCTATCCATGAACTCACAATCCAAGCCATAATATATATGATTCAAACCTACCAAACAACCAAAAATGAGTCGTCTCTCATGACTATTGTGACAGCCCAAAAATTGACCCTAGTCGAGAAGTGGTTTCGGGACCGCTAAACCGAGTCACCGAATTGTTTGAGCGTAATACTTATTGTCTATAATATGTATTTATGAATGTGTGAAAATTTCAAGCTTCGATTTAGCCGATTGCATGTGAATTCAGTTATTAGGACTTGTGTGACATTTTTGAAATGTGATAGGCTAATCTATAAGGACCTAATAGTGCATGTAATCAAAAGGGAGGACTTGCATGTCAAATTTCCCCCCTAATAGCTAGTGGCCAGCCATGACAAGGGATTATGGGCAAAAACATGTCATAAAACATGTTGTGACAATGGTGTATGTAAGAAAAAAATAAAATAATGAGCATGGGAATTGAATAATGAAAGGGAAGAAAAAAAAAAGAGAATGGTGAGTGTTTTCCCCCCCATTGCTGTGAGTTGAAGAAAAGAGAAGAAAAAAATTTGTTGTTCATCTTTTTTCATTTCTTGGAGCCGAAAATTCTAAGGAAGAAGGAAGGGGTTCTTGCTTCATGCTTGGTTTGGAAGAGGATTAGGAGGAGGTTTGGCCATACTTGTGTCTAGATTAAGGTATGTTTGAGGTTGTGCCATGAGATTCATGCATGTTTTTAGTTGCTAGCTTGATGTTCTTATTAGCCCATGGTTCAAATCTTTGCTATGTCATGGGGATGATATTCGGCCAAGGTGGATGTTGTGTTAATGCCATTGCATGCTAAATATGAAGCTTGATAATGATACATGTGATGGTGGATTGAGGACTCTTGGATTTTCTTTTAGCATTTTTGAGTGAGACATTAAGTTCTTTGTTTAACCATGACCAAAATTGAAACGGTATGGTGTTATGGTGTATTCGGCCATGGTATATCCATAAGTATGATTTATGCATATTGCATGGTAGGTAAGATTTGAGCTTTGGATATATGTTTATATTTGGATATAAGCAACTTGAGATTCGGCCCTTGCACCTATATGTATATATGTTTGCACATGATGTATTGGTATGACATATATACTATCTCAAGGTATATATTTACTTATGATGATGTTTCGGTTATGAAGTAAATGATAGATGTGTATTGAGCTACAATATGTAATGCGTTAGTGAGTAAAATGTATGCCGTTTATGTGTGGTATTAAGTGTATAATTGGCCTCAACATGGACATGCATATTCGGCCACATGAGGGGGATTGGTGTGCATGCATTCGGTTAGAGGCAAGCATATTGATGCCTATTCTTGGCTTAGAAAATTCGGCTAAGGAGAGTACTAACTAATGTGTTGAGTTTGATTCATGATTTCCGTACATATGTGACTTTAATGTCTAATGAAAATATGTGGGCTAAGTACCTTGAATTCCTCTTTCGATGCTCAAATGATTAAATCAATTTATTTGTTAAATTAAGCTCAAGAGCAAAGGGGAGATAAATTCGATAAAGGGAAGGAAAAAGTGGTCGAATAGCCATCGGAATCATTCGACAACATCCGAGGTAAGTTCTTGAGTAATAGAGCTTAAATTATGATTTGATTAGATCATGTCTCAAGTAAATCGAAATCATGCTCTTTGTGTGTGGATATTGAACCGAAATGTGCAAGAGTGATAAGTGTATTGTATTTGAGTTTTGCTAATGAAAATGAAATACGAATGTGTCATGATTTAGTGTTAAATGTGCATGTTTATTCGAATGGTGTCCGGGCTAAGTCCCGAAGGCTTTTTTGCTAAGTGACTAAATCCGGGTCAATTCCCGAAGGCATTTGTGCTAGTTACCAAAACCGGGTTAAGTCCCGAAGGCATTTGTGCGAGTTACCAAAACCGGGTTAAGTCCCGAAGGCATTCGTGCGAGTTACTAAATTCGGGAAAATTCCCGAAGGCAATTGTGCGAATCACTATAACCAGGCAATGTCCCGAAGACAATCGAGCGAGTCGCTATATCCGGTTAAATTCTGAAGGTACGTGATTCGGAAATGAACGATCTTGCTGTAAAAATCCCAATTAATACGCTTGAAAAATTCCAGCAATGAGGTATGTTCGTGTGTGCATTGGAATAGTTGAGTTTCTTCGAATAATATTCGCTCAGTTGAGTAATGAGCTTCCGGTATTTGACTAAGATGATCCCTTATGTATGAACATAGGGGTTGGAATGTAAAGTAGAAATGATTTGAAAGTATGTATATACGGAATTATCCGTTTAGTTATATGAATGCTATACCTCTGTTGTGCTTAAATTCTTCGCTCAAAACTTACTAAGCATAAATTGCTTACTCCGTTTCTTTGTTCTCTGTTTTATAGATTTTGGCTCGTCACCATCGGACTCGGATTTTTGGAAGTCGAAGTCTCCCACACTATCAAAGCCCCCTTTTGGTACAATTTTGGTTGAGCTTTGAAATGGCATGTATAGGACTACCCTTTGCTGTTTTTCAAGTACGTTTTGTGATGTATGTGTGTACAGCCATGCGAAAATGGCTCGTAGAAGTGGAGTATGGCATTAGACCATTTGTGTTTATGTATATATGTATGGTTTCATGATGTGACTATGGACTGGAATGGAAGTGTTGGGCAAATGATCAGCCATTGGAATGGCTAAATATGATTATATGTGGACCTATGTATGACAAAACTCTAGTTGGTCCATGGAAACCACGAAATAGGTAAAGTTTACCTTGAAAACAGATGCTGACAGCAGCAGTGGTGTGGATTTGAAAAATCACTAAAATTTTTAGGAATGGAATTAAATGGTCAATAAATTATGTAAATTAACCTTGATGAATATACTTTCATATGGAAGAAACGAAACGGTCATATGAGTTATATGTTAAGAGATATTAAAGTTCTCGTGAAACAGGGCCAGAACGGTTTCTGGATCTTTGGAAATTCACTATAAATTAACCAGAGATAATTAGGAGTCATTCCATATATGTATAGATTCCTCTTTGAGTCTAGTTTCTATTGAAAGAAACGGCATCAGTATTGAAGCCCTGTACAGGGAGATATTTAAGTCGTAATGCGCGAAGGTCAGTGTAGTCGATCCCTGTAACAGGGGAGACTTTAACTAATAAACTGTACTTATTGGTCAGACCAAAAATTCTAGAAAAAAATATGTAGATGGACATATGATTCTAGTTTCAGGGAAAAATTACGAAACTGATTTTTGAGCTTTGAAACTCAAGATATGATTTTTAAGGCGACAGTGATGCAGTAACCAGCTTGTCTGGAAATTTTTAAATGGACTGTGAAAATAATTAAGTTAAGTCTGTGTGCACCTTGTGTTCGACTCCGGTAACGGACTCGAGTACGGGGTGTTACAACTATATATACAAACCAAAACATATACATTTACAAGCCAATTCAAATGGCTAAATTCATTACCAGCACATAACCAAAATGACCAAAGTCCCTATACATGTCATATACTTAAAACATAAGCTCAAAAGTACCAAATTGATAGTTGGATAGTGTGATGTGGTCTCCAACGATCCCCGAGTCTGAACTAGCTTTGAAGTCACTAAAAAAACATTGAAAAAAATAAACAAAGTAAGCTTTATAGATTAATAAGCTAATATGAAATAAAATCAATCTTAACACAATTATACAAATCATCAATTTGAACATATCAACATGTAATTTATTTAACTAAAAAACCTTTCACATTTTCTATCAATATTTTATATATGAAATTCATAACTTCTTCGATTTAAGCTTATACAGTTCATGTACATACTTGTACTATCTCGTATCAATCTCATACTCAAAACACATCTTTTATTTACCCGTTGAACCATTCGGAATACCATCAGATACATGGGAAACTCGCACCTAAAGTGCCACATATATAGCTGAAGCTATCTCAATCTCATATCACATATACTGCTCACACTAGAGCTATCAACGGGCCTGGTCACACAAGCTGTAGGTCAAGACATAGCTACATGGTGCTGCTCACACAAGCTGTCGAGTAACCGCAATACATGTCGGTATACTTAGCCATCGGTAAGATGTACAGGACCAGCACCCGGATCACATAATCACAATAGTCCCTAATGACATGTCACTAGTATCTAAATCTATTCCTAAGGTTCAACAGGGATTTCAAATGCCGAATCGTCGTCGAATCATTGTCGAACATATCCGTAGTCTTGTAATCACAGTTCATACAATATCAAAACATTTAAAATACATTTATAGTAAAATTTATCACATACAAACTTACCTCGGATGCAAAAATAGCTAAATTGGTCGATTAGTCGAGAACTTTGTTTTTAGCCTTGATCTAGATTCGAGTTTCGCTTTTCTTGATCTATATGTAATCAAACTTAACTTATTTAATCATTTCTCTATTCAATTTAGTCCAAAATTTACTTTTAGTCATTTTTACACAATTGCCCCTAATGTTTTACATCTTTTACAATTTAGTCCTTATTTTATAGAAACACAAATTCATACAATTTAAGACTAACCCATGCTAGCCGAATTACTATTTTTCCCCTAGCAGCCTATATTTTCCATTTATTTCACATTTTAACTACAAAGTTTCCACATTTCACAATTTAATAAGTTTCCACATTTCACAATTTAATCCCCAATTTGCATTTTTACTAAAAATCAGTTAACAAAACTTGTATAACTATAATCAAACATTCATAATCTATCATTAAACATCAAAATACTCATGTATTCATTAATGGAAACATCTAAAGTCTTTAAGAGTTTTGCAAAATAGTCTCTGGGCTAGCTAGACTTAGCTGCAACGATCTCAAAAACGTAGAAATCATTAAAAACGAGACAAAAATTGTTACCTTAATTGATCAAAAAATAGCTTGGCTGAATGAACCCTAAATGAATGGCTTTTCTTCCCTTTAAAAAATTGGTGGAGATGAAGAATAAAAGATGATAGTCATGTTATTTTTATTTAATTTTGTCTTTATTAACTAAATTACTAATTTACTATAACAACCCGATATAGGGCCTAGTCGGAATAGTGGTCTCGGGACCACAAATTTAAAATTGAATAAATTATTTTATTATTATTTTGGAGTCATTGCATGTTTATATTAGTACATGAAAATTTTGGCGATGTAATTTTGACGTTTGTGAGCCCAATCGTGAGAAAGGACTAAATCACATAAAATTCAAAAGTCCTATTTTGATAACTAAAAGTGTCAAATAGCTAGAGAATGAAAATTGGAGGTCTTTAAAAGGAAATTAGACCCTATTGTGGTAGCTTGGCCGGCCATGGGAGTTAAAAATGTTGAAAAGTCAACATTAGGTAAGTTGATGACATAATGTATGATATAATAATGCCCTAAGCCTAGCTATCATTTTTTTTTCTTTCATTCTTCCTTCTTAACCGAAATTTTCAGCAAAGAATGGGGTTTTAAGAGCTTGAAATTTTAGCAACTTTAAGCCTTCACAAGTAGTGATTTTTATGGCTTTTCTTGAATATTTTTGTACTTTTGAGACCCTTGAAGCATGATCTTTCAAATGAGGGTACTATTTTGCAAAATAATTAAGATTTTAGGGTTTTGCAATGAAAGGATTTGTAATTTTTGCTGAGCTTTTATGGAAGAAAATGAGTCTTGGGTGTCTTATAACCAACTTTTTTGAAAGGCATGAAAACACCTAAAAAGACTATTTTGCATAAGTTGTAAAAATAGATGATAAGTGTGTAAAATAGTGGGAATTTGGAGTTGCTATAAAAGTAGAAAGGGTTCGGCTAGGCTTAAGATGTGAAGAGATTCGATAAAGATAGATTTCAGACCTAGGGGTAAAATGGTCATTTTGCAAAAGTCTAAGGGAAAAATGGTTATTTTTCCCAAATATAGGTTATTGAATACCTAGATTGATAAAGTCATTAAATTTGTGAATTTTTGTTATTATAGATCAAGAAATACCGAATCCGAACCTAGACCGGGGGAAAGCCAAGCAAATCGACTAAATCGACTAGTCGCCACATTTTGAAATCCAAGGTAAGATGTATGTAAATAGTACAACTACAATATTAATGTATGTGTTGAAATATACTTGAACTTATTATAGCATGAATTTCTTGGTTGTGGAATTGAGAAAGCAAGACGAAAATAGAGATAGTAGAGTTCCGGCTTGAATCTAGGAAATAAATCGGATATTCATGCCATAGAGATAGTGAGCTAGTGTAAGACATGTCTGGGACTGCATCGGCCACATTGTGAGAGCCAGTGTAAGACCATGTCTAGGACATGGCATCAGCACTGAGACGAGTGCTAGTGTGAGACATGTCTGGGACATGCATCGGCTTCGAGACGTAAGTCAATGTAAGATGTAACAGCCCAATTTAGACCTTAATCAGAATGGTGGTTTCGAGACCATGAATTTGAGTCAAAAAAATATTTATAAATTATTTTCTATGTTTATTTTGTGTGAATTTATATTTGTGAAATTTTCGTGATTTAATTTTGTCGTTTAGGTGTTTGATTAAATAAAAGGACTTAATCGCGTAAATTGAAAAGTGGGTAGTTTATTTTGTAAAGGGCTTATTTGTTAATGGCTTTCTAAGTGGGGGTATTTATGATGAAATTTTCCCATTATATATATAGTGTTGGACGGTAGTGGGTGATTTTATAATTTATTAACTAAGGTTAAAAAAAAGTTAAAATAACAATAAGTTAATGTATGTTATTATATTATAAAATAAAAAGCCATATCCATGTTATTTTCTTCATCCTTGCACCGAAACTAAAACAAAGAAAAATAAAGAAAACAAAGTAGGGTTCGACCTTGTTCAAGCTAGATTAAGGTAAGTGTTCGGCTCGGTTTTTGATAATTTTTACGTTTTTGAGATCATTGCTTCGAGTACTACAAAACCCATGCTTAATTTTTTTATTTTGATGAATATTTTGAGTTGTGCCATTATTGATAGCTTGTGATTTTTGTGGTTTGATGATGAAAAATGAAAGATATGTTTTAGCTTAACATATTTTGTATTGGAATTGTAATTAGGACTTAATTGTAAAAATAATAATTTGAGGGACTAAAATGTGAAATAAATGAAATATATGGACTTGTATGGTAATGGGTAAGATTCGGCCAAACTTAGGTATTTGGCAATTTTGTGTATTTTGTGTTTTGTGCAGTAGGGACAAAATTGTAAAAAATGAAAATGTTAGGGGTAAAATGGTAATTTTCCCATTTATGTGTTTTGGACTAAATTGAATGAAAATATGTTTGAATGAGCTTAATTTGAATATGTTTAGATCAAGAACCAAAGAAATAGAATTTGGATCGGGGGAAATCGAAAGTTGTCGACTAGTCGATCCGTACCGGTTTTTCGTTGTCCGAGGTAAGTTTAGAAGCAAATAGACGTACTAAAATTTAATTAAATGCAAAGTTTATATGCTGTAATGAAATATATCAATTATTATGTGCTAATGTTGAATGTGTATAA
This sequence comes from Gossypium arboreum, assembly GCF_025698485.1. NCBI lineage: Eukaryota > Viridiplantae > Streptophyta > Magnoliopsida > Malvales > Malvaceae > Gossypium > Gossypium arboreum. Next base: position 48,342,766 of record NC_069070.1, on the reverse strand, counting down.
GCATGGTAACTTTGTTCTTGCAATTGATTCGACTGAGTGGCGACATCCAGAAGCCCCGTATGAACCTTAAGAATAGTTGGGATACATATGTCATGACATAGGATTCTGATATATGTGTGCGAGTAAGACCATGGCATCGTTATGTGATTCCGATATGTGTTTATGAGTAAAACCTTGTCTGGGACAGTGGCATCGATATGTGATTACATGTAAGACCACGTCTGGGACTTTGGCATTGTACGAGTTGTGTGATTATCTGAGTGTCCTATCCAATTCCGAATGGTTCATCGGGCAAAGGTAAATTGGGTACGAGTTTGTATTACGAGTTAAACGGCCAAGTATGAATTAGTTTGTTGGCTATTAATGATAAGATAAATTTATACTTGATATTTGTTTGTTCATGTGAAATTGATATTAATAAATTTAAATGATTTTGGTATGTGAATTCGGCTTTGTGATCATATAAGTTGAGCATCAAGAAATGATTCATAATTTTAAGCAAGTGTGTGATTGTATATATAAATGGCCCTGTTGGTGACATACATATAAATATATAAATATTTATGCGATATTATATTGTGATTTACTAGCCTATGTAAAAAGTATATGCAGGTTTAATTATAATATAATTAGTTGTTTGGAAAGTTGAATGATAATAAGACAATTTGGCCTTTTGACCATTTGGCCAAAATAATGTCCATGTGCGAATGTATACCTAGTGATTTATATACAGGTTTTGAGTTGAGATTAAATGGTATATAGTTATTATTCACAATGTGTTAGCCTAATTGAGTTGAAAATTTTTTAGGTCAATTATTTGTTTATGACTTGCTAAGCTATAATAGCTTATTATGTATATTTTTTTTTTTGCATTTTAAATTTTGGAGTCAAGCTACAAGCTCAGAGACCGTCCGCAAAGTTCATCACACTATCAGCTATTTTGGTACCTTTATAAGTTAAACTCAAATTATGGCATGTATAGGCTGGAATGTCGTATGGGAAATATTGAGCTTTGATTTTGTATTAAGGCCATGCGAATATGGCTTATTTCTATGCTTGTGTTCGTTCTGGTTTGATAAAGGTATAAGTCCATTTTGATTAATATGTTGTGTGCCATGAATGGATATAGTATGAGTTATTTGTCTGAATGTTGAATTTAGTTAATGACTTTGCATGAGGTATGGAGAAATCTGTCTTAAGCATGTTTGGCTGCTTTGGATGTCCTTTATACTTATTCACTTAGTGAATAAGTGCATTTGATCACCATGTTTAGTCTTAGTCTTATATGTTCTAGTTGTAATGTTTAGTGAACTTAATTTTAGTAATTTCGGTGATGGAATTTATGGATGTGTTCATGGCTTTTAGTAGTGGAATTCGGTCATGTAAGGCTAATAATAATAAATAAAATGTCCCATGAATATTTTAATTATTTGTTTGTATGGAATAAAATGTGAAGTGTGGTGCTCAATTTAAGGTAAAAACGTACAGTATGTATATGAGTAAAAGAAAAAGCAAGTTCGGCCATGTTGTGTCATAACAAGGTTACATACGTGTTTGACCATTAAATTAGGTAATATGTTTTAATCGGTTATATTAAAAGCTTCATTCAATTATGCCTAGTTATTTCCACTTATGAGTTTATATTTATTAAATGGGTGTAATAGGTAACCTTAATGTTTGACTTATGAATTATATATTTGTATTAATAAAGTAAAGCCACGTAAATAAATAAAATAAAAGTATTGGAAATAGTTTTTAATAATGTTTGATGATGTACGTTCGCATGAATTATATATGTTGGTTTTACATTCTATTAATCAAGCTATTAATTTGATGCATGTTCAGTTTATAGCTAAATAGTTTAATAGACATAAATTATATTTTATATCATGTCAAGTTAATTAAATAATAATAATAATAATATTGACTCTCTGATTTAGATTGTATATTAATGTAATTAAAAATTTCAAATTGTAATATGTTTTGCAAACTTGTAAGATATGTATTATGATCCGTAATGTTTCATAACCCTCATCCGGCGACGGATATGAGTTAGGGGTGTTACATAAGACATGTCTGGGACATGCATCGGCTATGAGATGTGTCAGTGTAAGACCATGTCTGGGACATGGCATTGACATAGATATGCTAGAGCCTGTGTAAGGCCATGTCTGGGACATGGCATCGGCATCTCACCCCATGTTTGAGGCTTAATGAATACCTGATAGTGTTCCAAATGGTTCAACGGTGGAAGTTACAATTTCAAGTTAACTAAGAAAGTATAACCATGTTGTGAGCGGTACAGGTACCTATATGGTATGTATGAAATGTGAACTCAATATAGGCTATATGAGGTGTAATGAATATTGATGAGTAAGTTTTGCTTATGCCACTTGTGTATTATGATACTTGTTGATGAATGGTAAAGATATGTGGTATATTTATTTATGTGCAACTTACTAAGCTTTATGCTTACTCCCTCTCCTTTTCGATTTTCTTATAGTGCTGCCTATCTAGCTTAAGGTCCAACGGAAGTCAGAGATATCGATCACACTATCAATCGAAGCTTTCGGTATAGTTTGATTTATATTTTTGAGTATTGCATGTATAGGGAACTAGACTTGTGTTTTGTGTCATTGAGAGTTGGTCAAATGTATTTGGCTTGGATTGGAAACCCTTCATTTTGTATTAAGCCTTGAATGATGGCTATTATTCATTTTGATTTATAGGCAAAGATGTTATTTTCATGGATGAGCAAAATGCACTAATGGAATGTTGTTTATTGTGATTGATTTGGATGCATGAGATAGCCTTGTATTGGTTCTGGTTGTTCATGTGCAAGTTGTGTGTATAAGGGTGGCAAAGAGGCTTGGTAAATAGCCTTATATTGTCCATACGGGTAGACACATGGGCGTGTGTCTAGGCCGTGTGTGACACACGATCTGCCCTATGGGTATGTGGTTCGGTCGTGTGTCCCTTACATGTAAAAATTTCAAGTCAGTATGCATGATAGTAAACACACGGGCAAAGACACGGTTGTGTGTCTCAGCTGTGTGAAGGGCACGGCCTAGCACACGGGCGTGTGCCTTGGCCTTGTGACCTTTAAGAAATGCTGACGTCAGAAACAGAATGTCCAAGTTTTTTCACACGGGCTAGGACACGGGCGTGTCATGGCTGTGTGAAGGACACGAGCCATGGACAGGGGCGTGTGCCAAGCTGTGTGAAAACCCCTGTAGGTGTGCATTTGGAATTAATTCCACACGGGTGTCAGACACAATCGTGTCCTTGTATTACCTAGGCTATGTGAGCCACATAGGCCAACCGCATGACCATGTCAAATTGATCACACGGGCGTGTTGCCCCTTCCACACGGGCGTGTGCCCTTGTGTCAAGTGTCATTTTTCTAAAGTTGACTAAAGAACCCAAGTTGTTTTCGAATGATTTTTGATAGGTATTTTGGGTCTCGTAGGCCCATATTAAGGACGTGTTGATATGCTTGAGAAAGTTTTAAATTTGTCCAAGTCTTGGGGACTCGAAATTGGTAGTAAGCACGAGTTTAAGTTAGGTAACGCCTTGTACTCTGTCCCGGTGTAAGATACGGGTATGGGGTGTTACATTTACCCTTTATTATAATTCATTAAAATTCATTAACCATGCCCATCTTTGTCCACTCACACTAATCATGGTCTAATTACATAAGGACCTCTAATTTAAGATTCCTTAGCTATTAAACCCTTTTAACTTATAGAACATCACTTTTGCACTTTACGCAATTTAGTCCTTTTTCTCAAATTAACTAATCAAACGATAAAATTCTTAATGAAAATTTCACATGAGCATATTATCATACTATAAACATTAAAATAATAATCAAATAACTATTCTAACTTCGGATTTGTGGTCCTAAAACCACTGTTCTGATTTGACTAAAAATGAGTTGTTACAATTATGATGTGTAAATATGGGGTTCGAGGTTAGCATAAGGAAGGGCATGGAAAATAGTAAGAAAATGTGAATTTGGATTTTTTGCATGTAACACATGTTGAGTATATTCGAAGTGAGGTATAAGACTTCCAAATACAAAGGTTGATTATGTACTTGTATTGCATGGTATTATTGTATGATAAGTATTAAGTCTTAATCTTATTTAATGTGTTTTGGACGAAACATATCTATTAGTTATAGTGCTTAATGTATTCTGTCTGCCAAAGGAGAGTTATACTCAGTAAGTGTATAGATACCAATTAATAGGTATGTTTGGGATGATAGAGTACGTGTTGGTAGCTTTTGTGAAATATTTGTTCTGTTGATGTGAATGAAACTATTCTCTAGGAAAGTAGTTGCAAACTGTATCCGACAGATGATAGAGTTCGCCAAGGGATACTATTTGCTAGGGATAGTGTAACAACCCATTTTTAATGAAATCGAAATAGTGGTTTTGAAACCAAAAATCTGAGACGGAAAGAAAAATTATTATTATTGCATGGTCTGCATTATGATAGGAATGCTATATGAAAATTTTGATAAGAAAATTTTTACCGATTATGTGTTTAATTATGGAAAGGACCAAATTGCATAAAATCCAAAAGTTGAGTTCTAGTAGCTAGAAGGATCAAATAGCTATGGAATTCAAAACTTGAGGTCCTTCTATGGTAATTAGAACATTAAAGAAAAGTTAGTAGATATTTTTGGTGATTCATCTATAGAAAAATTAAAAAAGGTTAAGGACTAAATTAGAAATGAGAAAAATTAATGGATGATAAATAATTAATAAAAAATAATATCATTTTATATCATCTTCATCCCCAAATTTTATGGAAACCCTAGGAGAGAGGAAGGAAACTAATCAAACTTAATTGAGTAAGCATTCTTGTCCCGTTTTTAATAATTTTTATATTTTTGAGATCGGGATAGTTTAATCTATCTATTTTGGGGATTAATTTGAAAAGTTATAAAAGTATCAAAGTTTTTCCATGGATGAATATGCTGAAATTTTGAAATTTATGGTAGAAAATGAAAGGTTGTTGATAGATAAACAACTTTTACAAAGTGAATTTTGATGAATTTATGATTTGGGGATTAAATTGTAAAGATGTAAAAGTTATGGAAAAATTTTGAATTTTGTGAAATACATGTGCTGTAAAAATTATATGAAAATTTTGGTTAGCCTTGGAATAAGGATTAAATTGCATGAAATTTATTTTCCGAGCCTAGGGAAAAAATTAGAATTTATGAAAAGTTTAGGGGCAAAATGATAATTTTGCCTAGAATGTAAATTGAATCCAATTGAATATGAAATGTGAGAAATTGATGATTAAATTCATTTATATAGATCCGGACAACTCAAATTCGAAGCTAGATCGAGGAAAAGAAAAATTTTTGGATTAATATATTTTTATATACAAACAAGTGTTGAGGTAAGTTCGTGTAACTTAATTATACATGTTAATATGTTACAATTAAATGATGTATTTGAATTGAATGTAGTATGTATTTATGTGAATTATATGAATGTTATAAATGTATGAAATGATCACATGTTTGGAAATGTTTGTAAGATGTTAAGTTCTGTTAGAATAATGAAATTCGATGGATATATGTGATTTCTCGTATTAAACATGGTCCTACATATGTTGCGGAAAAAATATAGCTCGGACAAGAAATTTTGATATGGCGCTCTCGAGCATCCTGTTCAATAGTTCTTGCGAGCATCCTGATCAGTAGTGATTCTGCATGTGTTGCGCATTACAACAACTCTGTGTGAGCGTCCCGTTACATGTTTCGATTAGTTGTGATCCAGCATATAATATGGACACAAAGGTAGCTCTACATGAGCATCCTGATATAAGCTCTTATGGGCTTCCTGACATGGCTCACTTGAACTCCCTGTTACCTTATCCGTCCTTAATATTGACTCTTCGGAGTTATATGTTAAGCTCTATGAGTTCCCTGATTAAAACTCTTATGAGTTTCCTGATTAGCCCGGATAAGTGTCCTGCTACATGGCTCATCTGAGCATCTTGATCTGTGACTCGAGAGTGTACTCCCTAATTAAGTGGCCTAATGGGTGCCCCCAATTATGAGTTGATGGTTTATAGTTTTGTACACCTTGTGTGTACTACCTGAGTATCTATCAAAACTTCAATGATTCAACAAATAAATTTCTGAAATGAAAAACTATGAGATTAAATGAATTATATCTTAAATGTTCCTGAAATACCTAAAAGTTTGAAACCTGATGAGCTCATCTATACTTGCTTGACCTATATGTGAGTTATGTGACTAACTTGCTTATTTGAGTGTATATGATTAGGTAAATTTGTTAATTTATTTGGAAGCATGATATTGTTAACCTTATTTAAAAGAGTATGATTAGTAAGTTTAATTCCTATTATACAAACTTACTAAGCATAAAAATGCTTACTAGGTTTTATTTTCTCTATTTTATAGTGCTCGGAAGCTCGTAAAGGTTAGAAATCTGTCGGAGTATCATCATACAATCCATCAGCTTATTCTGGTATAAAAAGTAATCTTATTTTGATATAATGGCATGTATAGGTTAACTTGGCCAATTTTGGCATGTAAATAGTTGTTTGTAACTTAGCCATTGGAATGGCCAATAATGGTTTGTTTTGGTATATTATTAAAAAGGTTATATATCATGTTAAACTTATATATATGTGGTTTGGTTAAATTGAATTAGACTAAAATATAAGTCATTACAAGAAGGTAAGTTTGATAATATGAATATGTGATATTATTTCATACATGTTAATGATGTTTTCTTGATTTATATGACTTGAATTGGTTGGCAAATGTATGCAAATGTTATTGTAGGTTGAAGGTTAAATTTGAATGAGAAATAAGGCTAAGAAATGACTTTATTTTGTCCATATGGGTAGACACACGGGCATGTGTTTTGACTGTGTGTGACACGCGGCCTGGCACATGGGCATGTGGTTTGGCCGTGTGTCCTCTGCATATTAAATTTGTGAAACAGAATGCTCAGAATTTGACACACGGGCAGAGACACAGGCTTGTGTCTTAGCCATGCGTGATACACGGCCTAGAACACTGGCGTGTGTCTTGGCCATGTGAAACCTGCACCTAATTTATGAAAATTAAATTGATTACATAGCCTAGCACACGGGCGTGTGGCAGGCAGTGTGGCACAAGTCAGAGAGTTACAAGGGGTCAGACACGGCCTGCGGCACAGGTGTGTGCCTTGACCACACGGGCGTGTGTGTCCTGCATATAAGAAAAATTTTTAAATTTTGTGAATAATTCTTTGAGATCCTGATTTAGTCCCGACTAATTTCAAATGTTTAAATTGGGTCTCAATGGTCCATTCAAGGGACAATATGATTAGTTTCGGATATGAATAGTAAATGACATTTATTATCTGAAATTATTCTGTAAACTCCGGTTATACTCTATAACCTTACCAGCGACGGATACATGTTAAGGGTGTTACAGATAGGTATTTGCCACTGTTGTATATAAGAGGCTAAAAGCGCATTGCCTTTGCGTGAAGTCTGTTGACTTATAGTTATTTATATATGTATATATAAGTTCAGTTAATCCTATTCATGGAATTTGATTAGAAAGTGTTGAGCATTTTTATTTCTAGACCTCACTAAGTTCTTTCGAACTTACTCTCTTTCTTTCCCTTTTTTCGGGTGGTACCATGGCGTAAAGGGCTTGTAGAAGAGACTCAACAAAAAAATGTGACCACTGTTGTGAGCCTTGCCTATGTTTGTTTTGTAACATGCATATGTATATTTTGGGGTGACGTGGAATATCAGTTTTGTATTTTGAAACAATAGATATGTTTCTTATTACGAATATATTTTACAATATGTTTAGTGCACTTGAATAGCCTGTTTGGCGAATAGTATTAAAGTTGCCTGCCTTGTCAATTATGGTTCAATAGTTTCAACTATTTTATTACGGAGAATTGTCGAATGTTTGCCTATGTTTTGCGAAAATTATAAAAATAATAAATCAAGTTTAAGCCTATTTTCTGTTGTAACGCCTCAGTCCGCCAACTGGGGGTTGGGGTGTTACAGAATTGGGCTAGGTATGTGAAACCGAACCGATGGTCCAACTAATGGCTGGACCGGACCAGTCAAGTCGTCACTAGCGCAAAATAAACTGACAGTAGCTAAATTGGCTAGGGGTGTTGTGAGGGTGTCATGACTGCGGTGACATCACCGGGCACGACGATTCTTGTGGCATTTCGACATTCAGTTGGCCAGTGGATGGTCAGCGATAATGGTTCTTTGGCAGTTGAGCAGTGGAAGAAAAATACTCTTACTAGGACTTTACTAGATAATTTGATTTCAGATTTACAAGTCCAACAATAATATTATTATAATAAATTTAATATTTGTCTTGTAGATAAATATTCTATTAATTTAATAGATTTAATATTAAATTTAATCCAATACTTATCTTGATAAGTACTATATTAATTTAATATTAAAGTGATTAAGTTTGATCTTAGTTGAACTCTCTAAACTCTCTCTACATAAAGAGGGCATTAGATCATTATTTTTTACAGACTTGAATTCAAGAAAAAGTTGTAGAGAGAAAATTCTCTGAAGAAATTATTTTAGAAGATTTCTAGTGATATTTTTCTCATGCACAACTTGGCCTAGAAGTTTAGAGAAATTGCGAAATTGTCCCACTGGTAATTTTGTGAAAATTTTCTAATTTGAAGCGAGCCCACACTGGGCAGACACGAGCTTGAGGATAGCAGAGAACACTACTTGGTTGAACCGTTCATCCTAGACAAATAAAAAAAATACAATTCTGATTAAGTATTTATTACTTTAGATATCACAACCAAGTTCTTGTTTTTGAAGAAAATTTGAAAACATTGGTTTTTCCCTTAAACTTATTTTCCATTGCATTTTCCAAACCCGTTTTTCCAACAACTTAGTGGATATGCTTATTACCGTCCACTATCTCTAAATTATAAAGGGTTTAGTTGTTATTTTGGGCCTTTGGTTAATTGCAATTTAAGTCCTAAATTCATTTTCTAATTAAAAATCTATAGCGATAGAACTTTACAATTTAGTCCTTAAGCCTTAATTAACCACAATTTCGGCCAAATTGACTATCCGAAATTTAATTCACCTATATAATAACTCTGTAAATATATTTATTTAATATTTACGAATTCAATTTACGAAAACGGGATCTCAAAATCATATTTTTCGACACCACTAGAAACTATGTCTTTACATTAGTCACCGTAACTTGGCATTTATCGCATTTAAACTTTATAAATCATAATTACACTCTAATATCAATAACATAAAGACCTTAAGTAGACACCGTACTTTCTTTCGCCTTCCTAACCTCTTCAAGGTAGAGAAGCCAGTTCATCTTCTAATGTTTGGTCTCACCACAACAAAAGATTACACTCTAATATCAATAACATAAAGATCTGAAGTAGGCACCTTACTTTCTTCCGCCTTCCTAACCTCTTCAAGGTAGACAAGTCAGTTCATCTTCTAATATTTGGTCTCACCACAACAAAAGCTCTTACCTTCCTTAGCAACCCCTCCTTTAGGCCTCAGTGCAACATTTCCTTTGTTGAGCTTGGCTTTGCCTTTGTCTTTGGCCTTTTGCTTAATTTGAGCCCTTCCCTTGCCATTCCAGACCATCAAAATGGACTTGGGTCCAAAGTTTTTCATATCACCTTCAACAATTCACAACCTGATGAATGATTATTGTAAAGCCTTACTAATTTTGCTTTACTAATTTCGCTCATGTTAAAATTACAGACAAATTGACAAATTTCGCTCATGTTAAAATTACAGACAAAATGACAAATGCTATCTAATAAAGATTTTATATTATATATAAAGTTGTAGATTTAATTAAAATTTTCTAATTAAATCATTCATAGTCATTATATTTTTAAATATCAAAATTTTAGTCTTAATGTAATAGATATTCATTAAATCTATTAACTAATTTTTTGTGAATAATATATGAAAATAACAAGTTATCATAAAATTATGAATGCAATATGTTTGTTTGACCAAATATTTTCTACCATTTGGTCAAGACTAAAATTTTAAAATTCTAAATTTATAAAAATTGAAAATGACTAAATTGAAGTACAAGAACTAAATTCATAATTTATACATAATTGAAGGACTAATAGCTTAATTTAACCGTATTACATATCAGACGATGTAATGTAAATATGCAAATTTAAAGGACATGTTACATTCTAGTTTCATTATGGTGGTGACTGGAACGGTGATTTAATCTGTTCCTAATACAAATGCTATATCATATATGTAGCTACTAGTGCACATTCAGGCTAGTTGAAATATGCTGCCTCCAACAGTCTGGCCCTGTCACCAATAGTCGCGGCTTCCTGCCTGCCAGTCAGCTTATAACCTTTCTCCTGAACATTGACACGCCAAATCTCTAGTTTAAATTTTGCAAAATCTCCAGCCTGCCACTCAGCTTATAGCCTCTCTCCATTTTTGTAAAAAGTATTAGACGCTTATTTCCAACACATGGATAGAAATATGGAGTTATGATCTATAAATATCTTCTACATAAATAAAAACTGACCATTATAACTTTGTCAAGACACATGCCACGTCTGACACTCCCGAGTCATACCAAATTGATAATGTGTCAAGATAGAATTTTATAGACATATACTTACCAGCAGACGCCACAGGAAAGGATCCCCTTCCCTCTTCGGTATCTGTTTCTCGATTGATTCAATTGCTACAATTCAAAAGTCAAAACCAATAACCATAAATAAAATTAAGTTTTGTTTACAAGTTCCAAAAATTTAGGCTTTATTTATCAGAGTTTTAAAATATTTTTCAAACTAAAACAATAATAAACAAATAGTTTTTCAAACTAAACCAGCTTTATAATTTAGCTTTTAAGCAAACAAAAAGCTAAAACTTTAGCTTGTGATTTTTCAAAAGCTAGTTTTCATTTATATTAATTATAAAAATAAATATTATTTAAATATTTAAATTATATTTTATAAATAATTTATATTATTTATTTTTGTATATATATTTATATTATTTATTTAAAAGTATTTAAAATTTATATTTCATATTTACAATGGGTTATCATAAACTATTTTACTATATTTATACCATAATATAAGTTGAATATCTATTAATACCAAAATAGTAATAACTTGATATCATAGTAATAATAACATGTGAAAATAATAATACTTTTCATTTGAGACAATTATAACAATTTTATATATTTTTATATAAATATTATTGAGTTTATATATTCCATGTATTACATATATCATAATATTAATTACTTAATTATTTATTATACTTTTATTATAATTTAAATTTATATATTTATTAACTAATTTAAATATCATTTAAATACATATTTTCTACTTTACAACATTATATCTAAAAATAGACATACTATCTTTGACAACAATGATAAAAACTATCAAACTTTTTAGAAGCACTTTTCAACTCAATGGCCTTTTTAGTATAACTTTTTAGCAAGATTAGGTATCCTACCTTTGGTAACTTGTCCAGTATTCAGCAACATAGTGTACCAGACTTCATTAAATACATCAAGCTGTTCATCAGATGCCCCAATAATCTGACATTCCCAAAAAGAGAATCAAAAAAACATTTACCAATTATTTGACAATGCAACCAAATTACCAACGAAATGATAGTTAATAGAATTACCTTAAAACTATAAGCATCAAAATCTGGACCGAGTACTTCTAGTGCTTGTTTTTCGTTGCCTCGTCCATACTCATACATGGCTTCGGCAAGCTAAGAACAAAATATTTATAGAGAGCAAGAGCGTGAGGTAAGAGTACTAAAGTTCAACTAAACCTACATGGTATCAGGGAGACAGGAAGCTTATAAAGTAACATAACAAACGTATAAATAGAGTATTGGAAAATTTCATTATATCAACAAAAGAATATGAATTATAAATGCCAAAGGACGTAATGATTAAAACAAACCAGCATTGCTCTTTGCATTATTTGTTGCTTCTTCTTGTTCATATTGGAAAGTCTACAAAAAGAAATACAAAGGCGATGAAGCAACCACATTTCAAAATGACAGAAAAGAAAGAGAAATATCTTTCTGACCTGAACTTCAAGCCGTTAAGTAAATCTTCTGCTTTAGGAAGTTCCTCAGTAAAAGCTAAGGCCCATAATATCAACAAATCAAGGTGCCACTCCATAAACCAGTTTGCCTGAACAATACAGGGAATACAAACATCATCAAACTACAAAGTCATGCACACAACAGTATCAGGTTGAAAGGAAAGACCACTCTAGGACATTCTTGTGTCTGTCAGGAACGTAGGAACTGCTTAATATATGTCAGTCAAGCCCGCCCATTGATTAGCATTAAGCAAAGAGAAGATAAGGATCAAAGAATCTCAAATTGGTAGAAAATTGTAGGTATTCTTTTATCCTTCATCCAAACTCGTTCTAAATGTTTTTAGGGGTTTTCTCCTACACAAATCCTTGTCAAAGCAATAGAAGCAGCAATCAGTCCAGTGCTAGTAATACACATAATAAAAAAAAACAATCTCACAGAAAATGAGCGTAGGTCTAAAAGATGTGCTCAGGAACATATGTCCAAGTTCCACTTCACTAAGGAAAATAGCCTGTAATCTACAGTATCATATATTAACGTTCTATGATGCCTAAATGCACTCAAATTTCATAAATTACAACAAACCCAAATCCCATTTGAGGTTTATTCAAGAGGCCGCCCAAAACCCAGGTAACAGAAATTTAGCACTGCATGTAAATTATTCCAGATTCCAAGCATGCATGTGTGTGCGCGTGTGTGTAGTTCAATAGAATTTCCAACAATTCCTTTATGATGCCATAAAAAGCATATATAAAAGTAGAGGCATTCATCAGAAAATTGAGAGTTTTCAAGTATATCGGTGGACATTAAAACCATATAATTTCAATCCTAAACAGATAAAAACTCATTAAAAAAAAGTAAATCATTTGAATAAACTTGTACATGAGGGTCAACTCACTTGATCTGATAGAGATGCTGCCAAAACTTTCAAGCGATCCTCAAAGATATCTAGTTTTCCCCGTACAAAAACTCGCAATAACAGGCCCAAAGCATTTAGGCACACCTAAATGTGCAGGACAAGTAAAAACTTGTACTTTCAAATTATGGATGATGCTGAAAAGATGGCAAAAAGAAGAAAATACCTCTACAGAAATTGCATCAGTTCTTTCCAGTTCCTTCCATATACAATGGTCATAAACTTCTCTGACCTTTGTAATTGGAGAATGGCCTTCCAAATAACAGACAGCCACATGCCACCAATTGTGAGTTAACCTAGATATTTCTCAAACTTTAATACTGAAAGAAAGAAAGAGATACAAGTATAAGGTAAAACTCATTCAATGGCCTAAAAGGCATACATGAATGATGAGCAAGAACTCCATGCATTTGAGCATTCTTCCATGAACTGAACTGCTTCTTTGTATTGACATTTATACTGAAGAACATGGCACAGCTGCTTAACAAAGCAAGAACTATGAGAATGTCTCATAAAAATAAATATTTCTAGTAATAGTACATGTATACACAATAATTCTTCATATTGATTATTGCAATAATTTTGTCTTGTCACAAACAGGGATTGAATGCATTGGCGGCCAATCTTTCCCCATTTTGTTGTACAAATTAGTGAAAACAATCTTCAATAATTTACAACAGGGAGCGTTATTGTTCAACAATGAAAGTTGTTCCGTAAAAAAGAAAAAACAACAATGAACCACTTGACCATCCAATTTTAAATGCATATGGTAAAATATAAGTTCATTCAGCATAGAAATTATATAATTGGAAACAACAACCTCAAATACATTAAGGGAAAGAAGTTAAATGTGTAGTCACAACAATTAGGACTCACAGCATGTTGTGCCCAAACATCTTGATTGTTTATTTCAAATCCCCTTTTTGCAGCATCCTCTGCATCTGCCATTCGTCCAAGCTCTAATAATGGAAATGCAAGCATGCCATATATGAAATTTTCTTGTTGATTTCGAGGTAGAACCTATTAAATATAAAAACCATTACAGGAAGATTGGGAAATGCAAATCGAAAGTTCTCATGGGAAAACAGAAAGTTGTTTAGATAACAAGTCAATATAACAAAATATAGAGGAAAAAATAATAATGTAGAAGTGAGACATATTAATCCAGGAATGCAACAGAAGATTGCAACAAAATTGGTTACTCAAAGCTACCAATTTCCCGACTCCTTTTAGAATCAGGAAAAATAATTCTTCACCAGATAGGAAGTCACCTGTTGAACAAGATCTAAAGATAAATCAGGTCGACCCATATAAAAGCATAGTATTTGTGCCCTCTTCAATGAAAGAAGATCTCTTGGAAAATCTCTCAAGAGCTGCAACAAATGTGAAGGAATCAAAGACAATAAACAACATTAGAAGGAAAAAAAAAAATCAAGCCTAAATTTGGAGGAATCAACTAACTGAAACTAGAGCTCCGTAAAACGTGATATTTGTGAAGCATGCCACAACTATCATTGCATACAACTGCCACATGTTTCTTAACATTTAAGCCATGAGACATTAGTGATGGTCTTATTTTATCAGAACTTATTTTATCAGTTACTGTTTAAGCCATTAAATTTTGAATCGGGAATGCCTGTTATGTGATCAATATGACAAAACTTTGTTAAATTATCTAAAATGCTAATAAACGTAGAGGGTTCTTTTCTGATGGGGGGAAGAAATGTTGCAAACCAGTAAAACCAAACATTGCGAGGAGATGGTGGTGATGAAGGCTACAAGAGTCTGTCAGGGTAAGGGCGATTGCAGTATTTGCAGAGAAATAATTGTAAACAGAATCAGAGAGCTCAAATTTGTCAAACTGCCAAAACTATCTCAAATGAAACATTTGGATCTCTATTTATAAGCTCTTTAATAAAGTTACCATAGAGAGTGGGAAGTTGACGGAGAACACTCATGCACTGTGCAAGATTAATTTACATAAAGTAGTAAATTACATACAGTTATAAAGTAATACAAAGGAATAAAATGGCTGAAAGACGGCTACTATACCTTAGAGTGTAACTCCACGGCAACATCATCATCTCTGTTCTGAGAAATCAAATAATTGACAGCTTCAAAAACGGCTTTCTCATAAGACGAGGCTTGCTCCTGCTCAAAGCAACAAAAAGCCAAATTATAACGAATTCCAGTATTCTTGTGCTTTCAAAGGAAAAACCATATATATACTGAGAGAAAATTACAATTCCAGCCTTGGCAGCTTCCATGAGTGAAGGAGCCTTTGAAGGGTCAGAGGAAGAGAGAAAATGGGCGGCCAAAATGTTGGCTAAAACGCAGTCTTTGTCATGAACAGGAGCTTCTAAGATAACTTTCCTATTTCTTCCATAGGAAAGCACCTGCAACAATAAACTCTTACAAACTAGAACCAAGGATCTTCTCCAAAACAAAGAATTACCAATTCAAACAAACAAAACAGGCAATAAAAGATGGAGAAGAGCTAATACCTGGTGATAGTAAGCGTTGATTACAGATATGCAAGAATCGGAAGAGGTTTTAACTTCATAACCCCATCTATCCAATTTCAGTCCTTCCATTTTCAGAAAGAAAAAATAAGAGAAGAGGAGAAAAGGGCAAAGAGGATTTAACAAGGAATAACGGTGTGTCGGGCAATCAAGAAAACTAGAGTTCAAAGAAAGCTGGTTATCTGCAAAAGTTGGATTTAGATATGAGAATGGATACTATTATGAGAATCTTACGAAATTCTGATGAAAATTTCTAAGCATCAATTAAAACCATGTGGGGATATCCTTCTAATGTTAAAACTCTCCGCTAAATATGAAGTATAGAAATCGTGACTTGCTCCTGTTTTTATTTTAATCATTCATAATTTTTTTCATTTAATCGCTAATCCTCTAATATTTAAATATTCTATCAATTTAATTTTATTATATAAAAATTTAATAAATTTAACTTTTAATATTTACAAAATTTATCACTTTAACCCTCTAAAATATATTTTTAGAATAACTAACCTTATGTAAAAATACTTTACAAAAACACTGTTTTAACCAAAAACAGAAGCAGAACATTTTAGTTTTTACTCAAAAATAATTTTTTATTAAAACAAATTATAAAGATTATTCATAGGCTTAGGACCCAGATAGGAGAAACTTCAAAAGAAACAAATTATTTTTGCTCCAACTGAAATTGCTTTCTTTATAATTAAACAAGCCCACAAATATTATACATATACACATAAATACTTATATCAATTTACGTTTTTCTTTAATATAAATTATAAAGTATAATGCAATTATCAAAACTAAATCAATGTTTTGATAAAATTAGCAAAATAATATTACCTTTTTAATTTTAATTAAATTTATGTTTTCTTAAAATGCAAAATAACTAAATCAAATTCAATAGTGACGGTTAAAAGTCCTTTTAATTGAATTTCAATTTTGTTTTTTGGATTGATCAATTGAAAGAAAAGTAAAATAAATACAATTTTATTAAAAAATTAAATTAAATTATACTTAAAAAGAAAAGGAAGGTATTGTTTTTTACTTTGATAAGGGAGAACAAGTGGAGTAACTGGAGGCAGGATCATTCATGAAGGTCATCTGGGCGGTGGCGACTCAAACTGAGTTCGATGCTATCATGGATGAGTTGGCACTTGATCGTACCATTGCAGAGTTAATGTGGCTTGATTAGACAAAAAGGGAATAAGTTATATAATTCTTAAAACATAAAAAAAGAATAAATAATTTTAGAGGGCTCAAGTGACAAATTTTGTAAACGTTGAGGGTTAAATTTATTGTCTTTTAGAACATGAGCTAAAATGATAAAATAATACCTATGAGCTTAGCTATCAATTTCTTTCTTGTCCATCTCTTCTCCCCACCGAAAATATCAGCAAATATGGAGGTTTGAAAGCTGAAAATTTGCAGCAACTTATTCCTCTCATAATGTAAGTGATCTTGATGAGTTTCTTGATGATTTTTACATTTTTGGCATGCTTGTATCATGGGTTTTCAAATGAGAGGACTATTTTGAAAAATGGTGAAAAGTCTAGGGATTTACCATGAGAGAGTTTATGTTGTTTCCTGAAATTTTATGGAAGAAAATGAATCATAGAAAAGTTCTAAACAATTTTTGAAAAAGGTGTTAGCATGAAAACACTTAAAAGGACTACTTTGCATAAGTTGCAAAATAGGTTGTAAGTGCATGAAATTGTAACACTACTCACCCGTATCCGACGCCGGGATAGGGCTCGAGGCGTTACCGGGATTTCACGTTCATAAACATATTAAATCAAGTCACTAAGTTGCGCTCTAATTTAAAACTTTTCAAACATATATATCATTTCCCTTAAACAGGCTTTCGATACCTAAAACATGTCTAGAGGCGATGCGGGACAAAACCGAGAACGTTTGATAAACTTTGGGCAACTTGGAAAATTTTCCTTATCCTAAAGTGTTACACGCCCGTGTGGACTCACACGCTTGTGTGACTTAGGACATGCCCATGCCCTTCGGCAGTGTGCAACACTAACTTATCAACACAACCGTGGCACATGCCCGTGTTGCCTACCCGTGGGCAACACTGTCTTTTAGACACGGCAAGGACACACGCCTGTGTGTCCGACCATGTAGACCCTAATAGGCTATTTTCCAAGCCTTAAGTCACCCCTTTCTACTCCTTATACCTAGTAATTACCAAGTTCGAAGGAAAACATGATTATACACTTATAAATAATCTTGATAAAACTAATTGTATGGAAACCTCATATCATTGGTTTCATACATGAAAGGTTATTTCCCATTTAGTGTTTATGGGTTTCCATGTCACTTTAATTCGTCCGAAATTGGCTCGTTCATGTAACTTATTGCCAATTGGTAACAACCTATCACTTGTAAATAAAACCATACAAAAATTCGTAGGTCATAGCCTACTTCAATTAAGCCAAATTTTCATGGCCATATACAAAAAGATAAATATATTTTTACATGCCTTCATTTGGCAAATCAAATGACACATATAACAAAATACTCAAAAATCCTATACATGCAATTGAACAAAATAAAAATGTCTTTATACCAAAGCTTGACTAGTTGATAGTGTGTCGACTCTCCAATCGTCTTCCAGTCCTTATGAGTCCTCCAGCTCTGTGAAATAGGAAAAAAAAGAGGGGTAAGCATTTACATGCTTAGTAAGCTCGAATAACCGGAAAGTAAGCTTACCGAGTAATTATCATACATTCGTATTTAAATCATGAAATCATCAATCATGAAATGATTCCCTATCACATGCACTCAATCAATGAGCTAGTCACATAACAAAGCATCATGTAATTTATGTAGGTGAGCTCATTATTCATCATTTTATTGACATACATCATATTAATTCTGTTGAGTTTCTAGGAAATGTCGATTGAATACCCATTATCTGTCAATTCTTACGAATGATCATTTCACATATATGCACTCCCACGAACCTCACATCCTATGGCGGGATTACCAGTCCAGGCTAAATCCCTTATAACGACAAACACCTTTAATGAGCTTGAATCTGAATTACCAGTCCAGGCTAAATTCAGACCCCAGATCAGATTACCCGTCTGGGCTAAATCCATAATGCACACATATTCTTCAGGAGGCTCGATCATTCAAGGAACACCCGTTCGGGCTAGATCCTTTTTATAATTGAGATCTTGGATTACCCGTCCGGCCTAAATCCTTACTGCAACACATGCAGGATCTCAAATCACATGAAATTATAGGTTACCATCGAATTCCCTTTGTCACCTCAACCGAGACATTTTTCACATGTTACCATCAAATATACATTTCTATGAATTTCATGCCAATAATAACTGCAATCATTATGCATTCATAAATCATACAATTATGCATATTAGGGGTTTATTTTAAGTTATCCAAACTTACTGGTAATTGTTTTGGAGTTGTGTTTCAGTTATTTCGAAACCTTGCGTTTACCGTTGTAACGCCCTGTACCCGAGACCTTCGCCGGGGTCGAACACGAGGTGTTAACAGACTTAATTCATTACTTAAACAGCTCAAACAATTTATTTTTAAAATTTTCAGTCAAGCTAGCAATCTGCGTCATAGTCGCTTAAAAATTCATATCTCGAGTTCCAAAACTCGAAATCCAATTCCGTAAATTTTCCCTAAAACTAGACTCATATATCTATTTCTAATTTTTTTCTAGAATTTTTGGTCTAGCAAATTAGTACAGTTTATTAGTTAAAGTCTCCCCTATTTTAGGGTTCGACTACTCTGCCCTCTGTGTATTACGAATCAGATATCTCCTTGTACAGAGTTTCAATGACTATGCCATTTGTTTCTAATCAAACTAGACTCAATAAGGAATCTGTACATATAAATCATGACTTATAATTATCTTTGAACAATTTATGGTGAATTTCCAAAATCAGAATAGAGGATCCAGAAATTGCTCTGGACCTGTTTCACAAAAATTTAAACATCTCATAAAATATAACTCATATACCTGTTTTGTTCCATCCATATGAAAATAGACTCATAATTCTTCAATTCCATATTTTATTCATCATCTAATTGTATCTCTACTATTTTTAATGATTTTTCAAACTCACATCACTGTTGCTGTTTGAATCTATTTTATGGTAAATTTTACCTATTTCATGGTTTCCATGGATTAGCTAGCAATTTAGCATACATAACACCAAATATGATCATGATTAGCCATTCCAATGGCTAATCATTACCAAGCATTTCCATACCACTCAATAACCATATCATAAGACCATATATACAAAATGATTATAATGCTATACATGCCATACTCAAAATATACAAGCCATTATGCCAAGATGGTATACGGATAGTGTGAGTGTGCCTCCGACCGTTCCCGATTTCCGAGCTGGCTTGTCAACACTACAAGGAATGAAAAGGAGGGAGTAAGTATAATTGCTTAGTAAGCTCACATGCAAATAGCAAGTAACTCAACTATATACGCAAACATAAAACATCATTTGCATAATCATCGCCGAGACATTCATATCACATTTTCATTTATCATCTTACCATATTGTTGTTATATCGAGTTTTCAACCCGAGGGTTAAGTACATACCTGTTCAAAGTATTCATTTCACAACACTTACCAATACGTCCCTTTCATCTCGAGTATTCCTCCTTTCATCTCGAGTATTCCTCCATTTGAGTAGAATTTTACCTGTTGAACACATCGGAATATAATTCGGATACATGGAAAGTTTGCACATAAGTGCCACATATGTAGCCAAGCTACCATGTAACCCGCCCATAAGTGAACTCGGACTCAACTCAATAAGCTCGGGCGTTCGCATCCATAAGTGAACTCGGACTCAACTCAACGAGCTCGGATGCCTAGTTATATCTCTCGAACTCGGACTCAACTCAACGAGTTCGGACATTCGCATCCATAAGTGAACTCGGACTCAACTCAACGAGTTCGGATGCCCAAATATCCTAGTGACATGTCACTTGTATCCTAATCCATTCCTAAGGTTCAACGGGACCTTTTTCCCAATCATGTGTCTCAACCATCTTCTACGGAATTCCGTTACCGATACTCGGTAGTATTTCACATTTTCCAAGTATATCACATAATTTGACATATTAACAAACAATTATCACAGTATAATTGTAACACCCCGTACCCGAGACCGTTGCCGGAGTCGAACACAAGGTGCTAACAGACTTAATTCATTTACTTTCACAGTCCATTTAAAAATTTCCAGACAAGCTGGCTAACTGCGTCACTGTCGCCTTAAAAATCATATCTTGAGTTCCAAAACTCGAAAACCAGTTTCGTAAATTTTTCCTGAAACTAGACTCATATATCCATCTATAGATTTTTTTCTAGAATTTTTGGTAAATCCAATTAGTACAGTTTATTAGTTAAAGTCTCTCCTGTTTCAGGGTTCGACTGCTCTGACCTTCATGCATTACGACTTATATATCTCCCTGTACAGGGCTTCAATACTTATGTTGTTTGTTTCTAATGAAACTAGACTCAAAAAGGAATCTGTACATATATGTCATGACTGCTAATTATCTCTAGTTAATTTATAAGGAATTTCCAAAGTCAGATCAGGGGATCCAGAAATCGTTCTGGCCCTGATCCACGAAAACTTTAACATCTCATACTATACTATTCATATGATCGTTTCGTTACTTCCATATGAAAGTAGATTCATCAAGGTTAGATTACATAATTTATTCACTATTTAAATCCATTCCTACTATTTTTAGTGATTTTTCTAATTTACAACACTGCTGCTGTCAAGATCGCCTTTAAGGTAGACTTTACCTATTTCATAGTTTCCATGATTCAACTAGCCCTTTAGCATATATAGCACAAAATATGATCATGATTAACCATTCCCATGGCCCATCATTACCAAGTATATCCACACCTCTCAGTAACCGTATACATACAAAATGATTATACCACTATGCTCAAGATACATAAGCCATTTTCGCATGGCTATCCAAATATATACAACACCAAAGTACTTAACTAATAACAAAAAGGGTAGTCCTATACATGCCATTTTCAGAGTTCAACCAAAAGTGTACCAAAAGGGCTTTGATAGTGTGGGCGATTTCGACTTCGACAATCCCGAGTCCGTGGTGACGAGCCAAAATCTATAAGACAGAGAATCAAAGAAACGGAGTAAGCATTTAATGCTTAGTAAGTTTTGAGCAAAACAAAGTGTTCTCATTCACTATCATTGGTCATTCATTTCAACTATTCGATGAGGTTAACCTAGAGCTTCATCTCGAACTATAATATCAATAAACGCATCACTTGGTCTGTCTCATATATACTTTCGAATAATAATGACCTAGATGGTCAAATATTTCCAAAGCACATTCTTCATCAATTTTCAACTTTCATTAATCCTTTCCACTTGTTCATAATCACATCCATATTTTAAGTATTTCAACATGACAAGTACTAAATTACCGTAGGTACATAAAGAACCAGACATATTCCTTATCACATATACGTAAACTTACAAGACATAATCCTTACCTTGTACTGGCACATCTAGCTGAACCCAACCCATACTCAAATCATAAGGCTTTTGGGTAGAATATGTATTAATACATAAGAATATTTCATCACATACTTCATTATACAAGCATACCATTACCAATTAGGTCATTCTCATATTTGGAGTTATAATATTAATCACAGTTACCTACCTCTTTGATATTGATAATTCACCTCGAAATCATTCCGTCGATGAGTAAGTAATACGTACCTGAACATCTTAAATACATAATACTTATTTGATGGTAACTTATTGCAGATACTCAATATCAAAGTCTTACTTGAATCCTAGCATTTAGTCGTCGGGTCTTTAAAGCTCGAATATAGTACGAGCACGAAACCTACGAACATTAATCAGGATAATATTCTCGCATAAAGCCTGCGGGGTTTTAACCCGGATAAAATCTCCACACGTGGTCATCGGGTCTTACCCGGACAGAATCTCCACACGTAGTCATCAGGTCTTACCCGGAATATATTTCCAAGTTTCATGTACATTTAATCACATGTTACAACCTTCACATCGACTGTCATATTTGTAATTCATTTGCCTCATCAATTATCTAATAATACACACCTTTCACATTTGATCATTCGGCCACAATATACACATCTCCTACGTATTGCACAATAGCCATTCGGCTTTACCAAATATACATCTCTCATACATATTTCATATTAGCCATTTGGCTTTACCACATATACATATCTCATACATGTCTCATATTAGCCATTCGGCTTTACCACACATATATATATTTACCTCGTACATCAATTTCAACAATGGCTTATAAGCAACTCAAACAGTTTCATTAATGTTTACAACAAAATCACATATTCACTACAACTGCTTTTTTCCGAGCAATAGTCACTAAATTATTTATAACTCGAGCTACAAAACTCCAAATCAATTGCCGTTAATTTTCCCCATATATCTTCCATACCTAAAATTTTCAGAATTTTAGGTTTGGCCAATCAACACCAGATTTTTCTTAAAGTTTCCCTGTTTCCTTTGTTTGACTAATCGACCACTCTTCACTACTGAATCAAATTTCTCATTGTACAAAATTCAAAATGTGTTCTATTTGATTTCATTTGAAACTAGACTCATTAAGGAGTCTAAGCATATAAATTTTGTCTTATAACCATTTTTGTACAAATTATAATAATTTTCTAAAAAGCAGAATAGGGATTTGAGTCATTCGACACCGCCTCACACAACTTTAAATATCTCTTTATAGGAAATTTCTTTGCTCACACAGCCTCTTTTATAAGAAACTAGACTAATTAAGCTTTGATTAAATATTTTATTCAGCCTATAATTCCACGCCAATAATTTATGGTGATTTTCTAAAATCACGTTATCTTCTTGTCCTAAGCAAATTATTACAATTTGCTCTTAAATTTCCAAGTCCAAACACTTATGAACTTACCATTTGAGTTTAAAACATATCATGGCCACACCATATCTTATTAAATCAACCCATTATGTTCTATTATGATTGAATTTACTCAACGTTTAATCACTTAAAACTTACCTCGAAAGTGATCGACGACTAGATACCCACGGCTATTCGTTTACTTTCTCTTTTCCCTATCCGACTTTGATCCTCTTTAGCTTAAGCTTAAGTAAAACAATAGATTTGCTTAAGTACTTAACTAATATTATTCACTTAACAATCACATTTGGCAATCACATATCATTTAATCTATATCTAAAACAATAGATTTAAATATGTATCATATTTATGGTCAAACATAGCAAGAAAACTAAATAGGCTTTACTAGCCATACTTAGTTCTATTATAACATAACTTCACTTACTTATATGCACATTAACTAAGCACTTAACAATTTTCGTTAGCCATTAAACTCATTCGGCACAAGCCTACTTCATTTCAATTTTGTCACTCTTGAACTTATCCATAATATCCTAAGTTCATTTAGTAGCTAGGCAACAATTATACAAAACAACAAGCACTTAACAACAATGTACTTAACCAATTCCTCAGGCATACATTCGGCAATATATATATATATGTTAATGACGAAAACACTTAGGCCAATTCTAAAACATCCACGAATCATACTTCCAAAATGAGCTACTTCCATGGCCGATTATATTTCATCATTAACATACCTCATTTTTGAATCATATAATCAACATCACAACACATCTCCAAAACACAAATCATACCTATCATATTTACTCATATGGTAAATATACATACCCCATATAATATCATTTTCATTTCATTTAACACTTAATTTCCACCACATAAACACTTGGCCAAATCATCCTAAACTAGCAAAACTCCACATTTGTTCATACCATCTTTTAAATTCACATATATCTATTTAGGTAGCTCATATTTTCCCCTTTCTAATATTTCTATACAAAACATCAAAACACTATCCTTTTTGCATTTACCCCATAATACCGTATGCACAATTTGTCACCAAAACTAAAGAAAAATCAACATATGGGTTGCAATAAGAGCTTGACTACTAGCTAGATTCTCATAAAAATCAATAGAAATAACATGAACTCCTACCTTATTTAACCTCCAAGATAGCCGAATGCCCTAGACAAGTTCCTTCCTCTTTCCTTTTTGTTTCGGCTGTGCAAGAAGGTAAGGAAGATGAACACACTCTTACCTTTATTTCCTTAAAGGTGACCAAATGCCTTAACTTCAATTTCTTCTCTTTTTTCTTTCTCTTTAGGTACGACAATGGGGAAAAGAAGGATGAACATACCTTGTTTCTATCACTCTTCCATTCTTTTAATTATTCTTTCTTCCATACTATAAAGCCATTAACTATTATCATGCTAAAATAAAATGCATATAATATCTATCAACCATCATTATGGCCGGCCACTAAATTAAAAGTGGTCCATTTGACATGCAAGTCCCTCATGTCAATAACTCATGCATTATTTGGCCACTTTAAATTTCACCTATCACATTTTCAAGTCCTATCACATGGGTCCTTTCTTATAAATTAGCACCTAATTGATAAAATCAAGGCACGAAATATTCACACATACAAATTCCACATACAATAAGCACAGAATATAACATCTAATTATTTTTGTGACTCGATTTTGTGGTCCCGAAACCACTTTCCGACTAGGGTCACATTAGGGGTGTCATAATAATATTTCATAATAATTATCATATCATTTAAATAACATTAAAACATTTAAAATAATAACTATGTTACCAACATTTACATATGAACTTACCTCGTATGCGAAAATGGCTACTTTTACCATTTCGTCCACAACTTGGTATTTTCCCCATTTTAGCCCGAATTTTAGTTTTCCTTGCTCTATCATTTAAAATATAGTCTAATTAGGACTCACATTATACAAATTGACCCAAAAAATCATATTTTGGTAAAATTATAGTTTTGCCCCTAAACTTTCGCATATTTACACTTTTGACCCAAAGTTCGTAAATTAAACTCCAGCCTATTTTCTTATGTTTTATGACATGTTGATCATTTTTCCCTTCTATGGTAACATCAAATTCTCACTCTAACATGTACTTATGACTATTAGGTATTTTTACCGATTAAGCCCTTTTGCTCGTTTTCACTTAAAACCGAGTAGTACAAGTTGTCTAACATAATTTAAAACCTCATATTCTATCATAAAACACCAAAATCCACAAATTTCACCTATGGGTATTTTTCCAAATATGAACCCTAGGTTGAATTATTGCTAGCATAAGCTTAATCGAGCTACCGGGACTCCAAAAACGTAAAAATCATAAAAAACGAGGCTAGAACGGACTTACAATCGAGCTTGGAAGCTTGAAAAACCCTAGCCATGGTTTCTCCTTGCTATATTCAGACATGGGGTTGAAGATGAGCAGAATTGGCTTTTAATTTTGTATTTTAATTCATTTTACCCTTAAATGACCAAAATGCCCTTACTACTAAACTTTCCAAAAATTCCATCCATGTCCAATTTTTGTCCATAGACTTAGAAATTGGTAAAATTGCTATTTAAGACCTCCTAATTAATATTTCAAAACAATTTCATACTAGAAACTTCTAGAATGCAAGTTTTACAAATTATTCGATTTAGTCCCTAATTTCAATTTAAGCACTTTATGCATAAAATTTCTTCACGAAATTTTCACACAATCATGCAATCATATCATAGACCTCAAAATAATCATAAAATAATTATTTCTATCTCGAATTTTGTGGTCACGAAACCTCTATTCTGACTAGGCCCAAAATCGGGATATTACAACCGCAGTCCAAATGACTGTTTTGCCCCTAACTTTTGATAATTTTACGATTTAGTCCCTAGGCTCGTATAATGAAACACATGCAATTTCTACCTTACTCAAGCCTAGCCGAACACTTTTCCTCTTATGGTAGCCCACATTTTCCATTATTTTCACATTTCTACCACACATTTTACAACTTTTACAAAAAGGTCCCTTTAGGGGTTTTTCATGAAAATCACCTAGGAAAAGTTGTTTAACACTCTTCAAACTTTCATATTCCTCCATAAAACATCAAAATACAAGTAACTCATGCATGGATAAATTTTTAAACATGAACCCTAGTATGAAATATGGGTAGAAATGGAGAGAGTAAGCTATCGGGACTTCAAAATTACGAAGAACATTAAAAACGGGGCTTGGGAGCACTTACTAAGGAGCTTGGAAAGCTTGAAAACCCTAGCTATGGAAACCCTAGAAATTTCGGCAGCATGGAGAAGAAGAATGGCTGATTTTTGGTTCATTTTTCCCATTTTATTTCATTTAAATGGCTGATTTTTGGTTCATTTTTCCCATTTTATTTCATTTAAATTCCAAATGACCAAAATGCCCTTAGGCACTTTCTTTGAAATTTCATCCATGCAAGCCTATTTTTGTCCAAAAATTTAGAAATTGGGAAAATTACTCTCCAAGACCTTCTAATTCATAACCCAAAGCAATTTCATACAAATTGCTTCTAGAATCCAAGTTTTGCAATTTATTCAATTTAGTCCCGAATTTTCCAATTGGGCACTTACTCAAAGAAGTCCTTCATGAAACTTTAACACATGCATATTTTCATATTCTAAGCCTCGTAATAATCATAAAATAAATATTTTGATGTCGAATTTGTGGTCCTGAAACCACTATTCCGACTAGGCCCTATTTTGGGATGTTACATTTCTCCCCTCTTAGGGACTTTCCTCCTCGAAAGTCTTGCCAATGAACAGGTTCAGATATTGGCTTCTCATGGTTTCTTCTGGTTCCCATGTAGCCTCTTCTACACCATGTCGATGCCATAAAACTTTTACTTAGGCCACATCTTTATTCCTCAACTGTTTAATTTCTCGAGCCAATATCTTGACTGGTTCCTCTCCATGGGTCATGTCTGGTCGAATTTCAATTTCAGTCGGTGAAATCACATGAGAAGGGTCTGATCGGTATTGTCTTAACATAGATACGTGAAACACATCGTGAATCCTTTCCTGTTTAGGTGGCAATGCCAAGTGATAGGCTAACAGTTTAACTTTTTCAATGATCTCGTACGGTCTGATAAATCACGGACTCAGTTTGCCTTTCTGGCTAAATCTCAACACCTTTTTCCATGAAGACACTTTCAAGAATACTCTATCTCCAACTTGAAACTCAATTTGCTTTCTTTTCAGATCAGCATATGACTTTTGCCTATCCAATGCCGTTTTTAAACAGTCTCGTATCACTTTAACTTTCTCTTCAATTTCTTTAATCAAATAAACTCTGTGAATCTAATTTTCCTTAAGTTCTGTCCAATACAATGGAGTTCGATAATTCCTGCCATACAAGGCCTCATAAGGTGCCATCTTCAAACTCGTCTGAAAACTGTTGTTGTAGGCGAATTCTACTAGCGGCAAATATTTTTCCCAGCTACCCTGAAATTCAAGGATGCAACATCGCAACATATCCTCAAGAATCTGAATCATCTGCTCGACCGACCATCCGTCATCGAGGGTGAAAAGTCAGACTAAAGCTTAACTGCACCAGGGCTTCTTGTAATTTCTTCCAGAATCTCGAAGTAAACCTCGGGTCTCTGTCAGAAATAATCGACAGTGGTACCCCATGCAATCTTACAATCTCAGAAATGTACAAGTCGACCAATCTATTGAGGGAGTAATCTGTCCTCACCGGACTAAAATGAGCTGACTTCGTCAACTTATCTACCACGACCCATACGGCATCTTTCTTCTTCGAAGTCAATGGCAATCCTGTCACGAAATCCATAGTTACTCTGTCCCACTTCCATTCGGGGACCATCACAGGCTGTAGCAAACCTGAAGGCACTTGATGTTCAGCTTTAACTTGCTGATATACTAGGCATTTTGACACAAATTCAAAAATATCTCTTTTCATGCCGTTCCACTAGTACATTTTCTTCAAATCGTTGTACATCTTGGTACTTCCCGGGTGAATTGACAGACGGCTATTATGTGCTTATTGCAAAATTTTTTGAATATGTTCATTGTTTTTGGGTACACAAACCCTATCTCTGAACATCAAACATCCATCAGAACCAATCCGAAAATCTGATTCAATACCTGACTCACATTGAGTTCTTTTAGATTGCAAGTCATCATCATTAGTTTGAGCATCATATATTAGCCTCTAGCTCAGCCAAGATTGAACCATCATCAAGCAATGCCAAACGAGCATCCATGGCCCTTAATGCAAACAAGGATTTTCTGCTCAATGCGTCAGCGACCACATTCGCCTTTCCTGGATGATAGTCAATAATCAGTTCGTAATCCTTGATTAACTCTAGCCACCTCCGCTGCCTCAAATTTAATTCTTTTTGAGTCATCAAACACTTCAAACTCTTGTGGTCAGTGAATATGCGGCAAGTCTCACCATATAAAATGCCTCCAAATTTTCAAAGCAAAAACGATGGAGACAAGTTCTAGGTCGTGTGTCAAATAATTTTTCTCTTGAAGCATAGGCTATCACCTTGCCATCTTGCATAAGTACACAACCCAATCCGTTTAAGGATGCATCACTGTAGACCACAAACTCTTTTCCCAGTTCAGGTAGCACTAAAATAGGAGCTTCGGTCAGCAGTGTCTTTAACTTCTCAAAACTTTGTTGACACTTTTTCGTCCATTCAAACTTAATGTTTTTCTATAAAAATATCGTCATCGGAGTTGCTATCATGGAGAATCCTTTCACAAATCTTTGATAGTAACTGGTTGAGCCCAAAAAGCTTCTAACCTTGGTTACATTCTTAGGTGGTTTCCATTCGATGATAGTAGAAATCTTACTTTGATCGACTCAGATGCCTTTACCCGATACAATATGACCCAAAAATCCAACTTCGTGAAGCCAAAACTCACTCTTGCTAAACTTAGCATACAACTGCTTTTCCCGCAAAGTCTGCAACACAATTCTCAAGTACTTTGCATGTTCTGACTCATTTTTGGAATAAATCAAGATGTCATCAATGAACACAACGAAAAACTTATCCAAATATGGCTGGAAGATCCTATTCATTAGATCCATGAATACGGCCAGTGCATTTGCTAACCCAAACGACATGACGAGAAATTCATAATGACCGTACCTCGTTCTGAAAGTTGTCTTAGGTACATCCGATTCTTTAACTCGCAGTTGATAATAGCCAGACCTCAAGTCTATCTTAGAGAAACGGTGGCTCCTCTCAACTGGTTGAACAAATCATCTATCCTTGGTGAAGGATACTTATTCTTAATAGTTACCTTGTTCAGTTGCCAATAATTGATACATAAGCTCATCAATCCATCTTTCTTCTTTACAAACAATACGGGGGCACCCCAAGGTGAAAAGCTTGGCCTTCAAAACCTTAATCTGTCAGCTCTTGCAACTGTGTCTTTAACTCTTTCAGCTCAGTTTGTGCCATTCTGTACGGAGCAATAGAAATGGGAGCTGTCCCTGGCACCAGATCAATACCAAATTCTATTTCCCTCTCAGGAGGTAATCCGAGTAATTTTTCTGGAAATACATGTGATATCCCGAATTAGGGCCTAATCAGAATAGTAGTTTTGGGACCACAAATTTGAGATAGAAATAATTATTTTATGATTATTTTGAGGTCTATGATATGATTTCATGATTGTATGAAAATTTCATGAAGAAATTCTATGCATAAAGTGCTTAATTTGAAGTTAGGGACTAAATTGAATAAGTTACAAAACTTGCATTCTAGAAGTTTCTAGTATGAATTTGCTTTGAAATATTAATTAGGAGGTCTTAAATAGCAATTTGACCAATTTCTAAGTTTATGGACAAAAATTGGACATGGATGGAATTTTTGAAAGTTTAGTAAGGAAGGGCATTTTGGTCATTTGGATATTAAATGAAATAAAATGGGAAAAATAACACAAAAATGATCATCTTCTCCATAAGTTGCTGCTGAGTTCTGCTCTCCACCATAGCTAGGGTTTCAACACTTTTAAGCCTTGATTGTAAGTGATTTCTATGCCCGTTTTTAATGTTCTTTGCATTTTTGAAATCTTCGTAGCTCGGTTTAACTATTTCTACCAATATTTTGAGCTAGGGCTTATATTTAAAATTTTACCCATAGATGATATGTATGAATTTTGATGTTTTATGGTAGAATATGAAGTTTGAGATTGTGTTAAACAACTTTTGCTAAGTGATTTTTCGTAAAAATGACTAAAATGACATAATCGGTAAAAGTACCTAATGTTCATAAGTACATGTTAGAGTGAGAATTGAATGTTGCTGTAGGAGGGAAAAATGATCAGCATATCATAAAACATAAGAAATTAGGATGAAATTTAGTTTACGAGATTTGGGGCAAAAGTGTAAATATGTGAAAGTTTAAGGGCAAAATTGTAATTTTGTAAAAATATGATTTTGGGTTGATTTGAATAATATGAGTCCTAATTAGGCTATATTTGAAATGATAGAGCAAGGAAAATCGAAATTCGGGCTAAAATCGACAAAATACCAAGTTGTGGACAAAATGGTAAAAATGACCATTTTCGCATACGAGGTAAGTTCATATGTAAATATTGTAATATAACCGTTATTTTAAATCATTTAATGCTATTTATACGATATTATGATTGTTATCATGCAATTCTATGCTTTGTGGTTATTGTTGGACAACATGCAAAAATTTTATGAATTATGTGAAAAATGTGAAAGACTACCGAAGTATAGTCATTAGTATTCCAAGGAGAATGGTAAAGGAGTACGAACGAGGAAAGTCCCGTTGAACCTTAGGAATAGATTAGGATATTTGGGCATCCGAGCTCGTTGAGTCGAGTCTGAGTTCACTTATGGATGCGAATGTCTGAGCTCGTTGAGTTGAGTCCGAGTTCGTGAGATGTAACTAGGCATCCGAGCTCGTTGAATTGAGTCCGATTTCACTTATGGATGCGAATGCCCGAACTCGTTGAGTTGAGTCTGAGTTCGTGAGATGTAACTAGGCATCTGAGCTCGTTAAGTTGAGTCCGAGTTCGCTTATGGGCCGGTTACATGGTAGCTTGGCTACATATGTGGCACTTATGTGCAAACTTTCCAAGTATCCGAGTTATATTCCGATGTGTTCAACGGGTAAAATTCTAGTGAATGGAAGAATACTCAAGATGCAAGTGACGTATTGGTAAGTGTTGTGGAATGGGCACTTTGGACAGGTATGTACTTAACCCTCGGGTTGAGACTTGATATGACAACAATAATATGGTAAGATTGTGACATCCCAAAATTGACCCTAGTCGGGATGTGGTTTCGGGACCACAAAACTGAGACACAAAATTAATTAATTACTATTTTCTATGTTTATTGTGCATGAATATACATATGTGAAAATTTAGTGCCTTAATTTCGTCATTTGTAGGTGAAATTTATTAGAAAGGACTTATGTGAGGAAATTGAGAAATGTGCTAGGCTAATGTAAGGTGGCCTATTAATACATGTGGGAAAATGGTTGTCCTTGCATGTCAAATAACCCACTTCCTAAGGTGAGTGGCCGGCCATGACAAGATTATGGGCAAGGGAACATGTTTCCAACATGTTTAGTTAGTGGATTATGTAAGGGAGAATAAAGAAATGGAAAAAAAAAAAAGAAAATGATGAAAAAAAATGTGTGTGGATGCTCTTTTGCCGTGAGAAACTAAGAAAAAAAGGGGAAGAAAATTTGTTCCTCATCCTTGGGTGCCTTGCCCGAATAGAAGAAAGGAAATTGAAAAAAAAAAAATTATTGGTGTTCATCTTCTACCTTAAGAGCTGAAAGTTAAAGAAGGAAGGGGGATATGGCATTCGGTCATCTTAAGCTCAAAAACAAGGTTAGTAATTCATGTTAGATTTTGGGGATTTTAGCTTAACTTAAGTTAGTTACTAAGTTCTTCAATTAGCCCATGCTAAAATTTGGATTTGGGTGGTGAATGAAGCATTCGACCATGGTTGATAGTGAAGAAATTTGATTACCTTCTTCATGTTTGAATGAGTAATTGTGGGTGGGTGAAGTATGAGTTAGCTAAATGTTCATATAGGTGGTTTGGGTGGTAGGAAAAGAAATCGGCTTGTGTGTGTATGTGTAATCGCTTTAATTTGAACTAGGAAGTTATTGAGTAATGTTTGTATTTTAAGTGATAGAATAGAGTGAATGCTTGGAATGTGATGTAAATGAATTATAAGTTGGATTAAAGGTGTTATATTGTCTTATCATTTCCGGAATGTGCTTTGTCAAAGAAATTGAGGGTTGATGTTTAAGTAATGTAAGTATAGGTATATTCGACTTGTAGTTTTATAAATGTGATATGAGTGTTAAGTCCGAATGATGTTTAAGTACGAATGTATTTGGATGGATGTGTTTATGAGTATGACTTGAGATAAAACGATATTAGTCATTATAAATAACCATAATTGTAGAATGTGTTAAATATATATATATTCGCCTTAACATAGATATGCATATATCTATAAAGTTGTTAATGCCCAAGTAAGATGTTGGGTTGTGCATGACTAGAGAATATATGTATATATGCGTATGGTGTTTGATAGTTAACCAATAAGTCATATGTACCTCAACCCTATAATATACATGTGTTATATTAAATCGTCTATTTGAATTGGGATTAAATGAATTCAATTGTTCTTAAACAAGCTCAAGAGCTTAAAGGATCGAAGTTGGATAAGGGAAAGAAAAGTAATTGAATAGCCGTTGAAGACGTTCGACAACATCCGAGGTAAGTCACTAAGCATGTATTTGGTATTGATTTAAATAGACATAATGTCTATGTAATTATGGCGAAAGGAATGATAAATTTATATACATGTATGTATGTGGTGATGAAAGTATTGAATGAAAAGAAAAGAGGTGTGATGTATTGAGTTGTTGATTTCGGCACTAAGTGTGCGAGAAGTAAATGTGTACGGTGATTTAGATTGGCACCGAGTGTGCGAGCTTGAAATGTATGGCACTAAGTGTGCGAGTTTGGACTATATGGCACAATGTGTGCGGGCTTAAATCACATGGCACTAAGTGTGCGTGATCGAGTATTAAGCACTATGTGTGCGAACTCTATATATATATTTCGATTGAATATTAATACGGAAGGGTGACTTTATCGAGTTGAGTACGGACAGCGGAAAAAGTAAGTACCTTGAGTTCATGGCTAATAGATGCTATGTTCATACTCGGGGTTGAGTTGGTAAGTTTTAAATCTATGTGATGATTTCAATTGCATTCCGTAAATAAAGTATCGTGGAATAGACGAAAGTTCATTTGATTGTATGATTATTGCGGAAATGAGATGATGTATGGAAATGCCTCTATTATTCTATTGAACAGTATATAAAATGTCATTGGGTGAATTGGTATGAGAATGAACCGAAAGGTCCGAGGAACCATGGTATATTTTCGATATGGATGGAGTACCTAGCCTCGTACATTATTTCATGTTGTGATAATTTTATTGATGGATGATTGTCGAATGCTTAGGACTTCTTGAGTTGTAAACTCACTCTGTTTTCTTGTCACCCATTTTAGGTCTCTTGGACTCGTGTCGTTTGTGTGCTCTGAACCGTCGTTGAAGTCATCACACCGCTGGAAATCTTTTGGTATTGTCTTGAAGTTGAACTAGGAGAACATTTGGCATGTATAGGCTATTTTGTTTTGTTGAATTGTGGGTTGTAAACTTTCAGCCATGTGAAAATGGCCTATGTGGTCGTCGGGTGGGATGCTAGAACCTATAGCCACAAGTCTTAGAAATTTTAATTTTGATAAGGTGGCCATAATTTGTGTCATGTATGATGGATGATTAGTAAGGCCAAGGAAAGATTCACGAAATTGGCATAGTCTACTGCAGTAACTGTTGCGGGCAGCAGCAGTGAGATGAGATTGAAAAATAACTAAAAAT
This sequence comes from Gossypium arboreum, assembly GCF_025698485.1. Lineage (NCBI taxonomy): Eukaryota > Viridiplantae > Streptophyta > Magnoliopsida > Malvales > Malvaceae > Gossypium > Gossypium arboreum. Next base: position 48,308,186 of record NC_069070.1, on the reverse strand, counting down.
AGTAGAAGTATAATTAAATAGTGAATAAATTATGAAATTGAACCTTGATGAATCTATTTTTATATGGACGAAACGAAATGACCATATGAGCAGTATACTGAGAGATATTAAAGTTCTCGTGAGACAGGGCCAGAACGGTTTCTGGGTCCCCTGTCTCGACTTTGAAAATTTACCATAAATTATCCAGAAGGAATTAGAAGTCGTGCCTTATATGTGCAGATTCCCCTTTGAGTCTAGTTTCATTAGAAACAAACGGCATGAGTATTGAAGCTCTGTACGAGAAGATATTCAGGTCGTAATGCGCGAAGGTCAGTGTAGTCGACCCCTGTAATATGGGCGACTTTAACTAATAAACTGTACCAATTGGCCCGACCAAAAATTCTAGAAATAAATCCATGGATGGAAATATGAGTCTAAATTCAGGGAAATTTTACGGAATCAGTTTCCGAGTTTTGAAACTCGAGATATGATTTTTAAGGCGACAGTGACGCAGTTAGCTAGCCTGCCTGGAACAGCAATCAATATTACAAAGAGAGAAATAAGGGAAGTGAGCCCGGTAACACCACGTGTTCAAATCCGGTGACGATCTCGGGTTTGGGGTGTTACAAAGATGATGAATGATGGATAGAAATGTGATATATGTTTTGGTGATATTATGCTAATGTTGGTTGGTATAATTGCTTTGTTAAGTTATTTGTTATTTGCATGTGAACTTACTAAGCATTTATGCTTACTCCCTCTCTTCCATTCCTTGTAGTTTTGACAAGCCGATTTGGAGATCATGACGGTCGGAGGCACGCTCACACTATCAACGGACCATCTCGGTATGGTGGCTTGCATATTTTAGGAATATGGCATGTATAGCATTATAATCCTTTTGTGTATATAATCTTATGATATAGCTCATGTATGACGTGGAAATGTTTGAGAATGATTAGCTATTGGAGTGGCTAATCGAGATTATATTTGATAACACGTATGCTTTATGTGTTAACTAATCTATGGAAATCCATAAAATGGTGAAATTGGCTATAAAACAGAATCACACAGCAGCAGTGACGTGAGTTTGAAAAATCACTAAAAATAGTAGAGATAGAATTATATGATTAATAAAATATTGAATTTAAGATTAATGAATATATTTTCATTTGGAAGAAACAAAATAGGTAAAAAAGTTGTATTTTATGAAATATTTACCTTTTGGTGAAACAGGGTCAGAACAATTTCTGAATCCCCTGTTCTAACTTTAAAAATTCACCATAAATTGTACAAAAACAATTAGTAGTTTCAAATTACATGTATGAAATCCTTATTGAGTCTAGTTTTATGAGAAACAAACGGCATAGTCATTGAAACTCTGTATAGGGAGATATCTGATTCCTAATACACAGGGGTTAGAGTAGCTGAACCTTGAAACAGGGAAGAATTTAACTAATAAACTGTACTAATTGGCCCGACCAAAAATTATAGAAAAAAATAGTAAGTAGATATATGAGTCTATTTTTAGGGAAAATTTACAAAATTGGATTTCGAGTTTCTTAACTCGAGATATGGATTTTTTAGCCACTATGACGCAGTTAGCCAGCTTGTCTGGAAATTCTAAGATAAATTGTTTAAGCTGTTTAATTAATGAATTAAGTCCGTTAACACCTCATGCTTGACTCTGGCGATGGTCTCAGGTACGGGGGCGTTACAATACATCTGGGTACTCACATACTATAGGCATAGACTCAATCTTCAACTTTGTTTCCTTAGTGTTCAGTACAAATGGAAGATAGGCTTCATACCCTTTTCTCATATATCTCTGAGCAACCATTGTCGTGATCACAACCGAAGGCGTATCAACTCTCTTGAATCAACACGTAGAATCTCACCATTCGGGCATTTCAATTTAATATACTTACTACCACAATTTACAATTACATCATGTAGTGTTAACCAATTCATACCAAGTATTACATCAAATTCATCAAATGGTAACAACATAAGATTTCCCAATAAACAATGACCCTGAATTGTCAAAGGACAATTCTTACAGACTTTATCAACCATGACTGACCTGTCTAGCGGGTTTGACACTTTAATAATAAATTTCGTAGGCTCAATGAGTATGTTCATTCTAGATACCAAGCTCATGCAAATGTATGAATGCGTCGACCCAGGGTCAATTAAAGCAATAACACTTGTATTAAAAAGGGAAAAAGTACCCGTAATAACATCAAGAGCAGAGGCTTCCTCTCGGGCGCGTATCACATACGTTCTTGCCAGGGCTCGAAGCTCTGATTTTGCAGTGTCTTTAGTCACAACTTGACTGCCACTAGCACTCCCAGGGTATCTCAGAGTTCTACCTCGAGGAATAGGAGTACTCGATTTCGGAGTTACATCCACTTCTTTTTCGACTCGTTTCGGGAAGTCTCTGAGAAAGTGATCAAAAGACCACACCTAAAACATGTGCCACTCTTCATTCGGCACTCTCTGAAATGAAATTTGTTGCAAATCTTACATTTCGACTTTTGATGATCTACATTCCTCACACTAGTTACCATCGGGGAGGAAGACTTTTAACCTCATCGTTTAGAGTTTCTCGCTCTACCTGAATATCCCACTGATGAAGTGGAGCGTTCATGCTGGCTCCTGGCTTTCTTTGTGGAGAACGAGAGTGTTTTACTACTAGACCTCTTACTCGCAACTCGAGCCTCTCTTTTAGCTTGTTTTCTTTCATTATTAAGTTTTTCGGCCTTCTTGGCTCGATCACCTAATGCGGCAAACTCCCGTATTTCCAAGATCCTAATCAATAATTTGATGTCCTCATTTAGGCCTTCCTCGAAGCGTTTACACATTTCTGATTCCATTTGGACCCATTCAGTTGCGTATTGACTTAGTCGTACGAACTTTCTCTCGTATTCCGCTACAGTCTTGTTCCCTTGTTTGAGTTCCAGGAACTCATTTCGCTTCGAGTCTAAAAATCGCTGGCTAATGTATTTCTTCCTGAACTCTGCTTGGAAGAAATCCCAAGTAATATTTTCCTTCGGCACTACCGAGGATACGGTCTTCCACCAATGGTATGCAGTGTCCTTCAAAAGGGACACAGTACACTTCAAACATTCCTCGGGTGTGCACGACAAATCATCTAGCACTCGCTTAGTATTCTCGAGCCAAAACTAGACTCTTTCAGCGTTATCATCAACTTTAGCACTGAATTCTTCGGCCCCATACTTTCTAAGTTTATCTACAGGGGCTTTACCAATTCTAACCGGTGTCATACCTTACGGCACATCATCATTAGATTGATTAGGGGGAGGGGGAGGTCTTGGTATATTGGGGCGATTTCTTAGGTAATCCCCAAAGCATTCGTCCATCATATCAAAGAAGGCAACTCGGGCCTCTTCCTGGCCTTCTAACATAAGCCTTCTACTACTACTAGATACAGATCATTGTACGAAATCTGTAGCATGACTCTCGGCTCCCTTAGACTCATCTTGTGCTCGATTGGAAGACATTTACTATATTCAAAACAATTTGAACAGTTAGGAGACGTCACACTATTAATATTCGAATAATGACATGTATAGCAACCCTTAATACTTTCTACAGTAGTCCTAGAACCGACTAAATTGTAGCTCTGATACCACTAAATGTAACACCCCTCACTCATATCCGACACCGGGATAGGGCTCGAGGCATTACCAGGATTTCACGTTCATAAACATATTAAATCAAGTCACTAAGTTGCGCTCTAATTTAAAACTTTTCGAACATGTATATCCTTTCCCTTCAACAGTCTTTCGATACCTAAAACACGTCTAGAGGCGACGCGGGACAAAACCGAGAATGTTTGATAAACTTTGGGCAACTTGGAAAATTTTCCTTATCTTAAAGTGTTACACGCCCGTGTAGATGGGCCGTGTGGACTCACACGCCCGTGTGACTTGGGACATGCCCATGCCCTTCGACTGTGTGCAACATTGACTTATCAACACAGTCGTGCCACACGCCCGTGTGGCCTACTCGTGTGAGCTTTTCATTTAAAATTTTAAGTGCAGGGGACAAATGGCCATAGCACACACCTATGAGAGGGAACTGTGTGTCACACACGGCCTAGACACACGCCCGTGTATCCGACCATGTGGACCCTAATAGGCTAATTTCCAAGCCTTAATCACCTCTTTCTACTCCTTATACCTAGTAGTTACCAAGTTCTAAGGAAAACATGATTATACACTTATAAATAATCTTGATAAAACTAATTGTATGGAAACCTCATATCATTGGTTTCATACATGAAAGGTTATTTCCCATTTAGTGTTTATGGGTTTCCATGTCACTTTAATTCGTCTGAAATTGGCTCGTTCATGTAACTCATTGCCAATTGGTACAACCCATCACTTGTAAATAAAACCATACAAAAATTCGTAGGTCATAGCCTACTTCAATTAAGCTAAATTTTCATGGCCATATACAAAAAGATAAACATATTTTTACATGCCTTTATTTGGCAAATCAAATGACACATATAACAAAATACTCAAAAATCCTATACATGCCATTGAATAAAATAAAAATGTCTTTATACCAAAGCTTGACTAGTTGATAGTGTGTCGACTCTCTAATCGTCTTCCGGTCCTTATGAGTCCTCGAGCTCTGTGAAATAGGGAAAAAGAGAGGGGTAGGCATTTACATACTTAGTAAGCTCGAATAATCAAAAAGTAAACTTACCGAATTATCATACATCCATATTTAAATCATGAAATCATCAAGCATGAAATGATTCCCTATCACATGCACTCAATCAATGAGTTAGTCACATAACAAAGCATCATGTAATTTATATAGGTGAGCTCATTATTCATCATTTTATCATATTAATTCCGTTGAGTATCTAGGAAATCTCGATGGAATACCATTATCTGTCAATTCTTACGAATGATCATTTCACATATATGCACTCCCACGAACCTCACATCTTATGGCGGGATTATCAGTCCAGGCTAAATCCCCTATATCATGAACTCATAAGGTGATGTCGGGATTACCAGTCCAGGCTAAATCCCTTATAACGACAAACACCCTTAATGAGCTCGGATCTGAATTACCAGTCTAGGCTAAATTCAGACCCCATATAGGATTACCTGTCCGGGCTAAATCCATAATGCACACATATTCTTCGGGAGGCTCGATCATTCAAGGAACACCCGTCTGGGCTAGATCTTTTTTGATAATTGAGATCACGGATTACCCGTCCAGGCTAAATGCTTACTGCAACACATGCAGGATCTCAAATCACATGAAATTACGGGTTACCATCGAATTCCCTTTACCAACCTCAACCGAGACATTTTTCACATGTTACCATCAAATATGCTTTTCTATGATATTTCATGCCAATAATAACTGCAATCATTATGCATTCATAAATCATACAATTATGCATTTAAGGGTTTACTTTAAGTTATCCGAACTTATCTGGTAATTGTTTCGGAGTTGTGTTTCAGTTATTCTGAAACTTTGCGTTTACCTCGATCGACCTCCGGAATTTGTTCCTCGGGTTCTATAACGACAAAATTATATCATTAATACCCCACATTATACATCACAAGTCTAATTCTCACCCGCGGTCCAAATGACCGTTTTGCCCCTAACTTTTGATATTTTTACGATTTAGTCCCTAGGCTCGTATAATGAAACACATGCAATTTCTACCTTACTCAAGCCTAGCCAAACACTTTTCCCTCTTATGGTAGCCCACATTTTCCATTATTTTCACATTTCTACCACACATTTTACAACTTTTGCAAAAGGTCCCCTTAGGGGTTTTTCATGAAAATCACCTAGGAAAAGTTGTTTAACACTCTTCAAACTTTCATATTCCTCCATAAAACATCAAAATACAAGTAACTCATGCATGGGTAAATTTTTAAACATGAACCCTTGTGACATCCCTAAATTGACCCTAGTCGGAAAGTGGTTTCGGGACCACTAAACCGAGTCATAATAATAATTAACCATCATAATTGATGCTCATTATATGTATATATGCATGTGTGAAAATTTCATGTTTGGGTTTTGTTAATTGTAAGTGAATTTTTATCAAATAGGACTTATGTGAGAAAATTTAGAAATGTGCTAGGCAAATGTAAGGTGGCCTATTAATACATGTGGGAAAGTGTTGTCCTTGCATGTCAAATTAGCCAAAATGAAGCATGATGGCCGGCCATGCTATGGGTGGAAACATGTCTCCAATATGTTAGACTAGTGATGCATGTAGGAAACAATAAAATAAGAAATTTAGCATTAAAGAAATGGAAAAAGAAAATGATGATAACAAAAAAAAAAGAGTGTGGATGCTTCCCCTTGCAGTACATGAGAGAAACAAAAACAAAGAAAGAAAGAAAAAAAAAGTGTTCATTCTCTCATTTTCTCCTTGCTTGGCGAATGTACTAAGAAGAAAGGGGGAAGCTTGAGAAAATCAGTCATGGGAGTTTGCTAGACTAAGGTATGTTGATGTTATCCATGAGATTTATGCATGTTTTTAGTTGATAGTTTGAGTTCCACCTAACCCATGGTCTAAACCTTTACCATGAAATGGGGATGATATTCGCCATGGGTGTTGTCTTCTTAGTATCATTGATGTTTGATGTTTGATGTTGTGGTGGTGAGGCATGAAGATGAGTTAAGGTTCAACTAAGGTGGATTTGTGGATGTTATTTGCATGCTAAAAGTAAAGCTTGTAATGATGCATGGTATGGTGTTGTATGGCATTTGGCCATGGTAGGAAATAAAAGGAAACTATGTTCGTTGTTCATGTCATTTGAATGAGAAGTGCTAGTAAGGTGAAGTACAAATGTTAGTGTTTGATTTACTAGTGTATATATGCATACTAGCCTAGTTGTGAACTTGAATCAAATTGGTGTTAAGTCGATACAAGCGACCTTACTTGTTGAATGTATCAAGTGTGGAAATCGGCCTTAACATGGATGTGTATGTTCGCCACATGAACGAATACATATGTTGATGTGTATATTCGCCTTAGGTAGCCTATTGATGGCCTTAGCTTTTCCTTGATGCTTGAATGAATTGTATTGAATTGCTTGATGTAATATAAAATGTGCATGACCAATGTGTATCCAAGCAAAAGGGTGGCCATATGACCATTTAAACTCCTTGTCATATTCGGCCATAAGCTAGCATAATGAGGTTTTAATAAGTTAAATTTGTGTGAACTAGCTCAAGAACTCAAAGGACCAAAGTTGGACAAGGGGAAAGACAAAGTAATTGAATAGCCATTGAAAACGTGCGACAACATCCGAGGTAAGTCATTAAGCATATATTTGGTATTGATTTAAATGATCATAATATATATGCAATTGTGTTTAATGAATTGATGTGTAAATGAAAATGTATGTGTATGGAATGATGCCATTGTTGAATGTATAAAGGCAGCAAAATGCATAAGGTATTGGTCACGGCACTAAGTGTGCGGGTATAAATGGACACGGTGACAAGATTGGCACTAAGTGTGCGGGTTTAAAATTGTACAGCACTAAGTGTGCGAGTTTGATTCTATAGCACTAAGTGTGCGAGCTGAAAATATATAGCATTAAGTGTGCGGATTCACTATATGCTCTTGTATTACAATTGGCACTGAGTGTGCGACATTATCGAGTTAATCCGGACAGCGAATCGGGTAAGTACCTTGAGCTCATGACGAATAGGCAATATGTTCATGCTCGGGGTTGAGCTTGGTAAGCTTTAAATCTATGTGATGATTGCAATTGTGTGATTGTGGTGAAAATGAGTTAGTGTGTGAAAATGCCTCAAATATCTTATCGTATAAATATGAAATGTGGATGTATGGCTTGGTATGAGATTGAACCGAAAGGTCCGAGGAATTATGGTATAGTTCCGATATGGATGAAGTACCTAGCCTTGTTTCATTGTTTCACTTTGTGATGAATTTAGCTAATGGATAATTGTAAAGTGCTTATGACTTACTGAGTTATAAACTCACTCGGTGTTTTCTTGTCACCCATTTTAGGTCTCTTGGACTCGTATTGTTGCGTGCTCGGAACCGTTGTTGAAGTCATCACACTGGCTGGAGACCTTTTGGTATTGTCTTCGTAGTTGAACTAGGAGAACAATTGGCATGTATAGGCTATTATATTTTGTTGAATTGTGGGTTGTAAACTTTAAGCCATGTGAAATGGCCTATGTGGTCGTCGAGTGGGATGCTAGAACCTATAGCCACGAGTCTTAGAAACTTTAATTTTGATAAGGTGGCCAAAATTTGTGTCATGTATGATGGATGATTTAGGGCCAAGGAAAGATTCATGAAATTGGCATAGTCTACTGCAGTAACTGTTGCGGACAGCAGCAGTGAGATGAGATTGAAAAATCACTAAAAATAGTAGAAGTAGAATTAAATAGTTAATAAATTATGAAATTGAACCTTGATGAATCTATTTTTATATGGACGAAACGAAACGACCATATGAGCAGTATACTGAGAGATATTAAAGTTCTCGTGAGACAGGGCCGGAACGGTTTCTGGGTCCCCTGTCGTGACTTTGAAAATTTACTATAAATTATCCAGAAAGAATTAGAAGTCACGCTTTATATGTGCAGATTCCAATTTGAGTTTAGTTTCATTAGAAACAATCGGCACCAGTATTAAAGCCCTGTACAGAGAGATATTCAAGTTGTAACGCACGAAGGTCAGTGTAGTCGACCCCTGTAACATGGGTGACTTTAACTAATAAACTGTACCAATTGGCCAGACCAAAAATTCTAGAAATAAATCCATGGATGGATATATGAGTCTAAATTCAGGGAAAATTTACGGAATCAGTTTCCGAGTTTTGGAACTCGAGATATGATTTTTAAGGCGACAGTGACGCAGTTTTCTAGCCTGTCTGGAAATGCCAAATTGGTTGGTACTTTGAGAGGATTTGGCCCGTTAACCCCTCGTGTCCGACACCGGCGACGGTCACGGGTTCGGGTGTTACAATTTTATTGGTATCAGAGCCATGGTTTAGTCGGTTCTAGGACTACCATAGAGCGTGTGAGTCTAGCTATACATGCCAATTTGTTAGTGCTTAATAATGTGATGACTTCTGACGGTTGAAATTTTTGTTTTGATTAGCGATGGAACCTGGGATAGAGAGACCCTTGGCGGATGACGTTGAAAGTGTAGCGGTTGCCCCCGCGCAAGGGACACCGCCTGTTGAGCCTCAGTCATCCGCGAATAATCAAAATGAAGGGGCGAAACAAGCCTTCTTCACCATGATGAATGAGTGGGTCGCGCAATATGCCCGAACCAACCCTACGCCCAACCATTCCCAAATTTAAATACTCCACCCCAAGAGCCCGTAATGCCTTCAGTTACTGATCCTGTGAGGCTGAGTAAACCACCTGTAGACCTGATTAGGAAGCGCGGGGCCGAGGAGTTCAAGGTCATAGTCACTGATGATGCTGAAAGAGCCGAATTCTGGCTCGATAACACCATTCGAGTGTTAGATGAATTGTCATGCACACCCGATGAATGTCTTAAGTGTGCTATATCCTTGTTACGAGACTCAGCTTTCTATTGGTGGAGGACTTTAATTTCCATAGTCCCAAATGAACGAGTTACTTGGGATTTCTTTCAATCCGAATTTCGAAAGAAATCATTAGTCAACGGTTCATCGATCAGAAGCGTAAGGAGTTCTTGGAACTCAAGCAAGGCCGTATGATCAGATGTCGAATCTGAACATGAGTTCGTAAGACTTAGTCGGTATGCTCGGGAGTGTGTGGTTGATGAGGTTGCTATGTGCAAAAGATTTGAAGAAGGATTGAATGAAGAGTTAAAGTTACTAGTGGGAATTTTGGAGATAAAGGAGTTCGTGACACTAGTCGAACGAGCCTGCAAGGCGGAAGAACTTGGGAAGGAGAAGAAGAAGGCTGAATTTGAAGCAAGAGATTACCGTAAGAGATCAACGAGTAAAGCTCCATTCTCGGCTGTAAAGAGGTTCGTGGAGGACACCAAGAAGTCGAGGCGATGCGGGAATTTCCATTAGAGCCCACCATCGGCGGACTCCGAGCTACTTGGTAGCTAGTGTGGGCAATAATCGTCAAGAGAGACCGAATGCCCCCAATGTGGAAGACGACACCTAGGTGAATGTTGGGGTAAGTCATTAATAGGGCTCATTACGGATGTGGTTCAAGGACCACTTCATTAGAGATTGCACGAGCTAAATGAGAAGAATAAGATGCAAGGTGCAAGATTTAGTGGGGCGACGGTTAGAGGTAGACCCCGAGGATTTCGGGAGGTAGGGGTGGTAATCGAGAGGAGCCACCGATGCGGCTGTTCGATCCGAGACCCGTGCTCTGCTAGAGCATATGCCATCCGCGCACGAGAGGAGGCATCCTCCCCGACGTTATCACTTGGTACTTTTACTCTCTTTGATACTAGTATGATTGCATTGATTGACCCCGCTCTACTCATTCTTATGTATGTGAAACTTTAGCATCCAAGAAGACTCTACCGTTGAGTCTCTCGAGTTCAGAATTCAGTGTCAAACCCTTTGGGTCAATACGTACTCGTTGATAAAGTGTGCAAGAGATGCCCCTAATAATTCGAGAATCTGCTTCCTACCGATCCGATGCTTCTACCATTTGATGAATTCGATGTTATTCTTGGTATGGATTGGTGACCGTACATGATGCAATGGTGGATGCAAAAGGAAAACCATTGATTTGAGGAGTGCAAATAATGAGGTAGTCCGAGTCGAGTCTACTAATTTAAAAGGGTGCCGCGATAATATCTTCTATGACCGTTTGGAGATATGTCAAAAGAGGTGTGAAACATACCTTGCGTATGTGTTTGAAAGTAAAGAGACGGAAAAGAAACTCGAATCGGTACCAGTGGTTTGTGAGTATTTAGATGTTTTTCCGGAGGAGTTACCGGATTGCCACCGGTTCGAGAAGTGGAATTGACATCGGTTGTACCGTACTACGCCGATCTCAATAGCTCCGTGTCGTATGGCATTAACGGAGTTAAAGGAATTGAAGGTTCAATTGCAAGAATTGACGGATAGAGGTTTCGCTCGACCGAGTTTTTCTCCATGGGGCGCACCAAAGATTGTTTGTGAAAAGAAGGACGGAAGCATGAGGTTGTGCATCGACTATCGTCAACTCAATAAAGTGACGATAAAGAATAAATATCCGTTGCCACGAATTGACGATTTGTTTGATCAATTAAAGGAGCCTCGGTGTTTTCAAAGATAGATTTGAGGTCGGGTACTATCGGTTGAGGGTCCGAGAATCGGACATACCCAAAACCGCTTTTAGAACGAGGTACGGTCACTACGAATTCTTGGTGATGCCGTTTGGGCTCACTAATGCCCTAAAGTGTTTATGGATTTAATGAATAGAATTTTTAGGCCATACTTGGATCGGTTCGTAGTTGTATTTATCGATGACATTTTGGTCTATTCGAGAGATGAAACCGAACATCTTGAACACCGAGGCTAGTGTTGCAAATCTTACGAGATAAGCGATTATATGCAAAGTTCAAGAAATGTGAATTTTGGTTGAAAGAGGTTAGCTTTTTGGGCACGTGGTGTCCGTGACGGGTGTCGGGTGGACCGAACAAAATTTCGACCATAGTCGATTGGAAACCACCAAGGAATGTTACCGAAGTTAGGAGCTTTTGGGGCTTGCTTGGTTATTACTGACGATTTGTAAAAGGTTTCTCGACGATAGCCACGCCAATGATGAAGTTACTCCAAAAGGATGTTAAGTTCGAATGGACGGAGAAATGTCAGAAAAGTTTCGATCAATCAAAGCTTATTTGATGAAGCCCCAATTCTAGTGCAACCCAAATCGGGCAAAGAGTTTGTCATTTATAGTGACGCATCCCTACTTGGGTTGGGTTGCGTCTTGATGCAAGAAAGGCGAGTTGTGGCCTATCGTCGAGACAATTAAAGCCACATGAGAAAAATTATCCGACCCATGATCTCGAATTGGTCGCCATCGTATTCGCCTTAAAGATATGGCGACATTACTTATTTGGTGAGAAGTGCCATGTGTATTCGGATCACAAAAGTCTCAAATATTTGATGACCCAAAGAGACTTAAATCTGCGACAAAGGCGATGGCTCGAGTTGTTGAAAGATTATGAGCTCGTCATTGATTATCACCCGGGAAAGGCTAATATGGTTGCGAATGCCTTAAGCCGAAATCACTTTGCTTTACTTCTGCGATGAATGTACACTTGTCTATCCTACCCGACAATGTGTTGGTAGCTGAATTGAAAGCCAAACCATTATTGATACGTCAAATTCGTGAAGCTCAGAAAGTCGACGATGAGTTGGTTGCAAAACGGGATGAGTGTGTTCCGAACAAGGACTCGGAATTTCAAATCGATAATGACGATTGTTTGAGGTTCAAAAGTCGTCTGTGTGTTCCAAAGAATTCGGAACTTATTCCAATAATTTTGAACGAAACCCATTGTAGCCGAATGGCAATCCACCCGGGGAGTACGAAGATGTACAACGATTTGAAATGTCGGTTTTGGTGGCATGGTATGAAACGAGACATCTCTGATTTTGTTTCGAGATGTTTAATATGTCAACAAGTGAAAGCGGAACATCAAGTGCCTTCAGGATTACTTCAGCCGATCACGATACCCGAGTGGAAATGGGATCGAGTCACAATGGACTTTGTATCCGGACTGCCATTATCAGTGAGTAAGAAGGATGCGATTTGGGTCGTTGTCGATAGACTGACTAAGTCGGCTCACTTTATCCCCGTACGTACGGATTTTTCAATGGACAAACTAGCCGAATTGTACGTTTCTCAGATTGTGAGATTACACGGGGTGCCTATTTCCATCATGTCGGATAGAGATCCGAGATTTACCTCGCAATTTTGGAAGAAGTTGCAAGAAGCTTTGGGTACCAAGTAGCATTTCAGCACTGCCTTTCATCCCCAAACCGATGGTCAATCTGAACGGATAATTCAAATACTTGAGGATATGTTGAGATGTTGCATCCTTGAGTTTAGTGGTTCATGGGAACGGTATTTACCTTTGATTGAATTCGCTTACAACAATAGCTTTCAATCAAGTATTAAGATGGCGCCTTACGAGGCTTTATACGGTCGTAAATGCCGTACCCCATTATTCTGGACTGAACTTAGTGAAGGTAAATTCTTCGGGGTTGATTTGGTTAAAGATGCCGAGCAAAAAGTTCGAGTAATTCGTGAAAGTTTGAAAGCTGCTTCGGATCGCCAAAAGTCGTATGCGGATTTGAAAAGGAAAGATATTGAATATCAGGTTGGAGACAAGGTCTTTCTCAAAGTTTCGCCTTGGAAGAAGGTGCTTAGATTTGGTCGTAAGGGCAAATTGAGTCCGAGGTTCATCGGGCCATATGAAGTATCCGAACGAGTTGGGCCAGTCGCATATCGATTAATTTTGCCCCCTGAGCTCGAAAGGATTCACAACGTTTTTCATGTCTCGATGCTTCGACGATATAGGTCTGATCCATCACACGTAATTGCTCCATCCGAGATTGAGATTCACCTAATTTGAGCTATGAAGAGGAACCGTTCGCATTATGAGGCGTGAAGTAAAAGAGTTGCGCAATAGGAAAATCCCGTTAGTGAAGGTGTTGTGGCATAAACACGGAATGGAAGAAGCCACTTGGGAACTTGAGGACTCTATGAAAGAGCGATACCCGAGCCTATTTACCGGTAAGATTTTCGGGGACGAAAATTTCTTAAGTGGGGGAGAGTTGTGACATCCCTAAATTGACCCTAGTCGGAAAGTGGTTTCGGGACCACTAAACCGAGTCATAATAATAATTAACCATCATAATTGATGCTCATTATATGTATATATGCATGTGTGAAAATTTCATGTTTGGGTTTTGTTAATTGTAAGTGAATTTTTATCAAATAGGACTTATGTGAGAAAATTTAGAAATGTGCTAGGCAAATGTAAGGTGGCCTATTAATACATGTGGGAAAGTGTTGTCCTTGCATGTCAAATTAGCCAAAATGAAGCATGATGGCCGGCCATGCTATGGTGGAAACATGTCTCCAACATGTTAGACTAGTGATGCATGTAGGAAACAATAAAATAAGAAAGTTAGCATTAAAGAAATGGAAAAAGAAAATGATGATAACAAAAAAAAAGTGTGGATGCTTCCCCTTGCAGTACATGAGAGAAACAAAACAAAGAAAGAAAAAAAAAGTGTTCATTCTCTCATTTTGTCCTTGCTTGGCGAATGTACTAAGAAGAAAGGGGAAGCTTGAGAAAATCAGTCATGGGAGTTTGCTAGACTAAGGTATGTTGATGTTATCCATGAGATTTATGCATGTTTTAGTTGATAGTTTGAGTTCCACCTAACCCATGGTCTAAACCTTTACCATGAAATGGGGATGATATTCGCCATGGGTGTTGTCTTCTTGGTATCATTGATGTTTGATGTTTGATGTTGTGGTGGTGAGGCATGAAGATGAGTTAAGGTTCAACTAAGGTGGATTTGTGGATGTTATTTGCATGCTAAAAGTAAAGCTTGTAATGATGCATGGTATGGTGTTGTATGGCATTTGGCCATGGTAGGAAATAAAAGGAAACTATGTTCGTTGTTCATGTCATTTGAATGAGAAGTGCTAGTAAGGTGAAGTACAAATGTTAGTGTTTGATTTACTAGTGTATATATGCATACTAGCCTAGTTGTGAACTTGAATCAAATTGGTGTTAAGTCGATACAAGCGACCTTACTTGTTGAATGTATCAAGTGTGGAAATCGGCCTTAACATGGATGTGTATGTTCGGCCACATGAACGAATACATATGTTGATGTGTATATTCAGCCTTAGGTAGCCTATTGATGGCCTTAGCTTTTCCTTGATGCTTGAATGAATTGTATTGAATTGCTTGATGTAATATAAAATGTGCATGACCAATGTGTATCCAAGCAAAAGGGTGGCCATATGACCATTTAAACTCCTTGTCATATTCGCCATAAGCTAGCATAATGAGGTTTTAATAAGTTAAATTTGTGTGAACTAGCTCAAGAACTCAAAGGACCAAAGTTGGACAAGGGAAAGACAAAGTAATTGAATAGCCATTGAAAACGTGCGACAACATCCGAGGTAAGTCATTAAGCATATATTTGGTATTGATTTAAATGATCATAATATATATGCAATTGTGTTTAATGAATTGATGTGTAAATGAAAATGTATGTGTATGGAATGATGCCATTGTTGAATGTATAAAGGCAGCAAAATGCATAAGGTATTGGTCACGGCACTAAGTGTGCGGGTATAAATGGACACGGTGACAAGATTGGCACTAAGTGTGCGGGTTTAAAATTGTACAGCACTAAGTGTGCGAGTTTGATTCTATAGCACTAAGTGTGCGAGCTGAAAATATATAGCACTAAGTGTGCGGATTCACTATATGCTCTTGTATTACAATTGGCACTGAGTGTACGACATTATCGAGTTAATCCCGGACAGCGAATCGGGTAAGTACCTTGAGCTCATGACGAATAGGCAATATGTTCATGCTCGGGGTTGAGCTTGGTAAGCTTTAAATCTATGTGATGATTGCAATTGTGTGATTGTGGTGAAAATGAGTTAGTGTGTGAAAATGCCTCAAATATCTTATCGTATAAATATGAAATGTGGATGTATGGCTTGGTATGAGATTGAACCGAAAGGTCCGAGGAATTATGGTATAGTTCCGATATGGATGAAGTACCTAGCCTTGTTTCATTGTTTCACTTTGTGATGAATTTAGCTAATGGATAATTGTAAAGTGCTTATGACTTACTGAGTTATAAACTCACTCGGTGTTTTCTTGTCACCCATTTTAGGTCTCTTGTACTCGTATTGTTGCGTGCTCGGAACCGTCGTTGAAGTCATCACACCGGCTGGAGACCTTTTGGTATTGTCTTCGTAGTTGAACTAGGAGAACAATTGGCATGTATAGGCTATTATATTTTGTTGAATTGTGGGTTGTAAACTTTAAGCCATGTGAAATGGCCTATGTGGTCGTCGAGTGGGATGCTAGAACCTATAGCCACGAGTCTTAGAAACTTTAATTTTGATAAGGTGGCCAAAATTTGTGTCATGTATGATGGATGATTTAGGGCCAAGGAAAGATTCATGAAATTGGCATAGTCTACTGCAGTAACTGTTGCGGACAGCAGCAGTGAGATGAGATTGAAAAATCACTAAAAATAGTAGAAGTAGAATTAAATAGTGAATAAATTATGAAATTGAACCTTGATGAATCTATTTTTATATGGACGAAACGAAACGACCATATGAGCAGTATACTGAGAGATATTAAAGTTCTCGTGAGACAGGGCCGGAACGGTTTCTGGGTCCCCTGTCGCGACTTTGAAAATTTACTATAAATTATCCAGAAAGAATTAGAAGTCATGCCTTATATGTGCAGATTCCATTTTGAGTCTGGTTTCATTAGAAACAATCGGCACCAGTATTAAAGCCCTGTACAGAGAGATATTCAAGTTGTAACGCACGAAGGTCAGTGTAGTCGACCCCTGTAACATGGGTGACTTTAACTAATAAACTGTACCAATTGGCCCGACCAAAAATTCTAGAAATAAATCCATGGATGGATATATGAGTCTAAATTCAGGGAAAATTTACGGAATCAGTTTCCGAGTTTTGGAACTCGAGATATGATTTTTAAGGCGACAGTGACGCAGTTTTTCAGCCTGTCTGGAAATGCCAAATTGGTTGGTACTTTGAGAGGATTTGGCCCGTTAACCCCTCGTGTCCGACACCGGCGACGGTCACGGGTTCGGGGTGTTACAACCCTAGTATGAAATATGGGTAGAAATGGAGAGAGTAAGCTACCGAGACTTCAAAATTACGAAGAACATTAAAAACAGGGCTTGGGAGCACTGACTAAGGAGCTTGGAAAGTTTGAAAACCCTAGCTATGGGATCCCTACGCTGATTTTTGTTCATTTTTCCCATTTTATTTCACTTAAATGCCAAATGACCAAAATGCCCTTAAGCCCTTTCTTTGAAATTTCATCCATGCAAGCCTATTTTTGTCCAAAAATTTAGAAATTGGGCAAATTACTCTCCAAGACCTTCTAATTCATAACCCAAAGTAATTTCATACAAATTTCTTCTAGAACCCATGTTTTGCAATTTATTCAATTTAGTCCTGAATTTTCCAATTGAGCACTTACTCAAAGAATTCCTTCATGAAAATTTAACACATGCATATTTTCATATTCTAAGCCTCGTAATAATCATAAAATAAATATTTTGATGTCAAATTTGTGGTCCCAAAACCACTATTCCGACTAGGCCCTATTTTGGGATGTTACAGAAATAGTGAGAATTTGGGGTTGCTATAAGAGAAAAAAGGGGTCGGCTAGGCCTAGAATAAGAGGAAATTAGATAAAAATCGATTTTTGAGCATACGGCCAAAATGGTCATTTTGCCAAGGTTTAAGGGCAAAATGGTCATTTTAACTAAGATGTAAATTTTAGATTGCCTAATTGTGTTTAATGACTAAATGAGTGCATTTTGCTATTATTGATCAATATTCACCGAATCCGAACCTAGACCGCGGGAAAGCCAAGCAATTCGACTAAACAGACTAGTCGAGTACATTTTGTAATCCGAGGTAAGTTGTATGTAAATAATATAACTACATTGTTAATACATGTATTTGCATTGTCATTGAATTGATATAGCATGAATTGCTAAATTATGAATTGAGAATGCTTAGTAATAATTGAGATAGTAGAAAGACCCCATTGAAACCCTAGGAAACAAATCGGATATTCATGCCATGACATTTGGGTAATTTGTTTGCCAGTGTAAGACCATGTCCGGGACATGGCATCGACATTGAGACGAGTGCCAGTGTAAGACATGTCCGGGACATGCATCGGCCTCGAGACATAAGCCAGTGTAAGACATGTCTGAGACTTGCATCGGCTACAAGACATGTCAGTGTAAGACCATGTCTGGGACATAGCGTTGACATGGATAGGCAAGAGCTAGTGTAAGACCATGTCTGGGACATGAAATTAGCATGTAGGTATGAGGCTAGTGTAAGACCATTTCTGGGACATGGTATCGGTCTCGATGAGGATAGCCAGTGTAAGACCATGTCTGGGCATGGCATCGACAACTTAACCCATGTTTGAGGCTTATAGAATATTCGGCAGTATTCCGAAAGGCTTAACTTTAAAAGTTATGGAAGTGAGTTAGTAAGGAAAGTATAATAATGTTGTGAGTGGTACAGGTACCTATTTGGTATGCATGAGTATGAGCACAAAATAAAAAATGTGACTAGAGTAGACAGTAATGAGTAAGTCAAGCTTATGCCTATCTTTGTGCTATTAGTATGATGACTAGAGGTGAAATCGTTGTGGTATATTTATTTATATGAAACTTACTAAGCTTTATGCTTACTCTCTTTCCTTTCCCTTTTCTTTCAGTGCCGATTTATTTGCTCAAGGATCCCTTGAAGTCAGAGATATCGATCACACTATCAGTCGTAATACTCAGTATAGTTGGATTTATATTTTTGATTATGGCATGTATAGGGCTAGACCTTATTATTTTGTGTCTTTGAGAATTGATCAAATGTGTTGGTCTAGAATAGATTCTACTCTTTACATTGAGCCTTGAATGAGGGCTTTCATTTTGAGTCTATAAAAGATGCATTTTCACGGTTGATTGAATGTCTATTATGCTTGTTTTGGTATTGGTTGGTATTGACATGAAAATAGGTAGACTAGGGTGGCAAAGAGGCTTGGTAGATAGCCTCATATTGTCCACACGGGTAGACACACGGGCATGTGTCTAGGCTGTGTGTGACACATGGTTAGCCCCATGGGCGTGTGAGAAGGCTGTGCATCCCCTGCAGCTAAAAATTTCAAGTCAGAACGCATGGTAAGGGTCACACGGGCAGAGACACAACCGTGTGTCTCAGTCGTGTGGAGGGCACGGCCTAGAACACGGGCGTGTATCATGGTCGTGTGATGCTAATGTCAGAAACAAAATATCCAGGTTTTTGCACACGGGTTGTGCCACGGGCATGTTGTGGCCGTGTGAAAGGACATGGGCAAAGGACATGGGCGTTTGTCCAGGCCGTGTGAAGTCTGCACTTGTTTTATGAAAAATTGTACAAATTAAATTGGCTACATGGGTGCAGGACATGAGCATGTCCCAAGCACACGGGCGTGTGCCCTATACCCAGATGGGCGTGTGGAACCTTAAAGCACAAAATTTTCTAAGTTTTTTCTTGAGCCCCGATTTAGTCTCGACCAACCTCGAATGTATGTTTTGGGCTTTGTAAGCCCAATTAAGGGACGGTTTGCATATGAAATGAAAAGTATTAAATTGATCAAAATTTTATGGCCAGATTTTCTATTATTGGTTGAGTTTAAGTTCGGTAGCACCTGAAGCCCTGTCCTGGCATTGAATACGGGCGAGGGGTGTTATATAAATATAGTGCATAAAAGAAAAAAAATGAGAGGTTTTTGGTTGAAATGAAAAAGTTCACATATACCAACAAGTGTTGGGTGCTTTGGTAAAGTACATTAAACTTTCAAAAAAGGAACCCAGGTTCAAATCTTGTTGGATGAGAAATTCACAAGCCCAAAAAATTGAATCCCATAAAACAAACATAGAAGATAAAAAAAATCTTATATTGAAAACATGATATTTTAGGTTCAAATCTTATAATATATATTTTCTAGATTTAATACAGAAACATAAAAAGACAATAGCACCCAATAATAATAATTTAAAATCATCAAGCGACTTTAGAGTTTCGTTAGTAAAAAATCATTATTTCAAAAAGCTAGATTATATTTTGTTAAAACAAACTTCATATTATTGTAGTGGAAAATTGTATTAAAATTATATTTTTGTTAAAAATCAGTTTTTCATGCATATTTGATAAAACATCATGCCATAATAAAATAAAGATCCCCAAATATAAAGTATCATTCCACAGTCCATAAAATAATTAATACCGTCCCAAAATAACCATATAATAAAGTTTTAAAGTATTAAAAATAAAAACATCTGAGAACTCCTCCAGTAGTCGCGTCCAAGTCCTAACATCGGGAATTATCTGAAATCAAATCAGAACTAAGGAGTGAGCTAATAAGCTCAATATGAGTCTTAACTTATATAACAAATAGTAATTTAAACATACATTTCAGAACATAGCAAAAATTATATATAAGCAGTCCAATTTCATAGATGTCATTATGCATGATAATGTCGATACAGAGTTTTTCAAAAAAGTTCCTACCCAACTCCGCTACACACCATAAAAGAGTTCCTCAGAACTCATCTATCCAATATCACACCAAAATTGTGGACAATCCACTAGATATTGTAGATAATCCGCAAGAATATGTGGATATACCCAGAATGTACAAATCATTAAACTTCCACAAACTTCCTCCTTTCAATATAATCTCAACCCATTCAATGTGATATGGCGTACAGAAACAAATATATCTCAATAGGCATCTTAACATGCAATCAGATTTTGTTAACAGAAATGGTAGGCATGGGTTTTCTTTTCATGCTTATTAGAATAGAAATAATAGTATCCATGATTTATCATGATAACCAGTTTACTTAATAAAAAACATGTCATTTGATCACATAACACAAGTTTCAAAACAAACATATAAATTCATCCACCAACAGACAATTCAACAAAAAGTTTGTAGTCATAGTGCATTAGCCCATTTCGAAATATTACATTGGCATAATTAGCCAACAAAGATTTAAAATAATATGTAATATTAATAATATCCACACGATCAAACTTCAATTTTTACACATAATAACGTAAGGTAAGAAACACACCTACTTTTGATCGTCCAAAATCTTCGATCTGAATCGTGATATTATAATGACCCAAATATGAATATTTAACATATGATAATATTTTAGTTATCACTATATTAAGCCCAATAATATGATATTTGAATAGAAAACTAATTGTTTTGGTAACACTTATGCTTCTACGATTAAATATAGACTCCACTCCTTAAATCACAGAAGATTGCATGCTTTGATAACGATCCTTCAATCCAACAATACGAAGTTAGAATATTACATTCGATCATCTCTTTAAGAGTTAGGAAAAGTTAGAATATTACATTCGATCATCTCTTTAAGAGTTAGGAAAAGTTGATGATATCCAAGATTTATAGTACTTACGATCTTAATAAACAAAGAATTAACACGGTGGTAAGGGTTATTGAAGATTATAAACGACACAAACGGTATCTAATATCACAAAACTAGAGAGAATGAAAAGATTAAAGTTATGAGCATAATAAAATTGATATGAGAAGAGAAAAAGAAAAAGGGAGAAAAACTATTGGCGATGATGGGTGACGATAGTCATGGCAGCAGACAATGGTGATCAAGGAGGTGGACGGTAGTGGTGGCCAATAGGGGCAACATAAGGGTGGCTCAAGGGTGGAAGAGTGGCGTATAGTGGTGGTATAGATGGTCACAACAAAATAAACTAAAAAGAAGTTAAAAGTGGTAGAGTACAACAAAAAAGGGGTGACATAAAGAGGTTGAAAGGGAGGAAAAAAGAGAGAAAAGAGAGAGTGTTGCAAGAATGAAAAACAAAAATTATAAGCATACACTACAAGGGTTGGACGACTACACCTAGTCAACATATTACAATTGGAAAGAAAGGGAGACAATTGGAGTAAAAAGTGGACCATGGAGGGGAACAAAAGGAGTGGAAAAAGGAGTAAGAAGGGAAAGCTGAGCCATACAAAGGAGGAAAGAATCTCCTTTATAAGGCAACTAGGAGGGGAGGACTAAAGGGTGTTTGATCAAAAATTCAAATGCAATAATTTAAAAATAACAATGATGAGTGGGGAATCAAACTTAAGTCACTAGGAATGCTTAGTTTGATCTTAACCACTAGGCTAGAATTCACACTTATTCAAGAATTGAAGATAATTAAATTTAAATAGGATGTGACAACTCTACACTCCTAAAAAAATAATTTCATCCTCGAAATTTACTTGATTAGAATAGATGGGGATATTGTTGACGAATCGAGTCCTTTAGCTTCCAAGTCACTTCTTCACTGCCATGATTTCACCATAACACTTTTAGTAGTGGAATATACTTTTCCCTTAGTACCTTAACCTCACGATCTAAGATCTAGACTGGCTCCTCCTCAAACGATAAATCTAGTCTCACCTCGATCTCATCAATCGAAACCACATGAGATGGGTCAGTTCCGGTACTGCCTTAGCATAGAAACATGAAACTCGTCATGGATACGGTCCAATTTCGAAGGTAACTCCAACTTATAAGCCACCGGTCCAATTCTCTTAAGAATCCTATAAGGTCCAACAAACCTTATACCCAACTTGTCTTTTCGACCAAATCTTAGAACCTTATTCCATGGCGATACCTTAAGAAATACCTGATCCCCGTCGTTGAATTCTATATTCTTCCTCTTCAAATCAACATAGGATTTCTATCAATCTGATGCCACGTTCAATCTATCCTGAATTAGCTTAACAATACTCTTAGTCTTCTAAACTAAACCTGGAACCAACAATTTCTTTTCACCCAACTTGGTCCAACATAGAGGTGTCTGACACCTTTAACTATAAAATTCCTTGTAGGGTTCCATCTGAATGCTCGACTGAAAGCTATTGTTATATGAAAACTTTTCTAGTGGTAAATGAACCTCTCAATTACCTCAAAAATTGATTACACAACCGTTCAACATGTCCTCAAGAATCTAGATAACCCGTTTAGACTATCCACCAGACTGCGAATGAAAAGTTGTGCTAAAGTTCAGTTGAGTACCAAGAGCCTCATGCAACTTCTTCCAAAACCAAGATGTAAATCGAGGATCCTAATTTGAAATGATAGATACCAATACCCCATGCAATCTCACCAATACCCCATGCAATCTCACTATCTCTAAAATATAAAATCTTGCCAACTTCTATAGAGTGTAATCTATATGGACTAGTAGAAAGTAAGTTGACTTAGTTAGTCTACCCACAATCACCCAAACTAAATCCATCATAGTAGGTGTCAAAGGCAACACATTAAAAAAATCCATAGCCACTCGCTCCCACTTCCACTAAGGAATCTGAATTGGCTACAACGAGCCAAAATGGAACTGAAGCTCAACTTTCATTTGCTGGCACATTAGACACTTAGCCACAAACTCGGTTACTTCATGCTTAAGACCTGACCACCAATACAGTTCTCTTAGATCCCAATACATCTTATTCCCTTCAAGATACATAGTGTAAGGGCTACTACGTGCTTCCCGAAAGATAAACTGTCTCAGATCTTTATCATCCTACATGCAGTATCTCCCACAATAACACAAGACTCCATCAAAATTAAACACAAAGTCTATAGTCTTACCCTCATCAATTTGTTTAATCTAAGGCATAAGAGATAATCTCATCAACCAAAGTAGGTTTTACTTACAACTCTGCAAGCAAATCTCCATCCTCAGCTTTGTGAACATCACTCTCAAATCGGTCTCGAATTTTTACTGGGAGTAAAATCGTTAAAATATTATCAAGGTAAAATTTTCAAAATTTTATTAGGCTAAAATTGAGATGAGAAATTATTTAATATGTAAATATTAAATTTTATTTTGTGAAATAGAAAAATTGAATTGGGTTGGATCATATTACTGAGTACTGGGTTAAAAAGGCTCAAGAGGTACTCGTAATTGGACCCAATGTGAGAGAGGCCCAAAACCACTCTTATAACATGAAGGAGTCGGCAACCCTAGTAAAAAATACAAGGGTGAGTCGTTCACCCCTCTCTTACTCTAAGTAGGATATTGTTTTTTATTTAAAATAAACCTTTACAACTCTACAAGGGTTCTACCTTCACTTCCTATAAATAGACGACACCAATAGAGCTATTAACACAAAATTTGAGATTGTTATTATGCATAAAAATAAAGAGAATTTATTCTCAACTTATAAGCATATTTTTCAGAATAACAATTTTACCAGTCTCTATTAAAGAAGAAAGAATTTCCGCTTTCACCTGAAAAAGAAAGCTTTTTCTAGCTCTATGTTTTGGTTCAATTGGTTTGAGCCCACACTCAAAATAGTTTGTGATACGAGAATAATAGAGAAATTAATTTGGTTAAAAGTTGAAAAACATCAAGGATCCGCTTATTAGAAACACAAGCGCCCATTCGGTTAAGATTTATTGCCTTAAATATCACAAAACTGGTCGATTTTTAAATTTTTAATTTTCCATTGTGCAAGAAAACTATTTTCAAATTGGACTTTTTCTAACAATTGGTATTAGAGTGAGGTTGTGTTATTTTATGGTGTAAACTGAAATTGAAACTCTCTTTTCATCTTGTTTGATTAATATTTGATAAGATGTGGCATTCTTGTAATTATTCGCATGTTTAGGGGAATTTATGCGAATGAATGCAGTATTGTATATTTGTTATATAATTTTTTTTCCAATGTTGTGTTTCTTAGAAAATAGTTCGTGGACTATCATCTCTGCATATGATTATTTTTTATTTATAGAAATCTTATGAGCCAAAAATGGACATAGGACATAAATATAATTTTTCCAAAAAAGAGTCCATGGTGAGGATAAGATGGGGCGATAACAGTTGAAGACACAATGAATGCCTTGTGATGAAAAAATATATAATTTTTGTTTTTCATCTATTTTCTAGAAATAGAACCATGGAAACCTTAGTTGGCAATTCTATTTTATTACTCATCTCTTTATATATCTGTTTAATTATTATTTATGATATAAGTATGATATATATGTATGAGATGATCTACAGTTGGTCTGTTGAAGATAAAAAGTGTGATAATGAGAAATACATGTGTTGTATTGTTCCATTCACTGCTTTAGGTTATTCGATTATTTTGAGAAGTATGGTAATGAGAAGATGCATGTCTAGGATTGGATCTGGCAAGGAAAGGCTTGGTTATTAAGTCACTAAGGAGACTTCTTGAAAGCAAGTAGAATTTTCTTATGATCATATGATAGTTGGACTAGCCCCTATGGTAAGTATTATCATGCAATACATTAAGAAATTCTATCTTCAAAGAGGATAGCTAGTCACAGCATGCTACTCGGTGAGACTGTCCCAAGATGACTCATTTGTTGTGCATGATGCGATAGGTGTTGAGTTGATGATTATACATTCAAGATGTTACACCCCATATTTTTTATTATTAATTTTGTCAATTCATGAACAACCAAGTAAGTAGCCTAGTGGTAAGGAGCTTAATTAAATTCTCTAAGATCCCAGGTTCAATTCCCTTCACCCAAATATTTTTTTTAGAATTTTTAGCATTTACAATGAGTGGTCAAATCCCATTGCCATCCGTACTAACTTGCCATACAAGGGAATATTCTTTCCTTGTTTGTCTAGTCAACCTACCATGAATTTGCCACCTTTTGCTCCCTATGTTCCCTCACTTTCCCTTACTTACCCTTGAACCACTCCCTTTCCACATTTTCCCCTCCTCCATTAACCTTCCCGTCCCATGCACCGAGACATCCATCTCTCCTCCTTTTTCTCTCTTCCTCCTCCTTCAGCCACCATTCCTTCGACATTTTGCCACCATACCACTACCATCGAGCATTATATTCTCACCGAACCATCACCGTGACATCACAAAGACTTCCCTCTCTACCATGCCTCTTCCACACTTCACAATCATCGCACCATCTTCACACCACCATGGTGCCGTTGCCGCACCATGACAGCTGTTAGTCACCATTTTCATTTTCTTTTCGTTTCTTTAGTTAAAATTGAATTACTAATCCTCCTATCCTATTTTCATATATCATTTATGATCCTAATCTATTCTTTTATATTCTTTTGGACGATGATTCTCTTTGGATAATTGGTTCACGATGGAATGTGTAAGTATACATAGTCTTTATCAAGTAATAAGTAAGTAAAAAGAGCATCGTCTTCACAAGGACTGTGTTAATAATTAGTAATTGTAAAATAATTTACAAGTTGGTTAAGAAAATAAAATAATTGATGGTGATAGATGTTAAAATTAAATTAACAACTAATATGCAAATGAGATAAAATAAAATGCAATGAATGTTTAGCAGCAATTCACAAGATTTAATAACAATAATATGAATAAGTTAGAACAAATTACAACTCTTAATTTAATTAATTCATTATCATGTTTAACAATGTTCCAGAAAAATTCCATGGCAACTCAATCAGTTATGAACTTGGAATATATAATCATAAGCTCTTTCGAGATCTTAGATTTGTCACTTACAAAAATGTGCATATTTCTATGTCAACATTTAACAAAGGATTCCTTAGAATTTATGCAAAGTAATAGGGACAGGTCAGATTTGAAACAATTTAATCATGCATCTTCCAATTATTACGTCCATTAATCACCATTTGGTGCAAATTAAGTAACTAATTCTAATGTAGTCAAACATATTTTAATACATGAGAAACATGAATGATTTTAATTAGAAGCATAAATAATGGAGGCATGAACAATAGAAACATGAATTGAACAAATCGATTCAAGGCATTGTAACCATTCTAGTTGAAACAATTTAAGTCATTATCATTAATGAAAAAGCCAAAAAATAATTTGCAAACATGTTTATAAACTAATAACAATTTAAAGAGAAAGGAAGAAGAAACTCTGAGATGAATTCGGTGATTTGCTGAGAACTATCCATGGTTGCTTCCTTCAATTTTTGTTATTGCTTTGATGTAAATTACTCCTCAAGACAGTCGACCAAGAGAGTTTTTCTCTCAAGAACTACTTATTAGGGGAACTCTCAAAGAGAGGACGGAAAAAATGAAGGGAAATGGAAGGCTTAAGAGTGGAGGAGAAAAGAGAATGTGTTGAATGAATGAATGATGAGATCCCTTGAGAGGTGACTTGAGGGTGATATTTATACATGAGGGAAGACTTGGGAGTTTGATAAAAATAGCATGAACATCCCTTAGAAATCTCTCAGGCATGGCTGGCCATATTTAATTGAAAGAGGGTTGATTTTTTCATGATTCTAGCTGGATATTTGCTTGATGTAAGGTATGAGTTGGACGACAACAATTGGGTTTGAATGGGGCTGATTTGTGATTTTTTTACACATGTAAGGACCCTTAATTAGCTGTTCCAAAGTTGGTTGGGCTGCTTTACCAAATCATTGCTAAATTTGGGCTTCTTTCTTGTAATACTCCTTACCCGTATCCGACGTCGGAACAGGGTATGAGGCATTACTGGACTTAAACACAAGCAAACACACATTTTCGAGCCACAAATTTTTGTCCAAATTAAAACTTTTTGAAATCGAGCATGAAGTCCCTAACACAAGCCTACGAGGCTTAAAACATGCTTTTAAAGTAGTTGGGGACTAAACCGAAAACTTTATAAAATTTTGCAATACTTATAAAATTTTTCCACTAAACAGGGGTCATACGCCCGTGTGGGCAGGCCGTGTGGTCACACACACTCGTGTCCCAACCTCGTGTAACTCTTTGTTTGTTACCTAAGAACAAATTGAAGATACACAACGCCAATCATGCCATAAATCACATTTCTAAATAATTCACATTCACCAAGCATATCATGATCATATCACCATAGACATTGTCACATATATGAATATACTTAGGCTTACAACCATGTTGCCAATAAAAGCCAACTTACATGGCCAAATAACAAAACATTGACGATTACAAGCCATTACATTGGCTAAAATGATATGACACATATAACAAAATGACCAAGTCCTTATTCATGCCATAACTCAAAATACTTGAATTCATCAATAACCCAAAATAATAGCTTGATAGTGTGATAGGATCTCCGACGATCTCCCACCCGAGCTAGCTTGACGACACTATAAAACATGGGAAAGGAAGGGGGTAAGCTATATAGCTTAGTAAGTCCGTACGAAAATAATAAACAACTCTAACCAATCTTTTATCAAGTCCAACAATTTAAGCACAAAATAAAATAATATAATTTTCAATAAACCTCATAGTTATAACTTATTCAATCACATTGTTTGCTATATCAATTTGCAAGCATAATTTAACATGTCTTGACTTTAGCCTAACAACCGTAATCTCTCCATTATAATCGATTACCACAATCAACCAATTATTTCAAACCTCATACTAACATGCTCATTAATTATGAGTATTCATATTTCAAGCATATATTTTAACATCTTTCAATTGTTCCAAGTTCATATCTTCTTATACTTCCATAATCATTTTAATAGGCAACTATACCAATCTTTCCTTTTTCTCATATTCAATAGATCACAATTTGTGTAAATAAAACATGCTATATCATAACTCAATTTGGCTCAAAAACCAATTACACAATCACCAACTGAATTTACCATGTATTTCATACATCAAAAATATAGACCAATAATCACAAGGCTTTCACAAAAACATTCTCATGGAAACCATGAATTTACAATATCATGAAGTCAATGGTTATAAACTTTATGTACATACCTGTATTAATTCGTAATACTTACATGCTCTTTCTCTTCTTTGACATCCCCGTTATATTATCCGTTGAACCACTTGGAATACTAAAGGATACTCGAAAATCCCAAACACACAGTACCGTACCAATGCCATATCCCAGATATGGTCTTACATGTAATCTTGTATCACTGCCAATAGCCCAGCTATGGTCTTACACGAAGTCTTATATCGATGCCATATCCCTATGGTCTTTCACATAGTCTCATATTGATGCCATATCCCAGATATGGTCTTACACATAATCTCAATAACCCTAATGTCATAACATTTGTATCCTATCTATTCCTAAGGTTCAACCGAGACTTTCGCTATATCGAATCACTGTCGGTCATTTTCGTATTATCGTACTCAATAGCATTCACATTTCATTTCATTAGTATAACATTTACCACAATTATATCAATTAAGCATTTGTACATATATAATTTAATGCTTATTAAACATATGAACTGACCTCGGAATAAAAATCACGAAGAGGATCTAACCGTCAAATACTCGTTTTTCTCCTGTTCTAATTCTGAACCTCATTTTTCTTGATCTATAATATCACATTTAACTTATTTAATCATTATAATATTCAAATTAGCCAAAAATCACATTATGGAAAAATTACATTTTTGCCCCTAAAGTTTTACATTCTTACAATTTAGTCCTTAGGTTCATAAAATGAAATGTACTCAATTTCTTCAATACCCATGCCTAGCTGCACCTTATACATGCTTATAGCAACCCACATTTTTCTTTTATTCACATTTTAACACCCATTTTATAACTTTTTACAAATAGGTCCTTTTAGGCATTTTCATCGAAAATCACTTAGAAAAAGTCATTTATCAAATAAGTAACATGCATTTTCTACCATTAAACATCAAAATACATAAATATCCATCATGGGTAAAATTTTAGACTTTGATTATATCTTAAATTAGTGGTTGAAATAGATAGATCATGTTACAAGGATTTCAAAAACATAAAAATCATTAAAAATGGGGCTAGAACGGACTTACAATTGAGCTTGAAAGCTTGAAAAACCCTAGCCATGGTTTCCCTTGTGAATTTCTATAACACCCCGAACCCGAGACCATCGCCGGTGTCGGACACGAGGGGTTAACAAACCAAGTTCACTTGTTTTGCCCACCAATTTGACATTTTCAGTCAGGCTGGAAAACTGCGTCACCGTCGCCTTAAAAATCATATCTCGAGTTTCGAAACTCAGAAACTGGTTTCGTAAATTTTCCCTGAATTTAGACTCATGTATCCATCCATGGATTTATTTCTAGAATTTTTGGTCAGGCCAATTGGTACAGTTTATTAGTTAAAGTCACCCATGTTACAGGGATCGACTGCTCTGACCTTCGCGCGTTACAACTTGAATATCTCACTGTACAGAACTTTAATACTGGTTCCCTTTGTTTCTAATGAAACTAGACTCAAAATGGAATCTGTACATATAAGGCGTGACTCCTAATTCTTTCTGGATAATTTATAGCAAATTTTTAAAGTTGCGACAGGGGACCCAGAAACCGTTCTGGCCCTGTCTCACAATAGCTTTAATATCTCTTAACATGTAACTCCTATGACCATTTCGTTTCTTCCATATGAAAATAGACTCATCAAGGTTCATTTACATAGCTTATTCCCTATTTAATACCATTCCTACAAATTTTGGTGATTTTTCACATTCACGTCACTGCAGCTGGCAGCATCTGTTTTTAAGGTAGGTCTTACCTATTTGGTAGTCTCCATGAACCAACTAGTCTTGCCATACATAGGTTCATATATGATCATTTTAACCATGCCAATGGCTGATCATGTGACCAACATTCCCATTTCCAATCCATGGTCACATCATGACACCAAATATATACATATACAAACCGCAAATAGTCTAAGTCGATACTTCACTTTTACGAGCCATTTTCGCATGGCCGTACACAAATACATCACAACATATTTAACCAACAAGGGGTAGTCCTATACATGCCATTTCAAAGTTCAACCAAAATTTATACCAAAATAGAGACGTTGATAGTGTGGATGACTTGACTTTATTGATCCCGAATCCGATTGCTATCGAGCGAAATCTATAAAACAGAGAGCCAAAGTAACGGGTAAGCATTTTTATGCTTAGTAAGTCTCAAGGAATATAATCAACTCTAATTACAGCAATACATTCACATAGCCAAATGCGTCATTTCATTAATACACATTCTTACTTCACACTTCATCATTATATACTTTCACAAAGTATCAATCAATTCAATAACTGAAATTCATTATTCGATTGAGCGAATGTTGCTCAAACATGTCGACTTTCCAATGCACATATAAACGCACCTTATTCTTTGGGCTTCTCGAGTGTACTAATTGAATTTATTACAGCAACCAACACTCACCTCCAGCCCAAGATTCTTCGAATATAACCGGATATAAGCATGTGCACAAATGCCTTCGGTCTTAGCCCGGATAGAATGACTTCGCACGAATGCCTTCGGTCTTAGCCGGATATAGCCGCTAGCACAATTGCCTTGGTCTTAACCGGATATAATTTCCAGCTTAATTGTCTTCGGGCTTAGCCCGGATATCATTCAATTTCTCATGCACACATACATCAATAATCATTGGACATACATATTTCATTTTCGTTACTAAGGCTCAAACACAATTATAATCATTAGCATAATCGCCGGGACTTAGCCCGGTAGAATTCAATACTCATACACACATAAATCAATAATCAATACATCCATATTTCATTCCACATAATTCAATTAAGGTCACTTCTTGAGGACTTACCTCGGATGTTGTCGAACGGCTTTTACGGCTATTCGATCACTTTTTCCTTCCCCTTGTCCAATTGTGGCCCTCTTAGCTCTTGAGCTAATTCAAACAAATTCAATCTATTAAAACCTCATTGTGCTAGCTTATGGCGAATATGACAAGGAGTTTAAATGGTCATATGGCCACTCTTTAGCTTGAATACACAATGGTCATGCACATTTTATACTACATCAAGCAATTCAATACAATTTATTCGAGCATCAAGGAAAAGCTAAGGCCTTCAATAGGCTACCCAAGGCCGAATATTCATGTACATGTTGAGGCCAATTATGCACTTAATACCTCACAAAAACAGCATGCATTTTACTAGTTAATGCTTTGCATATTGTTGCTCAAAACTTATAATATAGCATCGAGCACTCATATGTGTGCTAGGCCAAATGTGCTTGTAATTTCACATTCATTCTTCAACATCATCTTCTTTAAACAAACATATTCATCACTTAGTTCATAACCAAACATCATGTGCAAACATATATATACATATATGAGCATGGCCGAATTTCAAGGTGTCCATAGCCATCCAAAACACAAATTTTAACTAACATGCAAGAAGCATGAACCATGCTTATGAATGCATCATGGCGAATATGACAATCATGCTCCTTTTCAACTTCAATCATGATTAAACAAAAGAAAACTCAAAATCTTACTCAAGAGTAGACAATCCATCATTGCATGCATCATCATCAAGCTTTACACTTAGCATGCAATGGCTTTATCACCATAACAACTTTGGCCAAATACCATTTCCATGGCATAACAAGGATTTGAGCCATGGCTAACATGCACATCAAGTTAGCAACCAAAACATGCATGAAACTCCTAACACAACCTCATACATACCTTAATCTTGATGCAAACTTAGCCAAATCTCCTTCTAGATCTCTTCCAACCCAAGCATGAAGCAAAAGTCCTCCCCTTTTCCTTAGTATTTTCGGCCAAGAAGTGAAAATGGATGAACACAACAAAATTTTTTCTTCCTTCTTTCTCAACTCACGGCAAGGGGCATCCAAGCTCATCTTTCTCTTCTTTTTTTTCATTTTTTATGCTTATTTTTATTATAATACTTCCTACATGACTCACTAGCCAAACATGTTGGAAACATGTTTTCCCTTGCCCATCATGCCCACCTTGGCCGGCCATTATAGTCAAATTTGGGGAATTTGACATGCAAGGACAACATTTTCCTAGTGTGCATCAATAGGCCTCTTCAACATTTGCCTATCTCATTTCTAAGTTTTCTCACAAGTCCTTTCTAGTGAAATTCACCTTTATAACACTAAATCAATCATCATAAAATGTCATACATGAGCACGCACATATTATAGGTATCAAAATAAATTTTAATTATTTTTATGCTTGGTTTTGTGGTCCCGAAACCACATTCCGACTAGGGTCAATTTTGGGCTGTCACAACTCTCCCCACTTAAGAAATTTTCGTCCCAAAATCTTACCAGTAAATAGGTTTGGATATCGCTCTTTCATAGAGTTCTCGGTCTCCCAAGTAGCTTCTTCTATCACGTGCTTGAGCCATAACACTTTCACTAGCGGAACCCGCTTGTTTCGCAACTCTTTCACTTCTCGTGATAGGATACGAATCGGTTCTTCCTCATAACTCATATTAGCTTGAATTTCAATTTCGATGGACTAATCACGTGCGATGGATCGGATCTATAGCGTCAAGCATCGAAACATGAAAGACATCGTGAACATTTTTGAGTTCGGGGCAAAATCAAACGATATGCCACCGGACCGACTCGCTCGGATATCTCATATGGCCCAATGAACCTCGGGCTCGACTTGCCCTTACGGTAGAATCGAGTATCTTTTTCCAAGGCGATACCTTGAGAAACACTTTATCACCCACCGATACTTGATATCCTTACGCTTCAGATCCGCGTCGACTTCGATGATCGGAGGCTATCTTCGACTTTCACGGATTACTTTCACTTTCTGCTCAAAGATCCCTAATCAAATCCACCGAAAATCTTGCTTTCACCAAGCTCACCAAAACAATGGTGTACGGCATTTACGACCGTACAAAGCCTCGTAGGTGCCATCTTAATACTTGATTGAAAGTCGTTGTTGTGGCGAATTCAATCAACGGCAAATACCGTTCCCATGAACCACTAAACTCGAGGACGCAACATCTTAACATATCCTCAAGTATCTGAATTATCCGCCGGATTGACCATCGGTTTGGGGTGAAAGGCGGTGCTGAAATGCAACTTGGTACCCAAAGCTTCTTGCAACTTTTTCCAAAATCGCGAGGTAAATCTCGGATCTCTATCCGACACGATGGAAATAGGCACCCGTGTAATTTCACAACTGAGAAACGTATAATTCGCTAATTTGTCCATTGAAAATCCGTGCGTCACGAGGACAAAGTGGGCCGACTTAGTCAATCGATCTACCACGACCCAAACCGCATCCTTCTTACTTGCGACAATGGCGATCGGATACAAAGTCCATTGTGACTCGATCCCATTTCCACTCGGGTATCGTGATTGGTG
Organism: Gossypium arboreum; assembly: GCF_025698485.1. Lineage (NCBI taxonomy): Eukaryota > Viridiplantae > Streptophyta > Magnoliopsida > Malvales > Malvaceae > Gossypium > Gossypium arboreum. Next base: position 48,274,227 of record NC_069070.1, on the reverse strand, counting down.
AAGTAATCTCAAGGCACTGATGTTCCGCTTTCACTTGTTGACATATTAAACATCTCAAACAAAGTCGGAGATGTCTCGCTTCATACCATGCCACCAAAACCGATGTTTCAAATCATTGTACATCTTCGTACTCCCGGGTGGATTGCCATTCGGCTACAATGGGCTTCATTCAGAATTATCGAAATGAGTTCAATTCTTTGGAACACACAGACGACTTTTGAACCTCAAACAATCGTCATCATCGATTTGAAATTCGAGTCCTTGTTCGGCACACACTCAAATTTCGCTTTTGCGACCAACTCGTCGTCGACTTTCTCGAGCTTCTCGAATTTGATGTATCAACGGTGGTTTGGCTTTCAATTCAGCTACTAATACACTATCGGATCGAATAGACAAGTGCACGTTCATCGCTCATAAAGCGAATAATGATTTACGACTCAAGGCATCCGCAACCACATTCGCCTTTCCGGGTGATAGTCAATGATCACTCATAATCCTTTAACAACTCGAGCCAACGTCTTTGTCGCAGATTTAAGTCTCTTTGGGTCATCAAATATTTGAGACTTTTGTGATCCGAGTACACATGGCACCTTTCACCAAATAAGTAATGTCGCCATATCTTTAAGCGAACACAATGGCGACCAATTCGAGATCATGGGTCGGATAATTTTTCTCGTGTGGCTTTAATTGCCTCGACGCGCATAGGCCACAACTCGACCTTCTTGCATCAATACGCAACCTAACCCAAGGAGGGAGGCGTCACTATAGATGACAAACTCTTTGCCGATTCGGGTTGCACTAAAATTGGGGCTTCAATCAAATAAGTTTTCGATTGATCGAAACTTTTTGGCATTTCTCCGTCCATTCGAACTTAACATCCTTTTGGAGTAAGCCGTCATCGGCGTGGCTATCGTTGAGAAGCCTTTACAAATCGTCGTTAATAACCTAAGCAAGCCCCAAAAAGCTCGAACCTCGGTAATATTTCTGAGGCTTCCAATTAAGTATGGCTAAAATTTTATTCGGTCGACTCGAATACCGATCTGAATACCACATGACCCAAGAAGCTAACCTCTCTTAACGAACTCACACTTGTTGAACTTAGCATATAATTGCTTATCCGTAAGATTTGCAAGACTAACCGCAGTGTTCAAGATGTTCGGTCTCATTTCTTGAATAGACCAAGATGTCATCAATGAACACGACTACGAATCGATCCAAATATGGTCGAAGATCCGATTCATTAAATCCATAAATACCGCAGGGCATTAGTGAGCCCAAACGGCATCACTAGGAACTCATAGTGACCATATCTCGCTCAAGGCGCCTTGGGTACGTCCGAATCTCGGATTCGCAATTGATAATAGCCCGATCTCAAATCTATTTTCGAGAACACCAAGGCTCCCTTCAGTTGATCGAACAAGTCATCAATACGTGGCAACGGATATTTGTTCTTTATCGTCGCTTTATTAAGCTAACGATAGTCGATGCACAGCCGCATGGTTCCATCCTTCTTCTTCATGAACAACACTGGCGCACCCCAAGGCGAAAAACTCGGGCGAGCAAAACCTCTATCCACCAATTCTTGCAACTGAGCTTTCAACTCCTTTAATTCCGTTGGTGCCATACGATACGGAGCTATCGAAATTGGAGTGGTACCAGGTACCAATTCGATGCCAAATTCTATTTCCCGAACAGGTGGTAAACCCGACAATTCTTCGGGGAAAACATCCGGGTATTCACAAACCACGGGCACAGATTCGGGTTTCTTTTCTGATTCCTTGTCATCGAAAGCACGATGCAAGGTACGCCGCACCCTTTTCTTACATATTTCGGGCCACCATCGCTGATATTACACGGCAACCCTTTAAGTCCGTAGACTCAACCCGAATTATTTCATTATTCGCGCACCTCAAATCGATAGTCTTGCTCTTGCAATTTACAACCGCATCGTGCATGGTCAACCAATCCAAACCAAGAATAACGTCGAACTCATCGAACGGCAAAAGCATCAAGTCCGCCGGAAAACAAGAACCTCGGAACACTAGGGGACTTTTCTTGCACACTTTGTTGACAAGCACGTAATGACCCAAGGGTTTGACACCGAATTACAAACTCATGAGACTCAATAGGCGAGTCTTCTTGGATGGTAAGGTTTCACATATATATGAATGAGTAGAACCGGGGTCAATCAAAGCAATCACATTTGTATTGAAAAGAGTGAAAGTACCGGTAATGACATCCGGAGAGGCAAGATCCTCACGTCGGCCAGATGGCATAAGTCCTTGCAGAGCACGAGCCTCGGATCGATGGTAGCATCTCTAGATCCTCTCGACCGCCATGACATTGCCCATATTTCTAGGTGGCCTACCTCGGCGATGGTAGCACCCGGGTTTCCACTCGACTTACATTCTGCTCATGCATCCTCGGGCAATCCTTCATAAAGTGGTCGGCCGACCCACACTTATAGCAGAGCGATCACAAAACCAATAGCTCCCGAATGCCATTTGCCACAATGTGGACACTCCGCCTCTCTCGGCGATCATTTCCACCATCATGCGATCGAAGTGACTCGTGTGGTCACAGGGGTCGATCGCGTCCTCGTCTAGAAAAGCCCAAACGCCTCTAGACCGGCTCGCATCATCTCGAAATCTCTTCGATGCTTGTTGAAGAGACTTTTCCGAGGACCTCTTCGAATTCTCCGGTTCCCACATCAGCTTTTTGTTTCTCTTTTCTAAGCTCTTGACTTTACAAGCTCGCTCAACAAGTACTACGAACTTTCAGATCTCGAGAATGCCAACGAACATCCTTATATCATCATTCAGCCCATCCTCGAAGCGTTTACACATAATGGCTTGGACGAAATGCATTCTCGCGTCATCGGCTAAGCCTCACAAATTTTCGTTCGTAGTCGATGGCGACATAGAACCTTGCTTAAGGTCAAGGAATTCCCTTCGCTTTTGGTCGATGAATCTCGATCGATATACTTTTTTCGAACTCGGTTTGAAAGAATTCCCAAGTCACTTGCTCTCTAGGTACCACAGTCGAGTACTCCACCAATAGTAGGCGGACTCACGTAGCAAGGAGATGGTACACTTTAAGCACTCATCGGGTGTATAGGATAGCTCATCGAGCACCGGATAGTGTTATCCAACCAAAATTCAGCTCGCTTCGCATCATCATCATCCGTAGCCTTAAATTCAGTGGCCCCATGTTTTGAATCTCGTCGATTGGGGCTTACTTGACCTTATTTGGTTAGTCACCGGAGGTATTGTAGGTGCGGGGTTGCATTTGTCGGGAATGGAGGTTGTGGAACAGTAGTGTTAGTTCGAATGTATTGATTAAACCATTCATTCATCACACTATAAAAGGCTTGCCTAGCCTCATCATTCGGATTGTTGGCCATAGGTTGAGAGTCCGGGCCGCTGTCCCTTGCGCTGAGCAGCGCCACACTCTCCACATCATCAGCTATCGTTCGGTTGGGATCGGATCCATTGCTATAAACAAACACAAAGTCAAATTGTCGAAATCACCACACTATCGATTCATTATTTAATGGCATGTATAGCTAGACCCCAAACACATCACGGTAGTCCTAGAATCGACTAAACCGTGGCTCGATACCAATAAAATTGTAACACCCGAACCCGAGACCATCGCCGTGTCGGACACGAGGGGTTAACAAACCAAGTTCACTTGTTTTGCCCACCAATTTGACATTTTCAGTCAGGCTGGAAAACTGCGTCACCGTCGCCTTAAAAATCATATCTCGAGTTTCGAAACTCAGAAACTGGTTTCGTAAATTTTCCCTGAATTTAGACTCATGTATCCATCCATGGATTTATTTCTAGAATTTTTGGTCAGGCCAATTGGTACAGTTTATTAGTTAAAGTCACCCATGTTACAGGGATCGACTGCTCTGACCTTCGCGCGTTACAACTTGAATATCTCACTGTACAGAACTTTAATACTGGTTCCTTTGTTTCTAATGAAACTAGACTCAAAATGGAATCTGTACATATAAGGCGTGACTCCTAATTCTTTCTGGATAATTTATAGCAAATTTTTAAAGTTGCGACAGGGGACCCAGAAACCGTTCTGGCCCTGTCTCACAATAGCTTTAATATCTCTTAACATGTAACTCCTATGACCATTTCGTTTCTTCCATATGAAAATAGACTCATCAAGGTTCATTTACATAGCTTATTCCTATTTAATACCATTCCTACAAATTTTGGTGATTTTTCACATTCACGTCACTGCAGCTGGCAGCATCTGTTTTTAAGGTAGGTCTTACCTATTTGGTAGTCTCCATGAACCAACTAGTCTTGCCATACATAGGTTCATATATGATCATTTTAACCATGCCAATGGCTGATCATGTGACCAACATTCCCATTTCCAATCCATGGTCACATCATGACACCAAATATATACATATACAAACCGCAAATAGTCTAAGTCGATACTTCACTTTTACGAGCCATTTTCGCATGGCCGTACACAAATACATCACAACATATTTAACCAACAAGGGGTAGTCCTATACATGCCATTTCAAAGTTCAACCAAAAATTTATACGAAAATAGAGACGTTGATAGTGTGGATGACTTCGACTTTATTGATCCCGAATCCGATTGCTATCGAGCGAAATCTATAAAACAGAGAGCCAAAGTAACGGGGTAAGCATTTTTATGCTTAGTAAGTCTCAAGGAATATAATCAACTCTAATTACAGCAATACATTCACATAGCCAAATGCGTCATTTCATTAATACACATTCTTACTTCACACTTCATCATTATATACTTTCACAAAGTATCAATCAATTCAATAACTGAAATTCATTATTCGATTGAGCGAATGTTGCTCAAACATGTCGACTTTCCAATGCACATATAAACGTACCTTATTCTTTGGGCTTCTCGAGTGTACTAATTGAATTTATTACAGCAACCAACACTCACCTCCAGCCCAAGATTCTTGAATATAACCGGATATAAGCATGTGCACAAATGCCTTGGTCTTAGCCGGATAGAATGACTTCATACGAATGCCTTGGTCTTAGCCCGGATATAGCCGCTAGCACAATTGCCTTCGGGTCTTAACCCGGATATAATTTCCAGCTTAATTGTCTTCGGGGCTTAGCCCGGATATCATTCAATTTCTCATGCACACATACATCAATAATCATTGGACATACATATTTCATTTTCGTTACTAAGGCTCAAACACAATTATAATCATTAGCATAATCGCCTTCGGACTTAGCCCGGTAGAATTCAATACTCATACACACATAAATCAATAATCAATACATCCATATTTCATTCCACATAATTCAATTAAGGTCACTTCTTGAGGACTTACCTCGGATGTTGTCGAACGGCTTTTACGGCTATTCGATCACTTTTTCCTTCCCCTTGTCCAATTGTGGCCCTCTTAGCTCTTGAGCTAATTCAAACAAATTCAATCTATTAAAACCTCATTGTGCTAGCTTATGGCGAATATGACAAGGAGTTTAAATGGTCATATGGCCACTCTTTAGCTTGAATACACAATGGTCATGCACATTTTATACTACATCAAGCAATTCAATACAATTTATTCGAGCATCAAGGAAAAGCTAAGGCCTTCAATAGGCTACCCAAGGCCGAATATTCATGTACATGTTGAGGCCAATTATGCACTTAATACCTCACAAAAACAACATGCATTTTACTAGTTAATGCTTTGCATATTGTTGCTCAAAACTTATAATATAGCATCGAGCACTCATATGTGTGCTAGGCCGAATGTGCTTGTAATTTCACATTCATTCTTCAACATCATCTTCTTTAAACAAACATATTCATCACTTAGTTCATAACCAAACATCATGTGCAAACATATATATACATATATGAGCATGGCGAATTTCAAGGTGTCCATAGCCATCCAAAACACAAATTTTAACTAACATGCAAGAAGCATGAACCATGCTTATGAATGCATCATGGCGAATATGACAATCATGCTCCTTTTCAACTTCAATCATGATTAAACAAAAGAAAACTCAAAATCTTACTCAAGAGTAGACAATCCATCATTGCATGCATCATCATCAAGCTTTACACTTAGCATGCAATGGCTTTATCACCATAACAACTTTGGCCAAATACCATTTCCATGGCATAACAAGGATTTGAGCCATGGCTAACATGCACATCAAGTTAGCAACCAAAACATGCATGAAACTCCTAACACAACCTCATACATACCTTAATCTTGATGCAAACTTAGCCAAATCTCCTTCTAGATCCCTTCCAACCCAAGCATGAAGCAAAAGTCCTCCCCCTTTTTCCTTAGTATTTTCGGCCAAGAAGTGCAAATGGATGAACACAACAAAATTTTTTTTCTTCCTTCTTTCTCAACTCACGACAAGGGGGCATCCAAGCTCATCTTTCTCTTCTTTTTTTTTTTTTCATTTTTTTATGCTTATTTTTATTATAATACTTCCTACATGACTCACTAGCCAAACATGTTGGAAACATGTTTTCCCTTGCCCATCATGCCCACCTTGGCCGGCCATTATAGTCAAATTTGGGGAATTTGACATGCAAGGACAACATTTTCCTAGTGTGCATCAATAAGCCTCTTCAACATTTGCCTATCTCATTTCTAAGTTTTCTCACACAAGTCCTTTCTAGTGAAATTCACCTTTATAACACTAAATCAATCATCATAAAATGTCATACATGAGCACGCACATATTATAGGTATCAAAATAAATTTTTAATTATTTTTATGCTTCGGTTTTGTGGTCCCGAAACCACATTCCGACTAGGGTCAATTTTGGGCTGTCACAATTTCAACCATCAGAGGAAGATGGACAAAAATTGGCTTTTAATTTGGCTTTTTAATTCATTTAATTACCAAATTACTAAAATGCCCTTAATGAAAAACTTTAGAAACATACCTAACCATGTCCATTTTTATCCACCAACTTAACCAATGGCCTAATTACCATTTAAGGACCTCCAATTTAAAATTTCATAGCAATTAGACGCCTTTAGCATGTAGAACTCAACTTTTGCACTTTTTACAATTTAGTCCTTTTGACTAAATTGAGTGCCCAAACGTCAAAATTTTTTTAATGAAATTTTCACAAAATCATTCCATAAAATTCTAGACCATAAAAATATAATAAAAAAATTTTTCTACATCGAATTTGTGGTCCCAAAACCACTGTTCTGGCTAGACCCAAAATCGGGCTGTTACATTTCCCCCTTAATGGACGGTTTAGGCTCCAACGTAGAAGGTAGACTTGTTTTTTTAGCAACCCACTTCCAAGCTGGGTTAAAATAATTTTGTTGAGCCTAATGCCTTAGCTTGGCATCCTATGCTGATTGATATTCAGCCCATGTGCATGTGTCATCCATTCGGGCTTCGAACATCGAACAAATCATTGTACCAAGTTGCAACAATTATAGCACAAATTATGAAATTTTCAAATTGCAACAACATAGAGCAGAATTATGTGCATTTAACACCTAATTACTCAAAAATTATAATCTAGCTTTAATTGTGGCAGAATTTTCAATATGTAGTAAAAACACATAGTTACTTATCAAAATACTCAGGATTTGCATACATTATAAGTAAAAAAAAGGTGCTCTAAAAATCTATATAATTTAGAGTTATCCATAATCGAACCACTGTGGGATCAATGACTCACCTATTTCTTGGAATAATCGTAAGTAATATACTAAGTTTTGATCTTAATATTTTCTTTTCCATTTCCTAAGGCCGAATCTAGCACTGATTTTGTACTATCGTGAAGTGTTCTTCTCGAACCACTCGGATCCGAATTCTCGCTTTAAGAAAAGTGAATTTATTTAGACGATAGATAAGTAAGTCTTATCATTTGATCTTCAATACAAGACTTATATGGAATGATTCAACGTCTTAACACATGGTATTGATTTATTAATAAAAGTGGTTCAAAGTTGAATTTCTTATCTTGGAGTTGGAATCAAAATTGTAATCGATTTTGTTGAATTTGCCAAACAAGGTATGGGTTTAACTTATTAGAAAATCTACATGGACTTATCGTTAAATAATATATATAATTATTTAAAAATTGAAACCTTGTAAAAGATCTCCATTATGCGAAATTTTGAGAATACATTATGTATTCAAAATGGGATGCTAAATTTGATAGGATTTAAAGGTTGTTGTGAAATTATGTGTACATACCAATTCTCATGATATGTGATTTTATGGCAATGTTGATTATGCATGATATATATAAATCATACCAATGTTATGATAATTTAAATATGATTCTCATGTTAATCATGCTCACTTTACTGATTAAATCCAATTAAAAATCTGGTTCGCTTGTTAAGTATGCCCATTGAAAATACTGTTTATATGCCATATCACATGCATGAGGTTGGGATGATTATGAAAAGGGGAAGGCTTTGGCAGTTTTACTGCAATATTGAGTGGCTTGGCCACAACGTTATTGAGTGGCTTGGCCATAATGTTATTGAGCAGCATGTCCACAACGTGCAGCTCGTCTGTAATATTGAGTGACTTGGCCATAACGTTATTGAGTAGTTTGACCACAACTTTCAACTTATCTATGATATTAAGTGGCTTGGCCACAACGTGGTGTGTCATTGGATGGATGAGTTCTGGAGGACTTTGTAGTGGTGTGTAGTGGAGATGAGTAGGAACGTTTTTTGAAAAAACTTGCACTGATTTTCGAAAAAGCTTGGATTGACATCCTCATGCACATTGCTTATTGTGAAATATGTTGGAATATAAATGTTGTTATATTCACAATATGAATATCTTAAATTCTACTTTCTTTTAAGTTCAATTCACACTGGGTTTTAAAAGCTCACCCCAACTTTTCAAGTAACCCACGAGGTTAGAACATGGGCTTGGCTTACAAATAAGCACTCGATCATTTGCGTATAAACTTTTATACTCTATTATTTGGTATTTTGGAACTTTTTATTTACTATTTTCAAATTGTGGCATGGGACATTATTTTGAATTTTGGATTGATTTTGCATGATTTGGTTTCAAAAAAATTATTAAAAATGGTTTATCAAATCAGTACGAAAAACTAGATTTTTCAACATAATTGTGATTTCAACCCAATGATCTTATTTCAAATTCAAGAACACTTTTTTACTGAACTTTAATCTGTTTTATTCAAATAATTAAATGAATTGTATGAAATAATGAATTTAAATTAACAATTATGATTTTTGTCAATCTTTCGTTGTGACATTTTCAAATCAAGATGTTTAACTCAGATGCTTAAACTTGGACTTTTTAGAGTTATTCGATTTCTGAAAGTATCTTTCTGTAACACCTCTCACCAATATTCAATGCCGGAATAGGGTTACGGAGCATTATCGAACTTATGTCACATTTAAACATATATTTCTCACACAATTAGTCAATTCAATTACAATTCATTCACAACCAATTATATTGTCCCTAATACGAGCCCAAGAGGCCCAAAACATGCATTGGGAGTGGTTCAGGCTAAACCGATAACTTTGGAAACTCTTAGAACACATAGAAATTTTTTCTCAAAAACAGGGGAGACACACCCGTGTGGCTTGGCCGTGTGGACATTCAAAATGAAAGCACATGGTTGTGTCCCAGCTTGTGTTCGACCCTATGTAACTGTCTGACTTGGGTCACATGGCCAACACACACGCCTGTGTGGCTAGCTTGTATGCCCTAAAAATGGCCATACACGCTCGTGTGCCAGGCCGTGTGCTAGGCCGTGCCAAACCTGTAAGGTATACTGACTTATGCCGCAGGGTCAAGTGACACACTAGTGTGTGAGGCTGTGTGGAGCATACTGACTTGGTTTTTATTTCAACACCAGGGGACACACGGCCGTGTACATGATCGTGTATCACACACAGCAAAGACAGATGCCCGTGTAGACAAAAATAGGCTATTTACCAAGCCATTTTGCCACCCAAACTTGTGCAAACCTACACCAAACCAAAAGGCACTAAAACAAGGCATAAATAGATATTAAATCAATCTCAACCAAGCATCGTTTATACCATTTCAATACCAACAATATACGAGACACACAATATCCCAATATGCCATCCAATTCATACCAAATTTCACTTACTCAAATATAAAAAAAACTAACCAAACTCAAATATGCATTATTTGGCCTAATCTCACAAGTATACCAATATCCACACCTCAACCATTTGATACTCATAATACCTATTACCATCAAGTATCACACAACCATCATCCAACACATTACACAAGACATAAACACAAATATATACATGATTCAAACATACCAAAATAAATCAACTTCCATGGCTATATACAAACCAAAACTTAAACATTTACAAGTTAATTCAAATGGCCAAAATCGTTATCAACTCATAACCAAAATGACCAAAGTCCCTAAACATGCCATATACTCAAAACATAAGCTCAAAAGTACCAAAGTGATAGTAGGATAGTGTGACGTAGTCTCTGTCATTCCCCGAATCCATGCTAGCTTTGATGTCACTATAAAACATGGAAAAATAAACAAGTAAGCTTTATAGCTGAGTAAGTTCATATGCAATAAACTCAATATAATCATAAATACACAATTCAATATATCATCATGTAACTCATATTAACAAATAAACCTTTCACTTATTCAATTATAAGATTATATGTGATCTTCACAAATCACTTCAATTTAAAGCTTATACGGTTCATGTACATACCTGCACCATGTCGTATCAATCTTATACTCAACCACGTCTTTCATTTACTCATTGAACCATTTGGAATACTATCGGATACACAGGAAACTCGCACTAAAGTGCCACATACATAGCCAATGTTATCTCAATCTCATATCACATACATGCTCACTCTCGCGCTATCAATGGGCCTGCTCACGCAAGCTATGGGTCAAGATGTAGCTATACAATGCTACTCACACAAGCTGTCAAGTGACCGCAACACATGCCGGTATACTCAGCCATTGGTAGGATGTACAAGACCAGCACCTGGATCATAATATCACAATAACCCTTAATCACATGTCATTTGTATCCTAATCTATTCCTAAGGTTCAATTATGATTTTCACGTTTGTCGAATCATCATCAAACATGTCCATAGTCTCATATTCACAACTTATGCAATATCAGAGTATTTAAAATATATTTACAATGAAACTTATTACATACGAACTTACCTTGGACGCTAAAATGACGAAATAAGTCGATTAGTCGAGTGCTTTGTTTTTCCCCCGATCTAGATTCGAACTTCTCTTTTCTTGATCTATATAATATCAAATTTAGCTTATTCAATCATTACTCTATTCAATTTAATCCAAAATACACTTTAAGGCACTTTTACACTTTTACCCCAAGTATTTTACAACTTTTACAATTTAGTCCTTATTTCATAAAATCACAAATTCATACAATTTAATACCAACCCATGCTAGCCAAATTTCAATTAGGTCCCTAGCAGCCCATATTTTTCATTTATTTCACATTTTATCTACAAAGTTTCCATATTTCACAATTTAATCCCTAATTTGTATTTTTACTAAAATTCACTTAACCAAACTTGTGTAACTAACATGAGGCATTCATAATCTGTCATCAATCATTAAAAAACATGCTTATTCATCAATGGAAACATCCTAAACCTTTAACAATTTTTCAAATTAGTCCCTGGGCTAGCTAGACCTAGTTGCAACGATATCAAAAACATAGAAATCATTAAAAGCCGAGTAATAAAACACTTACATGCATGGATAGCTATGGCCGAATGCTTCAAACCCTTTCCATGGGTTTTCAAGGTTAACTTTTGGTGGTTAAAACACTTAGGAAGATGACCATTTGTTTCTTTATTATTTTAAATTAAGTTATTTTGTAATTTACTAATTTAACCTTTATTAAAACATTAAAATTTCATATAAACCATGTAGATAAATGTCCACCCACCTTAATAATGGTCTAATTACAACATAGGGACCTTTATTTTAATATTCCATAGCTATTAGATACCTTTAACTAATAGAACTTAAATTTTACACTTTATGTGATTTAGTCCATTTCATTAAATTAAACACTCAAACGATAAAATTTCTGAACGAAAATTTCACACAAACATACTATCATGTTGTAGAAATTAAAATAATAATAAAATAATTATTTTTACCTCAAATTTATGGTCCCAAAACCACTATTCTGATTTTACTAAAAATGGGTTGTTATAACTCTCCCCTTTAGGGATTTTCGTCCTTGAAAATCTTACCATAAAAAAGTTTAAGGTACTGTTTTCTCATAGCTTCTTCGGGCTCCCACATGACTTCTTCGACACCGTGACGTTGCCAAAGTACTTTCACTAAAGCTATGCTTTTATTTCTGAACTGTTTAACCTCTCGAGCTAAAATTCTAATCGGTTCTTCCTTGTTTGTCATGTCGGGTTGAATTTCAATCTCTGCCGGAGAAATTACATGTGATAGATCTGATCTATATCGACACAACATTGACACATGAAATGCATTGTGAATCTTTTCCAACTCTGACGGTAAAGCTAGCTGATATGCCACTGGCCCTATTCGTTCAACAATCTCGTACGGTCCGATAAATTACAGACTCAATATGCCTTTGCGACCAAAACAAAGTATTTTCTTCCACGGAGATACTTTCAGAAATACTCTGTCACAATCTAAAATTCAATGTCTTTTCGTTTCAAATCTGTGTACGATTTCTGTCGATCTGAAGCTTCTTTTAAACTGTCGCGAATTACTTTCACTTTCTCTTCAGTCTCTTTAATCAAATCAACCCTGTGAATCTTTTTCTCACTAAGCTCGATCCAATACAATGGAGTTCAACATTTGCGACCATACTATGCTTCGTACGGTGCCATCTTTATGCTCGATTAAAAGATGTTGTTATACAAAAATTCAACCTAGGATAAATATTTCTCCCAGTTTGCTTCGAACTCTAGAACACAACAATAAAGCATATCTTCGAGAATCTGTATTACTCTCTTAGACTGGTCGTCAGTTTGCGGATGAAATCCTGTAAAAATTCAACCTTGTACCTAGAGTTTCTTGCAATTTCTTCAAAAATCGTGATGTAAACCTTGGATCTCTATCCAAAATAATCGAAACTGGCACCTTGTGCAATCTAACGATCTCAGAGATTTACAATTCAACCAATTTATTAATCGAATAGTCTGTACGTACCAGAATGAAATGTGCAGATTTTGCCAGTTGATCAACGACAACCCAAATAGCATCTTTCTTCCTTGGAAATAAGGGTAATCCTAATATGAAATCCATCGTAACTCTATCCCATTTCCATTATGATATCATCACTGGTTGTAGCAATCCCAAGGCACTTGATGTTAGGCTTTTACTTATTGGCAAACTAGACATCTTAATACAAATTCTGAAATGTCTCTTTTCATACCCAAACACCAATACAACTATTTCAAATCATTGTACATTTTAGTACTCCCCAGGTGAACAGATAAACAATTACTGTATCCTTCGCTCAAGATTTTCTGTATGAGCTCAGAATTTTTTAGTACGTAGATTCTACCTCGGAACATTAAATAGTCATCGGATCTGATCTGATATTCTAAATCACTAGTTGACTCACATTGTACTCTTTTAGATTGCAACTCGTTGTCATAATTTTGAGCTTTACAAATTGCTGAAGAAAAATCAATTTAGCTTTTACTTCGGCTAATATCGAACCATCATCAGACAAAGTCAATCTCGTATTCATCGTTCTCAAAGCAAATAGAGATTTTCTACTCAAAGTATCTGTGACTACATTTGCTTTCCCTAGATGATAATCAATTATTAACTCATAATCTTTCAATAGCTAGAACCATCTCCATTGTCACAAATTCAGATATTTCTGAGTCATTATATATTTCAAACTCTTGTGTAATGTTAAGGTATGACACTTCTCGCCGTATAAATGATGTCTCCAAATTTTCAATGTGAAAACAATAGCGGCCAACTCTAAATCGTGCATCAGATAATTCTTTTCATGTGGTTTCAACTATCTGGAGGCATAAACTATCACTTTACCCTCTTGCATCAAAACACAACCCAAATCGTTCAATGACGCATCGCTAAAAATCACAAACTCTTTACCCGACTCAGGTTGAACTAACACTGATGCCTCAGTTAAGAATGCTTTCAACTGTTCGAAACTCTATTGACATTTCTCGGACCACTCAAATTTCACATCTTTCTATAGCAACCTAGTCATCGGTGTAGCAATCATTGAAAATCCCTTGACAAAACATCGATAGTGGCCAGCTAGTCCCAGAAAGCTTCTGACTTCGAATACATTTCTCAGTGGTTTCCAATTAACAACGGCTAAAATCTTGCTCGGATCAACTCTTATACCTTAAGCTGAAAGAATATGCCCTCAAAATTCGACTTTCTTAAGCCAAAACTCACATTTACTGAATTTAGCAAGTAGTTCCTTATCTCTCAAGGTTTGTAGCACAATCCTCAAATGTTCAGCATGCTTAGACTCATATTGTGAATAGATCAGGATATCGTCAATGAATACAACAACGAATCTATCTAAATACGATCTAAAAATTTGATTCATCAAATCCATAAAAACTGCAAGACCATTAGTAAATTCGAAAGGCATAACAAGAAATTCATAATGTCCGTACCTCATTCTGAATACAGTTTTTGGCACATCCGAATCTTTCACTCACAACTGACAGTAGCAAGATTTTAAATCAATCTTCGAAAACACTGTTGCCCCTTTTAACTGATCAAACAAATCATCTATTCTCGGTAATGGATACTTGTTCTTTATCGTAACCTTGTTGAGTTTTTGATAATCAATACACATTCTCATTGATCTGTCTTTCTTCTTTACAAACAAAACTGGCGCATCCCAGGGTGAAAAACTAGGTCGTGGAAAACCTCTATATGTTAATTCTTGCACTGAGCTTTCCTCTCTTTCAACTCTGTTGGAGCAATTCTATACGAAGCTATCGGTATTGGTGATGTTCCTGGTACTAACTCAATAGCAAAATTGACTTCTCTGATTAGTGGTAACCCTGATAAATCTTCTGGAAACACATCCGAAAATTCACATACTATCGGCACTGATTCAATTTTCAATTCAGACACTTTTGTATCTAAAACATTAGAAAGATAAGCTTCACAACCTTTTCTCACAAATCTCTGAGCTGACATAGACAAAATTACAACCGGCAATTCACTCGACTTATCTGATTCAATTCGAAGAATTTTACTATTCTGACATTTCAATTCAATAGTCTTTCACTTAAAATTTACAACGGCATCATACAAAGTCAACCAATCCATACCTAGAATTACATCAAACTCATCAAATTGCAATAGCATCAAATCAACTAGAAAACAGTAACCCCGAATCATTAAAGAACAGTTCTTGCAAACTTTATCAACTCGAACAAACTCGCCTAAGGGGTTCGATACTTTAATCACAAACTTAGTAGACTCAATAGGCAAACTCTTACTAAACACTAAATTCATACAGATATACGAATGAGTCAATCCAAATCAATCAAAGTAATCAAACTAGTGTCATAAAGAGAAAATGTACCATTGATAACATCGGGTGATGACGCATCTTTGCGAGCGTGAATAGTGTAGGCTCTAGCAGGTGCTCTGGCATCGGATCCTATAGCCGAATCTTTTGTCATGCCTCTACTACTGGTCACATTTCCCACATTTCTTGGTGGCCTCCCTCTAGTGGCTGTGTTACTCGGTCTTGCATTCTGAATCTTATCTTTCTCCACTAATTCAGGGCAATCCCGTAGGAAATGATCTTGTGAACCACATTTGAAACAAGCTCGATTATTTATTCTACATTCACCAAGATGTCATCTTTCGCATCGTTGACATTCAGGTCTATAATTTCTCACACTTCCAACACTCAATACTGATGTAGCTTGAGCTTTAGGACTTGAATATTGATTTCCACAATCTCTGTTCGAATACCCGATTAAAGCATTTGGACGAGTGTACAAATCTCTGGATTTCTTTGATGAAGATTGATATGAATTATTCATCGATCTTTTTCTCGAGTATTTAGCCTCTGAATCTTCTTTTCTCTTTTCTTTACTAAGCTCCTCGGCTTTGCAAGCTCTATCAATCAAGACAACAAATTCTTTCAATTCTAAAATTCCAACTAAAAGTTTAATATTCTCGTTCAACCACTCAACGAGCTGTTTGCACATGATTTCTTCAGTAGAGAGATACTCCCGAGCATGCTTACTTAGTCTTACAAATTCTTTTTTGTACTCGGTCACAGTCATACGGCCCTGTTTCAATTCTAGAAACTCATTGTGCTTTTGATCAAGAAACTGCTGACTTATATATTTCTTCCGGAATACGGTTTTCCACAGAATTCCTGATACTAAAGTATTCCACCACTGATACGCGTGTCCCTCAATAACGAAATGGCACATTTTAAACACTCGGCTGGCATGCACAAAAGTTCATCGCATACCTGAATAGTATTTTCAAGCCAAAACTCAGCTCTCTCGGGATCATCATCAACAGTAGCTTTGAACTCTTTGGTCCTATATTTTTGAATCTTATCAACTGGTGGCCAATTCAGTCATAGAAGTTCCACAACTTGAGGGACTACGGGAACTGGTTGGGGATTAGGTGGGGGTGTTGAGAAGGCAGATTTGAAACTCCTTAAACAACTCATTCATCATTTGGAAAAAAGGCTTCTTTAGCCTTTCCTCTGTGACTACTCAAAACGGGTCTAGATTCAGACAGCACTGTCCCTTTAGTGGGAGCTGGCACATTACTTTTAACATCGTCAGCTACACCTCGATTGGGATCCATTTACTATATGAAAACAAAGTTTAAATTGTTAGGAGTCATCAACTATCACAGGTTATATATGGCATGTATAGCCAAACTCTCACATACGCTATGTTAGTCCTAGAATTGACTAAACCGTAGCACTGATACCAATAAATGTAACACATCTAACCCATATTCAATGCCAGAATAGGGTTACAGAGCATTACCAAACTTATCTCACATTTAAACATACATTTCTCACACAATTAGTCAATTCAAATACAGTTCATTCACAACCAATTATATTGTCCCTAATACAAGCCTACAAGGCCCAAAACATACATTGGGAGTGGTTCGGGACTAAACCGATAACTTTGGAAACTCTTAGAATGTTTAGAAAATTTTTCTCAAAAATAGGGGACACGCTCCCGTGTGGTCCGCCCGTGTGTCTCACATGGCCAAAGGCACGCCCGTGTCACAGGCCGTGTGGACATTCGAAATAAAAGCACATGCCTATGTCTCAGCCCATGTTGATCCCGTGTAACTCTCTGACTTGGGTCACACGGCCAACACACACGCTCGCGCGCCCTAAAAATGGCCATACACGCCCAATTGCCAGGCCGTGTGCTAGGTCGTGCCAAACATGTAGGGTATACTGATTTATGCCACACGAACAAGTGACACGCCCGTGTGTGAGGCCGTGTGAAGCATACTGACTTGGTTTCTATTTCAACACCAGGGGACACATAGTCGTGTACAGGACCATGTATCACACACGGCTGAGACACACGCCTGTTTCTTTGCCCGTGTGGACAAAAATAGGCTATTTACCAAGTCATTTTGCCACCCAAACTTGTGCAAACCTACACCAAACCAAAAGGCACTAAAACAAGGCATAAATAGGCATTCAATCAACCTCAACCAAGCATCGTTTATACCATTTCAATACCAACAATATACAAGACACAAAATATGTAACGCCCCGTACCCGAGACCGTTGCCGGAGTCGAACACGAGGTGTTAACGGACTTAATTCATTTACTTACACAGTTCATTTTAAAATTTCCAGACAAGCTGGCTAACTGCATCACAGTCACTTTAAAAATCATATCTCGAGTTCCAAAACTCGAAAACCAATTCCGTAAATTTTTACTGAAACTAGACTCATATATCCATCTACAAATTTTTTTCTAGAATTTTTGGTCAGGCCAATTAGTACAGTTTATTAGTTAAAGTCTCCCCTGTTTCAGGGTTCGACTACTCTGACCTTCATGCATTACGACTTAGATATCTCCATCTACAGAGCTTCAATACTTATGCCGTTTGTTTCTAATGAAACTAGACTCAAAAAGGAATCTGTAAATATAAAGAATAACTTCTAATTGTCTCTGGTTAATTTATGGTAAATTTTCAAAATCAGAACAGGGGATCCAGAAAACGCTCTGGCCCTGTTTCACGAAAACTTAAACATCTCATAAAATACAGCTCATATGGTCGTTTCGTTTCTTTCATATGAAAATAGACTCATCAAGATTCGATTACATAATTTATTCACTATTTAATTCCATTCCTAGTATTTTTAGTGATTTTTCAAATTCACATCACTACTGCTGTCAGCATCTATTTTAAGGTAAATTTTACCTATTTCATAATTTTCCATGAATCAATTAGTAAATTGACATGCATTATTTTCAAGTATAATCACGATTAGCCATGACGTACGTAGCACCAATAGGACCATGATTGGCCATTCCAATGGGTAATCATTACCAAACATTTCCACACCACTTAATAACCATATCATAAGACCATATATACAAAATGACCATAATGTTAATACTCAAAATAAACAAGCCATTTTCGCATGGCTATACGAATATACATTACCAAAAGATACTTAATTAACAACAAGGGTCAGCCCTATACATGCCATTATCAAGATCAACTGAAGAGTACCAAAAGTGGCTTAGATAGTGTGGATGACTTCGACTTTGACACCTCCGAGTCCGATGGTGACGAACAAAATCTATAATACGAGAATTTAAGCAACAGAGTAAGCATTTCGATGCTTAGTAAGCTTATAAGTAATGAAATCATTTGAAACTAAAACACAAAAGAAATAGCATTCATAAGGATAAATAAATGTCTATGCACACGATCACATATTCATTTTAATTTACACTTCTGTCAATATGTTTACCCATTCGAAGCCCAACTTAACTAAGTTTCATTTGAATCAATTTCATGTAACTCGAGTGAGCTATAGACTTCTTATAACCTTAGGAAATGGCCGGGAGTGCATTATTCGATCACATAATCACAACTTATACTGTACACAATTTTTCCAATGTATATAGGATCCATACCTGGTCATATTAGGGACTATGAGCACATTAATCGGAATTATTACGACAGAATCGCACCTTTCCAAACATGACTACTTTCGGAACTTGGTTCGGATGTAACAACCAGCACGAATGCCTTCGGGACTTAGCCCGGTTATAATAACCCGCACGAATGCCTTCGAGACTTAACCCGGTTATAATAACCCGCATACGAATGCCTTCGGACTTAACCCGTTATAATAACTAGCACAATTGCCTTCGGATCTTAGTCCGGTTATAATAACCCGCACGAATGCCTTCGGATCCTAGTCCGGATATCATCCGAATAATCATGCACATATATCAATATATCATAACACATCCGTATTTCCTTTTCATTACTAGAACTCAAGCACAAGACACTTATCAACCATTCCCATTTTCGGCTCAATAGCCACCTACAAAGAGCATGATTTTGATTTGCTTTATAACATGATCTCTATACACATTCGGCTACCAGTCATAAGTATAAACTAATTACCTCGATACATAATTCAAGTAGAATCTTTATATCACCGTTTATTTGTTATGCTTATATGTCGTGATTTAATCAAATCATAAACTAAGTTCCATTACTCAAAGACTTACCTCGGATGTTGTCAAACGATTTCAACGGCTATTCGATCATTTTTTCCTTTCCCCTATCCAACTTTGATCCTCTAAGCTCTTGAGCTAAATCAAACAATTTACTTCCCAAATCAAACATAGTCATTTGGCATCCATATACATTTTAGAACCAATTCACTTGAATTAATTGCCCACTTAAGTCTCTCATCATTTCATTTTCAAATTTGTATATTTGGTAAGTCACATTAAACAATTATACATATAGCTTTAATACATTTTATACTAGCCGAAATGTACCATCAAGATATACTTTAGTCAAATAATTTACCTTGGCCGAACATGTACAATGTTTTGTAGCTTAATAATTATAATATACATCATGTATTTATAATATTCATGCGGCCAATTATCCATGGTCATACACACACACAATCAAAAATAAATACCAAAATTTTCATATCCTTTATGCCCTAAGCCGAATACACTTGTCATGTTCACCTACATTTTTCAACAAATTCCTTCTTAATCAAACGCATATTTGGCTAGAAACATGGAAATTTTTAGAAATTTCTAATTTAGCACCTAATCGATTATAACACATTTAAGCATTCTTTTCATTTTATTAACTCAAACCACATACATTACTCAAGTACAACATCTTCATATTCGGCATTAGCATCAAACATAATAGCCAATTCTTCCCACTTTGAATCTATGCATCTATTTAATCATAGTTTGTTCAAGCACTCATACAACAAGATTCATCCAATTTAACAAGAAACAAAAACCTTATTTCTCCTTAGTGTAACACCCCTAACTCGTGACCGACGCCGGTGTCGGACACGAGGGGTTAACGAGACAAATCCTCTTAAAGTACCGACCAATTTGGCATTTCTGGACAGGCTGGAAAACTGCGTCACCGTCGCCTTAAAAATCATATCTCGAGTTCCAAAACTCGGAAACTGGTTTCGTAAATTTTCCCTGAATTTAGACTCATATACCCATCCATGGATTTATTTTTAGAATTTTTGGTTGGGCCAATTGGTACAGTTTATTAGTTAAAGTCACCCATGTTACAGGGATCGACTGCTCTGACCTCCGCGAGTTACAACTTGAATATCTTTCTGTACAGGGCTTTAATACTGGTGCCGTTTGTTTCTAATGAAACTAGACTCAAAATGGAATCTGTACATATAAGACATGACTCCTAATTCTTTCTGGATAATTTATTGTAAATTTTCAAAGTCGCGACAGGGGACCCAGAAATCGTTCTGGCCCTGTCTCACGAGAACTTTAATATTTCCCAGTATACTGCTCATATGGTCGTTTCGTTTCGTCCATATAAAATAGATTCATCAAGGATCAGTTCCATAATTTACTCACTATTTAATTCTACTTCTACTATTTTTAGTGATTTTCAATCTCATCTCACTGCTGCTGTCCGCAACAGTTACTGCAGTAGACTATGCCAATTTCATGAATTTTTCCTTGGCCTTAATCATCCATCATACATGACACAAATTATGGCCACCTTAACAAAATTTGAGTTTCTAAGACTCGTGGCTATAGGTTCTAGCATCCCACTCGACGACCACATAGGCCATTTTCACATGGCTTAAAGTTTACAACCCACAATTCGACAAAATATAATAGCCTATACATGCCAAATGTTCTTCAACAACAAAAAACAATACCACAAGATTTCAGCCGGTGTGATGACTTCAACGACGGTTCCGAGCACGCAACAATACGAGTCCAAGAGACCTAAAATGGGTGACAAGAAAACACCGAGTGAGTTTACAACTCAGTAAGTCATAAGCATTCGTCAATCCACTGATAAAGTTACTACTACATGTACAACAAATGAGGCTAGGTACTCGTCCATATCGAATCTATACCATAATACCTCGGACCTTTCGGTCCAATCTCGTACCAATTCATACATCCACATTTCATATTCTACACAACAAGATAATCAAGCATTTTTACACATTAACTCAATTTCCAGCACAACCATACAATTTCAATCATCACATAGATTTAAGGCTTACCAAATTCAACCCCAAGCATGAACGTATTCTCTATTCGTCATGAGCTCGAGGTACTTACCCGATTCGCTGTCCGGGATTAACTCGATAATGTCGCACACTCAGTGCCAATTGTAATACAAGAGCATATAGTGAATCCGCACACTTAGTGCTATATATTTTCAGCTCGCACACTTAGTGCTATAGAATCAAACTCGCACACTTAGTGCTGTACAATTTTAAACCCGCACACTTAGTGCCAATCTTGTCACCGTGTCCATTTATACCCGCACACTTAGTGCCGTGACCAATACCTTATGCATTTTGCTGCCTTCATACATTCAACAATGGCATCATTCCATACACATACATTTTCATTTACACATCAATTCATTAAACACAATTGCATATATATTATGATCATTTAAACCAACACCAATATACATGCTTAATGACTTACCTTGTGTTAGGTAAAATAGTTCCAAGTCGGCTACTCGATGACCTTGATTTCCCTTGTTGGACGCCTCTCCTTTAAGATCTTGAGCTAAATCAAACAAATTTACTTCTCAATCAGACACATACACACGGCAACCATATACATTTCAAAGGTCAATTTATTCGTATCATTTGTCCATATATTAGCTTTTAACGATTTGGTCACTAGGGCGACCATATTTAACTTTCAAGCATTCATTTCTAATTTAGTTAAACAATGCCAATGCCATTAGCTACTAATGACACACACACACACATATAAGCACATTTAGCATTTGATACATTCGCCTTAGCATAATTTCATTAAGAGTCCCCATTAGCCACTTCACTCATCAATTATCTCAACTACTTGATAATCCATACTTATCATGCTAGCGAATATTTCTTATTCAAGTTCATCATCTTCATATTCGCACTAACATCACAATCTCATATCATGGCCGAATGCTCCTCTTAAACTATTGTTCATCTAGATTTAGCATGAAACAACAATCATCACCCTTGTTAGTTACCCTAGCCAAAAACTCACTTATTCAAAAACCAAGATTTCAACATGGGTTACCTAAAGAACTTGATAACTAGTTCAAATTTCATCCATCTAACTTACTAATCAAATGGGTACAACATTTCCACCATCTTCTTTAACATCTACCATGGCCGAACGTTCATATCACCATAATTTTTCAAAGATTTCGGCATGGTTAAATAAGGGGCTTAGAATCTAGCTTAAAACCATGCTAAGATTTAAAGAGCTAACTTGAATTCTTACCTTAATTTCCAGCTCAAGGTGGCTGAATTTCTTCCTCTTTTCCTCTTCTACACGGCTAAGAAGAACCAAAGTATGAAGCCTTTTCCTTCTCCCCTTTTTTTTTTTTTTTCGTCATGCATGAGAATGATGGACACATTTTTTTTCTTTGTTTTCTTCCTTTAATTTTTCATTAGTTTATTTCCCATGCTTCTTTTTTTTATTCCTCCTTACATAATCCATTAGCTAGACATGTTTGAAACATGTTTCCCTTGCCCATAACTTGTCATGGTCAACCACTTATCCAAAATAAATGGAGTATTTGACATGCAACTCCATTTATTTTACTTCATTCTTTATTAACCTCTTAAAATAGCCACATATATTTAAATCCTTCACATGAGTCCTTTTCTTTCAATTCACAATCAAATTAACTAAATCAAAGAATTCAAAATTCACATGTATTTTCACATATTCTAGACAATAAATATTACGTTTGAACATGTCGGTGACTCGGTTTAGCGGTCCCAAACCACTTCCAGTAGGGTTAAATTAGGGATGTCACAACTCTCCCCACTTAAGAAATTTTCGTCCCTCAAAATCTTACCGTAAATAGACTCGGTATCGCTCTTTCATAGAGTCCTCAAGTTCCCGTGTGGCTTCTTCCATCCCGTGTTTATGCCACAACACCTTCACTAATGGAATTTTCTTGTTTCGTAGCTCTTTTACTTCACGCATCGTAATGCGAATCGGCTCTTCTTCATAGCTCAAATTAGGTGAACCTCGACCTCGGATGGAGTAATTACGTGTGTCGGTCGACCTATATCGTCAAGCATCGAAACATGGAAAATGTTGTGAATCTTTTCGAGCTCGGGGTAATATTAATCGATACGCTCATGGCCCAACTTCGTTCAGATACTTCAGATGGACCGATGAACCTCGGACTCAATTTGCCCTTACGGCCAAATCTAAGCACCTTCTTCCGGGTGAAACTTTGAGAAAGACCTTGTCTCCAACCCGATATTCAACATCTTTTCTTTTCAAATCCGCATACGACTTTTGGCGATCCGGCAGCGACTTTCAAACTTTCACGAATTACTCGAACTTTTGCTCGGCATCCTTAACCAAATCAACCTCAAGAATTTACCTTCACTAAGTTCACCGAGAATAATGGGGTGCGGCATTTACGACCGTACAAAGCCTCGTAAGCGCCATCTTAATACTTGATTGAAAGCTATTGTTGTAGGCGAATTCAATCAAAGGTAAATACTGCTCCCATGAACCACTAAACTCAAGGATGCAACATCTCAACATATCCTCGAGTATTTGAATTATCCGTTCGGATTGACCATCGGTTTGGGGATGAAAAGCGGTGCTAAAATGCACTTGGTACCCAAAGCATCTTGCAATTTCTTCCAAAATCGCGACGTAAATCTTGGGTCTCTATCCGACACGATAGAAATAGGCACCCGTGTAATCTCACAACTGAGAAACGTACAATTCCGCTAATTTGTCCATTGAAAATCCGTGCGTGCGGGGATAAAGTGAGCCGACTTAGTTAGTCTATCGACAACGACCCAAATCGCATCCTTCTTACTCACCGACAATGGCGGTCCGGATACAAAGTCCATTGTGACTCGATCCCATTTCCATTCGGGTATCATGATCGGTGAAGTAATCCCGATGGCACTTGATGTTCCGCTTTCACTTGTTGACATATCGGACACCTTGAAACAAATTCGAAATGTCTCGTTTCATACCGCCCACCAAAATTGGCGTTTGGTCATTGTACATTTTAGTACTACCCGGTGGATTGACATTCGACTACAATGGGCTTCATTTAGAATTATCGAAATAAGTTCAATTCCTTGGAACACACGACGACTTCAACCTCAAACAATCGTCATCATCAATTTGAAACTCGATTCCTTGTTCGAACACACTCAAATTTCGTTTTGCAAGCAACTCCTCATCAACTTTCTCGAGCTTCCCGAATTTGATGAGCCAACAATGGTTTGGCCTTTAATTCGCTACTAACACATTGTCGAGTAGAATAGACAAGTGTACATTCATCGCTCAGAAAAAACAAGCGGTGATTTCCGACTTAAGGCATCCGCAACCACATTGGCCTTTCCCGTGATAATCAATAACGAGTTCATAATCTTTTAACAACTCGAGCCATCGTCTTTGTCGCAGATTTAAGTCTCTTTGAGTCATCAAATATTTGAGACTTTTGTGATCCGAATACACTTGGAACTTCTCACCAAATAAGTAATGTCGCCATATCTTTAAGGCGAATCGATGGCGACCAATTCGAGGTCATGGGTTGGATAATTTTTCTCATGTGGCTTTAATTGTCTCGACGATAGGCCACAACTCGACCTTCTTGCATCAATACGCAACCTAACCCAAGTAGGGAGGCATCACTATAGATGACAAACTCTTTGCCGATTCGGGCTGTACTAGAACCGGAGCTTTCGTCAAATGGGTTTTCAATTGGTCGAAACTTTTCGACACTTTTCCGTCCATTCAAATTTGACATCTTTACAAGCGGTTTTGTCATGGGTGTGGCTATCATCGAGAATCCTTTCACAAACCGTCGGTAGTAACCGCAAGCCCCAAAAAGCTCCTAACTTCGGTAACATTCCTTGGAGGTTTCCAATTGACTATGGTCGAAATTTTGTTCAGTCCACCACGACACTGATCACGGACACCACGTGCCCCAAAAAGCTAACCTCTTTCAACCAAAATTCACATTTATTGAACTTTGCGTATAATCGCTTATCTCGTAAGATTTGCAACACTAGCCTCGGTGTTCAAAGATGTTCGGTTTCATCTTTCGAATAGACCAAAATGTCATCGATAAATACAACTACGAACCGATCCAAGTATGGCCTGAAAATTCTATTCATTAAATCCATAAACACCGCAGGGGCATTAGTGAGCCCAAACGGCATCACCAAGAATTCGTAGTGACCGTACCTCGTTCTAAAAGCGGTTTTGGGTATGTCCGATTCTCGGACCCTCAACTGATAGTACCCCGACCTCAAATCTATCTTTGAAAACACCGAGGCTCCCTTTAATTGATCAAACAAATCGTCAATTCGTGGCAATGGATATTTATTCTTTATCGTCACTTTATTGAGTTGACGATAGTCGATACACAACCTCATGGTTCCGTCCTTCTTCTTCACAAACAATACAAAGTCGCCCCATGGAGAAAAACTCGGTCGAGCGAAACCTCTATCCGTCAATTCTTGCAATTGAACCTTCAATTCCTTTAATTCCGTTAATGCCATACGATACGGGCTATTGAAATCGGCGTAGTACCGGTACAACCGATGCGAATTCCACTTCTCGAACCGGTGGCAATCCCAGTAACTCCTCGGAAAAACATCTGAATACTCACAAACCACTGGTACCGATTCGAGTTTCCTTTCCGTCTCTTTACTTCCAAACACATACGCAAGGTATGTTTCACACCCCTTTTTCACATATCTTCGAGCAGTCATGTAACACCCCGAACCCGAGACCGTCGCCGGAGTCGAACGCGAGGTGTTAACAGACTTCAACCCACTTATTGACAATTTTCAGACAAGCTGCCAATCTGAGTACTAGTCGCTCCAAAATTCATAACTTGAGTTTTACAACTCGAAAATCAGTTCCGTAAATTTTTCCTGAAACTAGACTCATATGTCCATCTACATATTTTTTCTAGAATTTTGGTCGAGCCAATTAGTACAGTTTATTAGTTAAAGTCTCGCCTGTTGTAGGGATCGACTACACTGACCTTTGTGCGTTACGAATTGGATATCTCCTGTACAGGGCTTCAATACTAATGCCGTTTGTTTCTATAGAAACTAGACTCAGAGAGGAATCTACACATATATGGAATGACTCCTAATTATCTCTGGTTAATTTACAATGATTTTCCAAAGTTGGAACAGGGGATCCAGAAACCGTTCTGGCCCTATTTCACAAGAACTTTAAAATCTGTTAACTTATAACTCATATGACCATTTCGTTTCTTCCATATGAAAGTAGATTCATCAAGGTACACTTACATAATTTATTTGCTATTTAATACCATTCCTACTATTTTTAGTGATTTTTCACATCCACGTCACTGCTGCTGTCAGCATCTGCCTTTAGTAGGCTTTACCTATTTCATACTTTCCATGATTCAATTGGCCCTTTTTACATACATAGCACAAAGCGTGATCATGATTAACCATTCCAATGGCTAATCGTTTCAAAATAATTCCATACCTCATAAGGATCAACATACAAGCGATTATAGTTCTATGCTAAGCATTATATAAGCCATTTTCGCATGGCTATCCAAGTTTACACAAACCGGAAGGTACATGACCTTCAACAAAGGATGGTCCTATACATGCCATTTCAAAGTTCAACCAAAATTTGTACCAAAATGGGGCTTCGATAGTGTGGATGACTTCGACTTCTTTGATCCCGAATCCGATAGCTAACGAGCGAAACCTATAAAACAGAGAGCCAAAGCAACGGGTAAGCATTTTAATGCTTAGTAAGTCTCAAGCAATGAAATCAGCTTTGACTAAGGTATTTTATTCACATGGCTAATTAAACCACTTTACTAATTCACATTCCCATACTCATACTTAGTTCACATCACCGACCCTTATGTTCATACACAAAAGAACAACTTAGCCCAAGGCCGGTAGCTCGTTTATCAACTTAGCGCATACTTACTTGTAAGAATTCAATTAGTACAAGCACATACAAACATACCTCATTGCTGGAATTTTCACAAGCGTATAAGCTGAAATTTTCACAGCAAGATTGCTCACTTCGAATCACATACTTTCGGATTTAACCGGATATAGCGACTCAAGACGATTGCCTTGGTCATAACCCGGATTTGGTGACTTGCACAAAGGCCTTGGTCTTAGCCCGGATATATCAACTCGCATACGAATGCCTTCGGTCTTAGCCCGATATATCAACTCGCACGAATGCCTTGGTCTTAGCCGGATATATCAACTCATACGAATGCCTTGGTCTTAGCCCGGATATATTTTCAATGTTCACTTACACATATATCAATATTCAAGACACGTCCATAGTTCATTTTCGTTACTAAAGCTCTAACACGAATATTTATCAACCTTTACTATTTCGGCTCAATGGCCACACAAACAAGGAGCATAATTTTGATATAATTCAAGTAGGGTCATCACTCAAGACTTACCTTGGATGTTGTCGAGCGATTTCGACGGCTATTCAACTACTTTTTCCTTCCCTTTATCGGATTTAGCTCCCTTTGCTCTTGAGCTAATTCACACAAATTTAACTTATTAAAATCTCATCATGATAGCTTATGGCGAATATGACAAGGAGTGTAAATGGTCATATGGCCATCCTTTAACTCAAATACACAATGGTCATGCACATTTTACATCACAACAAGCAATTCAATACATTCAAACATCAACGTGAAGTTCAAAGTACTTGGCCCTTATATACATTAGGCATCAAAGTTGTATATGTACGAAATCATAAATCGAACTCAACACATTAGTTAATATTCCTCTTAGCGAATTTTCTAAGCCAAGAATAGGCATCAATATGCTTGCCTCAAACCGAATGCATGCACACTAATTACCCCTCATGTGGCGAATATACACTTAATACCACACAAAAAACAGCATACATTTTACTACTAACACATTACATATCGCAATTCATTGCACATCTCTTATTTACTTCATAATCAACACATCATCACAAGCAAATATACACTTTGAATTAGTATATATGTCATACCAATCCATCATGTGCAAACATATATTCATGTAGGTGCAAGGGCGAATTCTCAAGTGGCTTATATCCAAATATATGCACATTTCCAAAGCTTAAATCTTACTTACCATGCAACATGCATGAATTATACTTATGGATATATCATGGCGAATACCACAACACCACACCATTTCAATTTGGTCATGGTGAAACAAAGAACTTAGTATCTCATTCAAAAAAAATGCTAAAAGAAAATCTAAGAATCTTCAATCCTCCATCACATGTATCACTTTCAAGCTTGTCATTTAACATGCAATGGCATTAACACCACCTTCACTTTGGCGAATTTCATTCCCATGACATAACAAGGATTTGAACCATGGGCTAACAAGAACATTAAGCTAGCAACTAAAAACATGCATGAACCTCAAACATACCTTAATCTTGATGCAAGTTTAGCCAACCTCTTCCTAATCCTCTTCCAAACCAAGTATGAAGCAAAACTCCTTCCTTAACCTTAGTATTTTCGCCAACAAGAGAGTGAAAAGAGATGAACAAAATTTTTCTTTCTTCCTTTAGGACATTCGCCAAGCTATGGAGGAAGATGGACACTTTTTTTTGTTTCTCATCTACTAACATTAATTGTTTATTCCATACCCTTATTTTATTCTTTCCATCATAACCCATTTACCAAACATGTTTCATGACATGATTTTTGCCCATAAATCCTTGTCATGGCGGCCACTAGCTATGGGGAAATTTGACATGCAAGTCCATTGTTTTGCATGCATCCTTTAATTAGTCATCACACATTTCCCTCATACTTTCAAAGTTTATTACTAGATCCTTTCTAGTGAAATTCACATCTATAATTCTAAATCAAAGCATAAAAATATCACACATGAGTTAACACACATTATAGGCAATAAAATAAATATCAAATTATTTTTATGCCTTGGTTTTGTGGTCCCGAAACCACATTTCGACTAGGGTCGTTTTAAGGTCGTCACAACTCTCCCCACTTTAGAAATTTTCGTCCCAAAATCTTACCGTAAATAGGTTTGGATATTGCTCTTTCATAGAGTTCTCGGGTTCCCAAGTAGCTTCTTCTATCCCGTGTTTGAGCCATAACACTTTCACTAGCGGAACCCTTTTGTTTCATAACTCTTTCATTTCACGAGCTAGGATACGAATCGGTTCTTCTCCATAACTCATATCGGCTTGAATTTCAACCTCGATGGACTAATTACGTGCGACGGATCGGATCTATAGCGTCGAAGCATTGAAACATGGAAGACGTTGAATCTTTTCAAGTTCGGGGCAAGATCAAGCGATACATGGCCCGGGCCAACTCGTTCGGAGATTTCGACGGCCCAATGAATCTCGGCTCAACTTGCCCTTACTACCGAATCTGAGTATCTTTTCCACTGGCGAAACTTTAAGAAACACTTTATCTCCCACGATACTCAATGTCCTTTCGTTTCAAATCCGCATACGATTTACGACGATCGGAGGCTATCTTGATTTTCACGGATTACTTTTACTTTCTGCTCAGATCTTTAATCAAATCCACTCCAAAATTTTGTTCTCACCGAGCTCGGTCCAAAACAATGGTGTACGGCATTTACGCCGTACAAAGCCTCGTAAGGCGCCATCTTAATACTTGATTGAAAACTATTGTTGTGGCGAATTCAATCAAAGGTAGGTACCGTTCCCACGAACCACCGAACTCGAGGATACAACATCTCAACATATCCTCAAGTATCTGAATTATACGCCGGATTGACCATCGGTTTGGGGGTGAAAGGCGGTGCTGAAATGCAACTTGGTGCCCAATGCTTCTTGTAATTTCTTCCAAAATCGCGAGGTGAACCTCGGATCTCTATCCGACACAATGTAAATCGGTACTCGTGTAATCTCACAACTGAGAAACGTACAATTCAGCTAGTTTATCCAATGAAAAATCCATACGCACAGGGATAAAGTGAGCCAACTTAGTTAGTCTATCAATAATAACCCAAATTGCATCCTTCTTACTTGTCGACAACGGCGGTCCGGACACAAAGTCCATTGTGACTCGATCCCATTTCCACTCGGGTATCGTGATCTATGAAGTAACCACAAAGGCACTTGATGCTCCGCTTTCACTTGTTGACATATTAAACATCTTGCCACAAAGTCGGAGATGTCTCGTTTCATACCATGCCACCAAAACCGACGTTTCAACTCATTGTACATCTTCGTACTCCGGTGGATTGCCATTCGGCTACAATGAGCTTCGTTCGAATTATCGAAATAAGTTCAATTCTTTGGAACACACAAACGACTTCGAACCTCAAACAATCGTCATCATCAATTTGAAACTCCGATTCCTTGTTCGAAACACACTCAAATTTCGTTTTGCACGCAACTCCTCATCAACTTTCGAGAGCTTCACGAATTTGATGAGTCAACAATGGTTTGGCCTTTAATTCGCTACTAACACATTGTCGGGTAGGATAGACAAGTGTACATTCATCGTCAGAAAAGCAAACAAGTGATTTCGGCTTAAGGCATCCGCAACCACATTAGCCTTTCCCGGTGATAGTCAATGACCAGCTCATAATCCTTTAACATTTCGAGCCAACGTCTTTGTCGCAGATTTAAGTCTCTTTGAGTCATCAAATATTTGAGACTTTTGTGATCCGAATACACATGGCACTTCTCACCAAATAAGTAATGTCGCCATATCTTTAAGGCGAATACGATAGCAGCCAATTCGAGATCATGGGTCGGATAATTTTTCTCATGTGGCTTTAATTGTCTCGACGCATAGGCCACAACTCGACCTTCTTGCATCAATACGCAACCTAACCCAAGTAGGAGGCGTCACTATAGATGACAAACTCTTTGCCGATTCGGCAGTACTAGTATGGAGCTTCCGTCAAATGAATTTTCAATTGGTCAAAACTTTTCGACACCTTTCCGTCCATTCAAACTTGACATCTTTACGAAGCGGTTTAGTCATGGGTGTGGCTATCATCGAGAATCCTTTTACAAACCGTCGGTAGTAACCGCAAGTCCCAAAAAGCTCGAACCTCGATAATATTTCTTGGAGGTTTCCGCTAAGTATGGCTGAAATTTTGCTTGGGTCGACTCGAATACCGATGCGATACCACGTGACCCAAGAAGCTAACCTCTCTAACCGTAACTCACACTTGCTAAACTTAGCATATAACCGCTTATCCCGTAAAATTTGCAACACTAATCTCGTGTGCTCGCATGTTCGGTCTCATCTCTTGAATAGACCAAGATGTCGTCGATGAACACAACTACGAACCGATCCAAATATGATCTCAAGATCCGATTCATCAAATCCATAAATACCGCGGGGCATTAGTGAGCCCAAACGGCATCACTAAGAACTCGTAGTGACCATATCTCGCTCAAGGCGGTTTTGGGTATGTCCGAATCTCGGATTCATGAATCGATAATAGCCCGATCTCAAATCTATTTTTGAGAACACCGAGGCTCCTTCAATTGATCGAACAAATCATCGATCGTGGTAACGGATACTTGTTCTTTATTGTCACTTTATTGTCGACGATAGTCGATGCACAACCTCATGGTTCCGTCCTTCTTTTCACAAACAACACCGGTGCACCCCAAGGTGAAAAACTCGGGCGAGCAAAACCTCTATCCATCAACTCTTGCAACCGAGCTTTCAACTCCTTTAATTCCGTTGGTGCCATACGATATGGAGCTATCGAAATCGGTGTGGTCCTGTACAAGCTCAATGCCAAACTCTATCTCCCGACAGTGTGGCAAACCCAATTCTTCGGGAAAACGTCCGGTATTCACAAACCACCCAAGCAGATTTGGGTTCTATTCCTAACTCCTTATCATCAAGTACATACGCAAGGTATGCTTCACACCCTTTTCTTACATATTTACGGGCCAACATTGATGATATTACGGTGGCAACCCTTCAAGTTCGTAGACTCAACTCGGATCATCTCGTTGTTTGCATCTCAAATCAATAGTCTTGCTTTTGCAATTCACAACCGCATCATGCACGGTCAACCAATCCAACCCAAGAATAACATCAAATTCATCGAACGGCAAAAGCATCAAGTCCGCGGAAAACAATACCTCAATTACTAGGGGCATTTCTTACACACTTTGTCGACCAGCACATAACGACCCAAAGGATTTGACACCAATTACGAACTCGAGAGACTCAATAGGCAAAGTCTTCTTTGGATGCTAAGGTTTCATATATAAGAATGAGTAGAACCGGGGTCAATCAAAGCAATCACATTAGTATCAAAGAGAGTGAAAGTACCAGTAATAACATCTGGCGAGGAGGCATCCTCGCGTCTTGCAGATATAGCATAAGTCCTAGCTGGGCGCGAGCCTCGGATCTGGTCGCAAAGATCTCTAGATCCTCTCGACCACCACTAGCCTTGCCCGTATTTCCGGATGGTCTACCTCGGCGGTGGTAGTACCGGTTTCCCACTCCGATCTACATTCTGCTCGGACAACCTCGGGCAATCTTTAATGAAGTGGTCAACTGATCCACACTTGTAACAGAGCGGTCACGGAATCTGACTTCCAAAATGCCATTTGCCACAATCTCGGCACTCCGTCCTCTCTCGTCGATCATTCCCACTCATGGCGATCAAGTGATTCGTGTGTCACAGGGGTCGATCGCGATCTCGTCTAGAAAAGCCCGAAGTGTCTCTAGATCGGCCTAAGCCATCTCTAAGTTTCTTTGATGATCATGGAAGGGCTTCCCGAATACCTCTTCTGAAACTCCCTTGCTCCCGCTTCCGCTTTCCTTTTCTCCATACTAAACTCCTCGGCTTTGCATCGCTCGCTCGACGAGAGTCACAAACTCTGATTTCCAAAATGCCAACATACGACTTTATCTCATCATTCACCCATCTTGAGCGTTTACACATCACGCCTTCGAAGAAATGCATTCTCGCAGCGTCGGCTAAGCCTCACGAATTTTCGTTCATAGTCGAACCGACATGGAACCTTGTTTAAGTTCGAGAAATTCCTTTCGTTTTTGGTCCATAAATCTCGATGATATACTTTTTCCAAACTCGGTTTGGAAGAACTCCCAAGTTACTTGTTCGCGGGCACAACAGAAGTCGAGTACTCCACCAATAGTAGGCGTAATCACGAGCAAGGAGATGGTACACTTTAGGCATTCATCGGGTGTACAAGATAGCTCATCGAGTGCGGATCGTGTTGTCCAACCAAAATTCGACTTGCTCGGCATCATCACTATCCGTAGCTTTAAATTCAGTAGCCCCATGTTTTGGATTCTATCAACTGGGGCTTATTCGACCTTATTTGGTCAATTAAGGAGGCATTGTAGGTCTTGAAATGTGTTTGTTGGGAATGGAGGTTGTGGAACAGTAGTATTAGTTCGAATGTATTGGTTGAACCAATCATTCATCACGCTATAAAAGGCTTGTCTAGCCTCGTCATTGGATTGCTAGCAACAGGTTGAGAGTCCGCCGCGCTGTCCCTTGTGCGGAGCAGCGCCACACTCTCCACATCATCAGCTATCGCCGTTGGTTGGGATCGGATCCATTACTATAAATAAACACAAGTTCAAACGTCGAAATCACCACACTATCATATAATCACATAAAATGGCATGTATAGCTAGACCCCAAACGCATTACGGTAGTCCTAGAATCGACTAAACCGTAGCTCGATACCAATAAAATTGTAACACCCGAACCCGAGACCGTCGCGAGTCGAACGCGAGGTGTTAATGACTTCAACCCACTTATTGACAATTTTCAGACAAGCTGCCAATCTGAGTACTAGTCGCTCCAAAATTCATAACTTGAGTTTTACAACTCGAAAATCAGTTCCGTAAATTTTTCCTGAAACTAGACTCATATGTCCATCTACATATTTTTTCTAGAATTTTGGTCGAGCCAATTAGTACAGTTTATTAGTTAAAGTCTCGCCTGTTGTAGGGATCGACTACACTGACCTTTGTGCGTTACGAATTGGATATCTCCCTGTACAGGGCTTCAATACTAATGCCGTTTGTTTCTATAGAAACTAGACTCAGAGAGGAATCTACACATATATGGAATGACTCCTAATTATCTCTGGTTAATTTACAATGATTTTCCAAAGTTGGAACAGGGGATCCAGAAACCGTTCTGGCCCTATTTCACAAGAACTTTAAAATCTGTTAACTTATAACTCATATGACCATTTCGTTTCTTCCATATGAAAGTAGATTCATCAAGGTACACTTACATAATTTATTTGCTATTTAATACCATTCCTACTATTTTTAGTGATTTTTCACATCCACGTCACTGCTGCTGTCAGCATCTGCCTTTAGTAGGCTTTACCTATTTCATACTTTCCATGATTCAATTGGCCCTTTTACATACATAGCACAAAGCGTGATCATGATTAACCATTCCAATGGCTAATCGTTTCAAAATAATTCCATACCTCATAAGGATCAACATACAAACGATTATAGTTCTATGCTAAAACGATATAAGCCATTTTCGCATGGCTATCCAAGTTTACACAAACCGAAGGTACATGACCTTCAACAAAGGATGGTCCTATACATGCCATTTCAAAGTTCAACCAAAATTTGTACCAAAATGGGGCTTCGATAGTGTGGATGACTTCACTTCTTTGATCCCGAATCCGATAGCTAACGAGCGAAACCTATAAAACAGAGAGCCAAAGCAGCGGGTAAGCATTTTAATGCTTAGTAAGTCTCAAGCAATGAAATCAGCTTTGACTAAGGTATTTTATTCACATGGCTAATTAAACCACTTTACTAATTCACATTCCCATACTCATACTTAGTTCACATCACCGACCCTTATGTTCATACACAAAAGAACAACTTAGCCCAAGGCGGTAGCTCGTTTATCAACTTAGCGATACTTACTTGTAAGAATTCAATTAGTACAAGCACATACAAACATACCTCATTGCTGGAATTTTCACAAGCGTATAAGCTGAAATTTTCACAGCAAGATTGCTCACTTCAAATCACATACTTTCGGATTTAACCGGATATAGCGACTCAAGACGATTGCCTTGGTCATAACCCGGATTTGGTGACTTGCACAAAGGCCTTGGTCTTAGCCCGGATATATCAACTTCATTTAATGCCTTCTGGTCTTAGCCCGGATATATCAACTCGCATACGAATGCCTTGGTCTTAGCCCGGATATATCAACTTCGCACGAATGCCTTCGGTCTTAGCCCGGATATATTTTCAATGTTCACTTACACATATATCAATATTCAAGACACGTCCATAGTTCATTTTCGTTACTAAAGCTCTAACACGAATATTTATCAACCTTTACTATTTCGGCTCAATGGCCACACAAACAAGGAGCATAATTTTGATATAATTCAAGTAGGGTCATCACTCAAGACTTACCTTGGATGTTGTCGAGCGATTTAACGGCTATTCAACTACTTTTTCCTTCCCTTTATCGGATTTAGCTCCCTTTGCTCTTGAGCTAATTCACACAAATTTAACTTATTAAAATCTCATCATGATAGCTTATGGCGAATATGACAAGGAGTGTAAATGGTCATATGGCCATCCTTTAACTCAAATACACAATGGTCATGCACATTTTACATCACAACAAGCAATTCAATACATTCAAACATCAACGTGAAGTTCAAAGTACTTGGCCCTTATATACATTAGGCATCAAAGTTGTATATGTACGAAATCATAAATCGAACTCAACACATTAGTTAATATTCCTCTTAGCGAATTTTCTAAGCCAAGAATAGGCATCAATATGCTTGCCTCAAACCGAATGCATGCACACTAATTACCCCTCATGTGGCGAATATACACTTAATACCACACAAAAAACAGCATACATTTTACTACTAACACATTACATATCGTAATTCATTGCACATCTCTTATTTACTTCATAATCAACACATCATCACAAGCAAATATACACTTTGAATTAGTATATATGTCATACCAATCCATCATGTGCAAACATATATTCATGTAGGTGCAAGGGCGAATTCTCAAGTGGCTTATATCCAAATATATGCACATTTCCAAAGCTTAAATCTTACTTACCATGCAACATGCATGAATTATACTTATGGATATATCATGGCGAATACCACAACACCACACCATTTCAATTTGGTCATGGTGAAACAAAGAACTTAGTATCTCATTCAAAAAAAATGCTAAAAGAAAATCTAAGAATCTTCAATCCTCCATCACATGTATCACTTTCAAGCTTGTCATTTAACATGCAATGGCATTAACACCACCTTCACTTTGGCGAATTTCATTCCCATGACATAACAAGGATTTGAACCATGGGCTAACAAGAACATTAAGCTAGCAACTAAAACATGCATGAACCTCAAACATACCTTAATCTTGATGCAAGTTTAGCCAACCTCTTCCTAATCCTCTTCCAAACCAAGTATGAAGCAAAACTCCTTCCTTAACCTTAGTATTTTCGACCAACAAGAGAGTGAAAAGAGATGAACAAAATTTTTCTTTCTTCCTTTAGGACATTCGCCAAGCTATGGAGGAAGATGGACACTTTTTTTTTGTTTCTCATCTACTAACATTAATTGTTTATTCCATACCCTTATTTTATTCTTTCCATCATAACCCATTTACCAAACATGTTTCATGACATGATTTTTGCCCATAAATCCTTGTCATGGCCGGCCACTAGCTATGGGGGAAATTTGACATGCAAGTCCATTGTTTTGCATGCATCCTTTAATTAGTCATCACACATTTCCCCTCATACTTTCAAAGTTTATTACTAGATCCTTTCTAGTGAAATTCACATCTATAATTCTAAATCAAAGCATAAAAAATATCACACATGAGTTAACACACATTATAGGCAATAAAATAAATATCAAATTATTTTTATGCCTTGGTTTTGTGGTCCCGAAACCACATTTCGACTAGGGTCGTTTTAAGGCTGTCACAAGTCATAGAAGATATTATTGCTGGCAGTCCTTTTAAATCAGTAGACTCGACTCGGACTACCTCATTATTTGCACTCCTCAAATCAATGGTTTTCCTTTTGCAGTCCACCACTGCATCATGCACGGTCAGCCAATCCATACCAAGAATAACATGGAATTCATGAAATGGTAGAAGCATCGATCGGCCGAAAACAGATTCTCGAATTATTAGGGGCATCTCTTGCACACTTTATCAACAAGCACGTATTGACCCAAAGGGTTTGACACTCGAATTACGAACTCGAGACTCAACGGTAGAGTCTTACTTTGGATGCTAAGGTTTCACATACATATGAGTGAGTAGAGCCGTGGTCAATCAATGCAATCACAATAGTATCAAAGAGAGTAAAAGTACCAAGGATAACGTCGGGGAGGATGCCTCCTCTCGTGCGCGGATGGCATATGCTCTAGCAGAGTACGGGTCTCGGATCGGACAGCCAGATTAGAGGCTCCTCTCGATTACCACCCCTACCTCCAGAGATTCTCGGGGCCTACCTCCACCCGTCGTTCCACTAGGTCTTGCACCTTGCGTCTTATTCCTCTCATCTAGCTCGTGCAATCTCTAATGAAGTGGTCCTTCAACCGCATCCATAACAGCCCTATTAATGCACTTACCCCAACATTCACCTAGGTGTCGTCTTCCACATTGGGGGCATTCGGTCTCTCTTGACGATTATTGCCCACACTAGCTATCAAGTAGCTCGGAGTCCGTCAATGGTCTGGCTCTAATGGAAATTCCCGCATCGTCCTCGACTTCTTCGGTGTCCTCCACGAACCTCTTTACAGCCGAGAACGGAGCTTTACTCGTCAATCTTTTACGGTAATCTCTTGCTTCAAATTCAGCCTTCTTCTTTTCCTTCCCAAGTTCTTCCGCCTTGCGTGCTCGTTCGACTAGTGTCACGAACTCCTTTATCTCCAAAATTCCCACTAGTAACTTTAACTCTTCATTCAATCCTTCTTCAAATCTTTTGCACATCGCAACCTCATCAGCCACACACTTCCGAGCATACCGACTAAGTCTTACGAACTCATGTTCAGATTCGAGATCTGATCATCCGCCTTGCTTGAGTTCCAAGAATTCCTTACGCTTCGATCGATGAACCGTTGACTAATGTATTTCTTTCTAAATTGGATTGGAAGAAATCCCAAGTAACTCGTTCATTTGGGACTATGGAAATTAAAGTCCTCCACCAATAGTAAGTCGAGTCTCATAACAAGGATATAGCACACTTAAGACATTCGTCGGTGTGCATGACAGTTCATCTAACACTCTAATGGTGTTATCGAGCGAACTCGGCCTTTTCGGCATCATCAAGAACTATGGCCTTGAACTCCTCGCCCCACGCTTCCTAATCAAGTCCACGTGTGGTTTACTCAACCTCACAGATCGATGAATCGGAGGCATTGTGGGCTCTTGGGGTGGAGTATTTAAATTCGGAATGGTTGGACAGCCGGGTTGGTTCGGGCATATTATGCGACCCACTCATTCATCATAGTGAAGAAGGCTTGTTTCCCCTTCATTTTGATTATTCGCGGATGATCGAGGCTCAACAGCGGTGTCCCTTGCGCAGAGCAGCCGCTACACTTTCAACGCCATCCGCCAAGGGTCTCTCTACCGGGTTCCATCGCTAATCAAAACAAAAATTTCAACCGTCAAGTCATCACATTATTAAGCACTATCAATTTGGCATGTATAGCTAGACTCACACGCCGCTATGATAGTCCTAGAACCGACTAAACCATAGCTCTGATACCAATAAAATTGTAACACCCTAACTCGTGACCGACGCCGTGTCGACACGAGGGTTAACGAGACAAATCCTCTTAAAGTACCGACCAATTTGGCATTTCTGGACAGGCTGGAAAACTGCATCACCGTCGCCTTAAAAATCATATCTCGAGTTCCAAAACTCAGAAACTGGTTTCGTAAATTTTCCCTGAATTTAGGCTCATATACCCATCCATGGATTTATTTTTAGAATTTTTGGTTGGGCCAATTGGTACAGTTTATTAGTTAAAGTCACCCATGTTACAGGGATCGACTGCTCTGACCTCCGCGCGTTACAACTTGAATATCTTTCTGTACAGGGCTTTAATACTGGTGCCGTTTGTTTCTAATGAAACTAGACTCAAAATGGAATCCGTACATATAAGGCATGACTCTAATTCTTTCTGGATAATTTATGGTAAATTTTCAAAGTCCCGACAGGGGACCCAGAAATCGTTCTGGCCCTGTCTCACGAGAACTTTAATATTTCTCAGTATACTGCTCATATGGTGGTTTCGTTTCGTCCATATAAAAATAGATTCATCAAGGATCAGTTCCATAATTTACTCACTATTTAATTCTACTTCTACTATTTTTAGTGATTTTTCAATCTCATCTCACTGCTGCTGTCCGCAACAGTTACTGCAGTAGACTATGCCAATTTCATGAATTTTTCCTTGGCCTTAATCATCCATCATACATGACACAAATTATGGCCACCTTAACAAAATTTGAGTTTCTAAGACTCGTGGCTATAGGTTCTAGCATCCCACTCGACGACCACATAGGCCATTTTCACATGGCTTAAAGTTTACAACCCACAATTCGACAAAATATAATAGCCTATACATGCCAAATGTTCTTCAACAACAAAAAACAATACCACAAGATTTCAGCCGGTGTGATGACTTCAACGACGGTTCCGAGCACGCAACAATACGAGTCCAAGAGACCTAAAATGGGTGACAAGAAAACACCGAGTGAGTTTACAACTCAGTAAGTCATAAGCATTCGTCAATCCACCGATAAAGTTACTACTACATGTACAACAAATGAGGCTAGGTACTCGTCCATATCGAATCTATACCATAATACCTCGGACCTTTCGGTCCAATCTCGCACCAATTCATACATCCACATTTCATATTCTACACAACAAGATAATCAAGCATTTTTACACATTAACTCAATTTCCAGCACAACCATACAATTTCAATCATCACATAGATTTAAGGCTTACCAAATTCAACCCCAAGCATGAACGTATTCTCTATTCGTCATGAGCTCGAGGTACTTACCCGATTCGCTGTCCGGATTAACTCGATAATGTCGCACACTCAGTGCCAATTGTAATACAAGAGCATATAGTGAATCCGCACACTTAGTGCTATATATTTTCTGCCGCACACTTAGTGCTATAGAATCAAACTCGCACACTTAGTGCTGTACAATTTTAAACCCGCACACTTAGTGCCAATCTTGTCACCGTGTCCATTTATACCCGCACACTTAGTGCCGTGACCAATACCTTATGCATTTTGCTGCCTTCATACATTCAACAATGGCATCATTCCATACACATACATTTTCATTTACACATCAATTCATTAAACACAATTGCATATATATTATGATCATTTAAACCAACACCAATATACATGCTTAATGACTTACCTTGTGTTAGGTAAAATAGTTCCAAGTCGGCTACTCGATGACCTTCGATTTCCCTTGTTGGACGCCTCTCCTTTAAGATCTTGAGCTAAATCAAACAAATTTACTTCTCAATCGACACATACACACGGCAACCATATACATTTCAAAGGTCAATTTATTCAGTATCATTTGTCCATATATTAGCTTTTAACGCATTTGGTCACTAGGGCGACCATATTTAACTTTCAAACATTCATTTCTAATTTTAGTTAAACAATGCCGAATGCCATTAGCTACTAATGACACACACACACACATAAACACATTTAGCATTTGATACATTCGCCTTAGCATAATTTCATTAAGAGTCCCCATTAGCCACTTCACTCATCAATTATCTCAACTACTTGATAATCCATACTTATCATGCTAGCCGAATATTTCTTATTCAAGTTCATCATCTTCATATTCGGCACTAACATCACAATCTCATATCATG
Source organism: Gossypium arboreum (assembly GCF_025698485.1). NCBI lineage: Eukaryota > Viridiplantae > Streptophyta > Magnoliopsida > Malvales > Malvaceae > Gossypium > Gossypium arboreum. The sequence goes on along the minus strand of NC_069070.1, from coordinate 48,232,399 downwards.
GCCGAATGCTCCTCTTAAACTATTGTTCATCTAGATTTAGCATGAAACAACAATCATCACCCTTGTTAGTTACCCTAGCCGAAAAACTCACTTATTCAAAAACCAAGATTTCAACATGGGTTACCTAAAGAACTTGATAACTAGTTCAAATTTCATCCATCTAACTTACTAATCAAATGTGTACAACATTTCCACCATCTTCTTTAACATCTACCATGGCCGAACGTTCATATCACCATAATTTTTCAAAGATTTCGGCATGGTTAAATAAGGGGCTTAGAATCTAGCTTAAAACCATGCTAAGATTTAAAGAGCTAACTTGAATTCTTACCTTAATTTCCAGCTCAAGGTGGCTGAATTTCTTCCTCTTTTTCCTCTTCTACACGGCTAAGAAGAACCAAAGTATGAAGCCTTTTCCTTCTCCGCTTTTTTTTTTTTCGGTCATGCATGAGAATGATGGACACATTTTTTTTCTTTGTTTTCTTCCTTTAATTTTTCATTAGTTTATTTCCCATGCTTCTTTTTTTTATTCCTCCTTACATAATCCATTAGCTAGACATGTTTGAAACATGTTTCCCTTGCCCATAACTTGTCATGGTCAACACTTATCCAAAATAAATGGAGTATTTGACATGCAACTCCATTTATTTTACTTCATTCTTTATTAACCTCTTAAAATAGCCACATATATTTAAATCCTTCACATGAGTCCTTTTCTTTCAATTCACAATCAAATTAACTAAATCAAAGAATTCAAAATTCACATGTATTTTCACATATTCTAGACAATAAATATTACGTTTGAACATGTCGGTGACTCGGTTTAGTGGTCCCGAAACCACTTCCCGAGTAGGGTTAAATTAGGGATGTCACACATAGCTACTATGGCCGAAAGTTCTAGACATCTCAATACCGAAATCTCTAACATGGGTTACCTAAAGAACTTGGTGATGAGTTCAAATTTATCTAACATTTCAAGCAACTTAACACATCCATATAGATAACATGCTAATAGTATCAAGGCATCAACTAAAATTTTGAAGCCTCTTAGTCGAATCCTAACTCTCCAACAATCCCAAATCCATCCATGAGATAGATAGAATTTAGACTAATCATCCAAAGGATGTATAAACTTCCAAAAGCAACATTGAACATACCTTAATCTAGAGAACCACCTTGGCCGAATTTTTCTTCTTCCTCTCCCTCTAGTTACGGCAATGGAGGAGTAACATAAGCTAACTTTTTTTTTCTCCCCTAACCACTATTATTTTATTATCCATATTTTTATTTTTAACATAAAATATTAACATAAAATAATTATAATATGTTTTAGTCCATAACATGGCCGGCCACCATCTAGAATTTGGCTAATTTGACATGCAAGTACAAGCATTTTCTAACATGCATTAATAGGCCACTTTAACATTTGCCTAGCACATTTCTAAATTTTCTCACACAAGTCCTATTTAATAAATTTTGCATAGTATATATACATAATTTAAGCATGAATTTTTCACACATGCATATTCACATATAATGAGCATCAAACATGACTGTAAATTATTTTTATGACTTGGTTTCGTGGTCCCGAAACCACTTTTCGACTAGGGTCAATTTAGGGCTGTCACAACTCTCCCCTACTTAAGAAATTTTCGTCCCCGAAAATCTTACCGATAAATAGGTTTGGGTATCATTCTTTCATAGAGTTCTCGGTTTCCCAAGTAGCTTCTTCGATCCCGTGTTTGAGCCATAACACCTTTATTAACGGAACCCTTTTGTTTCGCAACTCTTTCACTTCACGAGTTAGGATACGAATTGGTTCTTCTTCATAACTCATATCGGATTGAATTTCAACCTCGAGGATTAATTATGTGCGAAGGATCGATCAGAACGTCAAGCATCGAAACATGAAAAACATTGTGAATCTTTTCGTGATCAGGGGGTAAAATCAATCTATATGCCACTGGACCAACTCGTTCGGATATTTCATACGGCCCTATGAACCTCGGACTCAGTTTGCCCTTACGGCCAAATCTGAGTATCTTTTTCCAAGGTGAAACTTTAAGAAACACTTTGTCTCCCACCTGATACTCAATATCTTTTCGTTTTAAATTCGCGTACAACTTCTGACGATCTGATGCTGCCTTCAGACTTTCACGAATTATCTTTACTTTCTGCTCAGCATCTTTAATCAAATCAACTCCGAAAATTTTACTTTCACTGAGCTCGGTCCAAAACAATGGTGTACGGCGTTTACCACCGTACAAAGCCTCGTAAGGTGCCATCTTAATGCTTGACTGAAAACTGTTGTTGTAAGCGAATTCAATCAAAGGTAAATATCGCTCCCATGAACCACTAAACTCAAGGATGCAACATCTCAACATATCCTCGAGTATCTGAATTATCCGCTCGGATTGACCATCCGTCTGGGGATGAAAAGTGGTGCTAAAATGCAACTTGGTACCCAAAGCTTCTTGCAATTTCTTCCAAAATCACGAGGTGAACCTCGGATCTCTATCCGACACAATAGAAATAGGTACCCCGTGTAATCTTTCAATCTGAGAAACATACAATTCAGCTAGTTTATCCAAAGGAATAATCATGCGTATGGGAATAAAATGAGTCGACTTAGTCACCTATCAACAACAACCCAAATTGCATCTTTCTTACTTGCCGACAATGGCAACCCAGATACAAAATCTATCGTGACTCGATCCCATTTCCATTCAGGTATCATGATCGGCTGAAGTAAACCTATAGGCACTTGATGTTCTGCTTTCACTTGTTGACATATTAAACACTTCAAAACAAAGTCAGAAATGTCTCGTTTCATACCAGGCCATCAAAACTGACGTTTCAAATCATTGTACATTTTTGTACTACCCGGGTGGATAGACATTCGGCTACTATGAGCCTCGCTCAAGATCATCGAAATAAGTTCTGAATTTCTTGGAACACACAATCGACATCTGAACCTCAAACAATCGTCATCATCTATTTGAAACTCTGACTCCATATTCAAAATACATTCAGCCTATTTTGCAACCAATTCATCATCGACTTTATGAGCTTCACGAATTTGATGAATCAACAATGGTTTAGCCTTTAATTCTGCTACTAACACATTATCAGATAGAACAGACAAGTGTACATTCATCGCTCGTAAAGCAAACAGTGATTTACGACTTAAAGCATCCGCAACCACATTAGCCTTTCCCGGGTGATAGTCAATGACAAGCTCATAGTCTTTTAACAACTCGAGCCAACGTCTTTGTCGCAAATTCAAATCTCTTTGAGTCATCAAATATTCGAGACTTTTGTGATCCGAAAATACATGGCACTTCTCACCAAATAAGTAATGTCTCCATATTTTCAAAGCGAATACGATGGCAGCTAATTCGAGATCATGGGTTGGATAATTTTTCTCATGTGGCTTCAATTGCCTCGACGCATAAGCTACAACTCGACCTTCTTGCATCAAGACACAACCCAACCCAAGTAAGGATGCATCATCAGAAATGACAAACTCTTTGCCCGATTCGGCTGCACTAGTATTGAGCTTCACCAAATAAGTCTTTAGTTGATCAAAACTTTTCTGGCATTTTTCTGTCCATTCAAACTTAACATCTTTCTGAAGTAGTTTCGTCATTGGTGTGGCTATCATCGAAAAACCTTTACAAATCGTCTGTAGTAATCGGCAAGTCCTAAAAGCTCCGAACCTCAAGAATATTTCTGAGGCTTCCGGTTAAGTATGGCTAAAATTTTGCTCGGATCAACTCGAATACCCGTCACGAGATACCACATGACCCAAGAAGCTAACCTCTCTAACCGAACTCACACTTATCAACTTAGCATATAACCGCTTATCCCGTAAAATCAGTAACACTAATCCCGTGTGTTCAACATGATCGGTTTCATTTCTCGAATAGACTAAAATATCATCGATAAACACAACTACAAACCGATCCAAAAACGGTCTGAAGATCCGATTCATCAAATCCATAAATACCGCAGGGGCATTAGTGAGCCCAAACGGCATCACTAAGAACTCGTAGTGATCGTATCTCATTCTGAAAGCAGTTTTGGGTATATCTGAATCTCGAATTCGCAACTGATAATAGCCCGATCTCAAATCTATCTTTGAAAACACTAAGGCTCCCTTTAGTTGATCAAACAAATTATTAATACGCAGTAACGGATATTTATTCTTTATTGTCACTTTATTCAGCTGACGATAGTCGATGCACAACCTCATGGTTCCGTCCTTCTTTTTCACAAACAATACTGGTGCACCCCAAGGTGAGAAACTTGGTCGAGCGAAACCTCTATCCATCAACTCTTGCAACTGAGCTTTCAATTCCTTCAATTCCATTGGTGCCATATGATACAGAGCTATCGAAATCGGTGTAGTCCCAGGTACAAGTTCGATGCCAAACTCTACCTCCCGAACAGGTGGTAACCCCAGTAATTCTTCGGGAAAAACATCCAGATATTCACAAACCACTGGTACCGATTCAAGTTTCTTTTCTGGTTCTTTATTATCAAATACGTATGCAAGATACACTTCACACCCTTTCTCACATATTTTGAGCTAACATCGAGGATATTATTGTTGGCAATCCATTCAAAACAGAGAGACTCGACTCGGATTATCTCATTATTTGCACACCTCAAATCAATAGTCTTACTTTTGCAATTCACAACTGCAACATGTACGGTCAACCAATCCAAACCGAGAATAACATCAAATTCATCAAACGGTAAAAGCATCAAGTCAGCCGGAAAATAGGAGCCTCGGATTATTAAGGGGCATTTCTTACACACCTTGTCGACAAGCACATAACGACCCAAGGGATTCGACACTCGAATTACGAACTCAGTAGACTCAACAGGTAAAGTCTTACTGGATGCTAAGGTCTCACATACATATGAATGAGTAGAACCAGGGTCAATCAATGCAATCACATTAGTATTAAAGAGAGTGAAAGTACCGGTAATAACATCTGGCGAGGAAGCATCCTTGCGTGCGCGTATAGCATAAGCTCTAGTAGGAGCACGAGCCTCAGATCTGGTTGTAGCACCTCTAGATCCTCTCTGACTGCCACTAGCATTCCCCGCATTTTTAGATGGTCTACCTCGAGTAGTAGTAGCACCCGGTTTCCCACTCTGATTTACATTCTGTTCAGACAGTCTCGGGCAATCCTTGATAAAGTGGTCAGCTGATCCACACTTATAACAAGAGCGGTCATGGAATCTACAACTCCCCGAATGCCATTTACCGCAATACTGGCACTCCGTCCTATCCCGACGATCATTTCCAACACTGGCAACCGAAGTGACTCGCGTACTCACAGGGGGTCGATCACGATCTCGTCTAGAAAAGCCCGAAGTGCCTTTAGACCGGCCTAAATCATCTCTAACTTTTTGAAAGATGTTGAAAGGGCTTTCCAAGATCTCTTCTGAAACTCCTTTGCTCCCATATCAGCTTTTCTTTTCTCCTTACTGAGCTCTTCGGCTTTGCAAGCTCGCTCGACAAGTACTACAAATTCTCTGATCTCTAAAATGCCAACATACAGTTTTATATCTTCGTTCAGTCCATCTTCGAAACGTTTACACATTACAGCTTCTGAGGAAATGCATTCTCGAGCGTATCGGCTAAGCCTTACAAACTTTCGTTCATAATCAGTAACCGACATGGAACCTTGTTTAAGTTCAAGAAATTCTTTCCGTTTTTGATCAATGAATCTCTGGCTGATATACTTTTGGAATCTCGGTTTGGAAAAACTCCCAAGTTACTTGCTCTCTGGGCGCAACCGAAATCAACGTATTCCACCAATAGTAGGCAGAATCACGTAGCAAGGAGATAGTACACTTTAGGCATTCATCGGGTGTGCAAGATAGTTCATCAAGTACCCGAATAGTGTTGTCCAACCAAAATTCAGCTTGCTCGGCATCATCGCTGTCTGTAGCTGTAACACCCCGAACCGAGACCGTCGCCGGAGTCGAACACGAGGTGTTAACTGACTTCAAACCACTTATTGAAAAGTTCCAGACAAGCTGCCAATCTGTGTACTAGTCGCTTCAAAAATCATAACTTGAGTTTTAGAACTCGAAAATCAGTTTCGTAATTTTTTCTGGAACTAGACTCACATTTCCGTCTTCAGATTTTTTCTAGAGTTTTGGTTGGGCCAATTGGTACAGTTTATTAGTTAAAGTCACCCGTGTTACAGGGGCCGACTACACTGACCTTCACGCGTTACAACTCAAATAACTCCCTGTGCAGGACTTCAATACTGGTACCGTTTGTTTCTATAGAAACTAGACTCAAAGAGGAATTCATACATATATGGTATGACTCCTAATTATTTCTGGTTAATTTATAATGAATTTTCAAAGTCCGAGCAGGGAATCCAGAAACCGTTCTGGCCCCGTTCCACTAAAACCCAAATATCTCTCAACATACAACTCATATAACCGTGTCGTTTCCTCCATATGAAAATAGACTCATCAAGGTTCATTTACATAATTTATTCACTATTTAATTCTATTCCTACTATTTTTAGTGATTTTTCACATCCACGTCACTGTTGCTGCCAGCATCATACTCTAGGATAGACTTTCTCTAACACATAGTCTCTATGATTCAACCACCCCTTTTTCATATATGGTCCAAAATATAAGCATGATGACCCATTCTAATGGCTGGTCATTGCCAAACACTTCCATGCCTCTTAATGAGCATATACATACCAAATAATTATAACATTATGCTCAAAACATTCATAAGCCATTTTCGCATGGCTAGGCAATATTTACATACCGAGTTCAAACAAAACATAATAGTCTATACATGCGAAATGTTTTCTTAGACCATCTAAGAAGAAGATACCAAAAAGTCGCTAGACGGTGTGATGACTTCGATGACAGTCCGAGCACGCAAAATGGATCAAGAACCTAAATAAACAACAAATAAGCACACCAAATGAGTACATAACTCAATGAAGTCGTAAGCACTACTCTACCATCAACAATAACAATCATAAGTGAATAATCAAATAATACAAAGTAGATGTTTCCAGCCATATCAAACTATACTGCAATTTCTAAGATTTTGGTTCGATCTCATGCCCAATCCTTCAACCAAATCAAACTACAAGTCAGCCCAATCGATTTGAATCCGTTTCCTCAAGTTGGAACAACAATGCACTAGATAATTTTATGCGTACACCGTACAATCCCAATTCGATATTTAGTTAGTAACTCAATCACTTACCTCGTTCATGCACAATTTACTTCCACAACCGAATGTGACTATAGCAAATCGCACACATAGTGCTATAGCAAATCGCACACATAGTGCCATAGTAAATCGCACACATAGTGCCATAGTGTATCGCACACATAGTGCCATAGTAAATCGCACACATAGTGCCATAGTAAATCGCACACATAGTGCCATAGTGAATCGCACACATAGTGCCATATGGTCTTTGCACACATTGTGCCTTATGTCAATTCATCATGGTAAAGCAACTTACTAAATTCAATTTGTACATATAATCATAATAATAAATAGGAGAATCACTCCAAAATATCTATCAAGGAGTTCTCACAAAAGTGCTTAAGGACTTACCTTGTGTTGAGTATAACGGTTTCGACCCGGCTACTCGATGTCCTTGGCTTTGCCCTTGCTTGTTTCTCCTTCTTTAACTTCTCGGGCTTAATAGATAAATAAACTAGTTTAATCATCTTGCTATACATTTATAGTTCAATTACACATGCATATGTATATTTGTATATTCGCAACCATCCTCACTTATTACCCATTTGGTCAACAATCTAAGCCAAAATAAGGCTTCAATATGGTTGCCTCTAACCGAATACATGCACACCAATCTACTTCCTTTGGCCGAATATGCATGTCTATGTGGAGGCAAATTTTACCCTTATACTACACAAAAAAACAGCATACAATTTCCTAATTAACGCATTACATATTGTAATTCTATACACATCTCTCATTTATTTCATAACCAAACAACATCACAAGCAAATAGACACCTCAAAATAGTATACATGTCATACCAATTCATCATGTGCAAACATATATTCATGTAGGTGAAATGGCGAATTCTCAAGTGGCTTATATCCAAATATACACACATATCCAAAGCTTAAATCTTACTCACCATGCAACATGCATGAATCATATTTATGGATACAACATGGCGAATACCACAACACCATACCGTTTCAATTTGGTCATGGTTAAACAAAGGACTTAGTATCTCATTCAAAATGCTAAAAGAAAATCTAAGAACCCTCAATCTACCATCACATGAATCATTATCAAGCTTGATATTTAGCATGCAATGGCATTAACACCATAACAACTTTGGCCAAATACCATTTCCATGGCATAACAAAGATTTGAGCCATGGCTAACATGCACATCAAGTTAGCAACCAAGACATGCATGAAACCCCTAACACAACCTCATACATACCTTAATCTTGATGCAAACTTAGCCAAATCTCCTTCTAGATCTCTTCCAAACCAAGCATGAAGCAAAAATCCTCCCCCTTTTTCCTTAGTATTTTCGGCCAAGAAGTGAAAATGGATGAGCAAAATTTTCTTTTCTTTCCTTAGGACATTCGCCAAGAGCAATGGTGAAAGATGAACACTTTTTTTCTTTTTTTTTTCATACTCTTATTTTATTATTTCTAACATGCACCACTAGCAAAACATGTTTGAAACATGTTTTCTTTGCCCATATTCATCACCATGGCCGCCACTATAGTCAAAATTTGGGGAATTTGACATGCAAGGACAACATTTCCTAGTGTGCATCAATAGGCCACTTCCACATTTGCCTATCTCAATTCTAAATTTTCTCACACAAGTCCTTTCTAGTGAAATTCACCTTTATAACACTAAATCAATCATCAAAAAATGTCATACATGAATACTCACATATTATAGGCATCGAAATAAATTTTAAATTATTGTTATGCCTCGGTTTTGTGGTCCCAAACCACATTCCGGCTAGGGTCTATTTTGGGCTGTCACAACCCCCCCCTCTTAAGGAATTTTCGTCCCCGAAAATCTTACCGGTAAATAGGTTTGGATATCGTTCTTTCATAGAGTTCTCGGTCTCCCAAGTAGCTTCTTCTATCCCGTGCTTGAGCCATAACACTTTCACTAGCGAAACCCGCTTGTTTCGCAACTCTTTCACTTCTCGCGATAGGATACGAATCGGTTCTTCCTCATAACTCATATTAGCTTGAATTTCAATTTCTGATGGACTAATCACGTGCGATGGATCGGATCTATAGCGTCGAAGCATCAAACGTGAAAGACATCGTGAACCTTTTGAGTTCGGGGGCAAAATCAAGCGATATGCCACCGGACCGACTCGCTCGATATCTCATATGGTCCATGAACCTCGGGCTCAACTTGCCCTTACGGTAGAACACGAGCATCTTTTTCCAAGGCGATACCTTGAGAAACACTTTATCACCCACGATACTCGATATCCTTACGCCTCGGATCCGCGTCGACTTCGACGATCGGAGGCTATCTTGAGACTTTCACGGATTACCTTCACTTTCATTCAGCATCCCTAATCAAATCCACCCGAAAATCTTGCTTTCACCGAGCTCGGTCCAAAACAATGGCGTCACGGCATTTACGACCGTACAAGGCCTCGTAGGTGCCATCTTAATACTTGATTGAAAGTTTGTTGTTGTAAGCGAATTCAATCAACGGCAAATACCGTTCCCATGAACCACTAAACTCGAGGACGCAACATCTTAACATATCCTCAAGTATCCGAATTATCCGCTCGGATTGACCATCGGTTTGGGGGTGAAAGGCGGTCTTTGAAATGCAACTTGGTACCCAAAGCTTCTTGCAACTTTTTCCAAAATCGCGAGGTAAATCTCGGATCTCTATCTGACACGATAGAAATAGGCACCCCGTGTAATCTCACAATTTGAGCAACGTACAATTCCGCTAATTTGTCCATTGAAAAATCCGTACGTACGGGGACAAAGTGGGCCGACTTAGTCAATCGATCTACCACGACCCAAACCGCATCCTTCTTACTTGCTGACAATGGCAGTCCGGATACAAAGTCCATTGTGACTCGATCCCATTTCCACTCGGGTATCGTGATTGGCTGAAGTAATCCTGAAGGCACTTGATGTTCCGCTTTCACTTGTTGACATATTAAACATCTCAAACAAAGTCGGAGATGTCTCGCTTCATACCATGCCACCAAAATCGGCGTTTCAAATCATTGTACATCTTCGTACTCCCGGGTGGATTGCCATTCGACTACAATGGGCTTCATTCAATTATCGAAATGAGTTCAAATTCTTTGGGACACACAGACGACTTTTGAACCTCAAACAATCGTCATCGTCGATTTGGAACTCCGAGTCCTTGTTCGGAACACACGCAGCCCGTTTTGCAACCAACTCGTCATCGACTTTCTGAGCTTCTCGAATTTGGTGTGTCAATAATGGTTTGGCTTTCAATTCAGCCACTAACACACCTGTCGGATCGGATAGACAAGTGCACATTCATTGCTCGTAAAGTGAATAACGATTTACGACTCAAGGCATCCGCAACCACATTCGCCTTTCCCGTGATAGTCAATGATCAGCTCATAATCCTTTAACAGCTCGAGCCAACGTCTTTGTCGCAGATTTAAGTCTCTTTGGGTCATCAAATACTTGAGACTTTTGTGATCCGAGTATACATGGCACCTTTCACCAAATAAGTAATGTCGCCAAATCTTTAAAGCGAATACGATGGCGCCAATTCGAGATCATGAGTCGGATAATTTTTCTCATGTGGCTTTAATTGCCTCGACGCGCAGGCCACAACTCGACCTTCTTGCATTAATACGCAACCTAACCCAAGTAGAGAGGCGTCGCTATAGATAACAAACTCCTTGGGACTCGGGTTGCACTAGAATTGGGGCTTCATCAAATAAGTTTTCAGTTGATCGAAACTTTTTGGCATTTCTCCGTCCATTCGAACTTAACATCCTTTTGGAGTAAGCCGTCATCGGCGTGGCTATCGTTGAGAAGCCTTTACAAATCGTCGGTAATAACCGCAAAGCCCCAAAAAGCTTGAACCTCGGTAATATTTCTGAGGCTTCCAATTTAGTATGACTGAAATTTTATTCGTCGACTCGAATACCGATCGCAGATACCACATGACCCAAGAAGCTAACCTCTCTTAACCGAACTCACACTTGCTGAACTTAGCATATAATTGCTTGTCCGTAAAATTTGCAGCACTAACCGCGGTGTTCAGCATGTTCGGTCTCATTTCTTGAATAGACCAAGATGTCATCAATGAATACAACTACTGAATCGATCCAAATATGGTCTAAAGATTCGATTCATTAAATCCATAAATACCGTAGGGCATTAGTGAGCCCAAACGGCATCACTAGGAACTCATAGTGACCATATCTCGTCCCTGAGGCGCCTTGGGCACGCTCGAATCTCGGATTCGCAATTGATAGTAGCCCGATCTCAAATCTATTTTCGAGAACACCGAGGCTCCTTCAATTGATCGAACAAGTCATCAATACGTGGCAACGGATATTTGTTCTTTATCGTCGCTTTGTTAAGTCGGCGATAGTCGATCTGCAACCGCATGGTTCCATCCTTCTTCTTCACGAACAACACCGGCGCACCCCAAGGCGAAAAACTTCGAGGCGAGCAAAACCTCTATCCACCAATTCTTGCAACCGAGCTTTCAACTCCTTTAATTCCGTTGGTGCCATACGATACGGAGCTATCGAAATTGGAGTGGTACCGGTACCAATTCGATGCCAAATTCTATTTCCGAGCAGTGGTAAACCCGGCAATTCTTGAGGAAAACATCCGGAATTCACAAACCATCGCACAAATTCGGGTTTCCTTCCGACTCCTTGTCATCGAGCACATACGCAAGGTACGCTTCGCACCTTTTCTTACATATTTACGGGCCAACATCGGCGATATTACGGTGGCAACCCTTTAAGTCCGTAGACTCAACCCAACAATCTCGTTATTAGCGCACCTCGGATCGATAGTCTTGCCTTTGCAATTTATAACCGCATCGTGCATGGTCAACCAATCCAACCCAAGAATAACGTCAAATTAGTGAACGGCAAAAGCATCAAGTCCGCCAAAAACAAAAACCTCGAAACACTAGGGGACTTTTCTTACACACTTTGTTGACAAGCACGTAATGACCCAAGGGTTTGACACCAATTACAAACTCGAGAGACTCAATAGGCAAAGTCTTCTTTGGATGCTAAGGTTTCGCATATATAAGAATGAGTAGAACCGGGGTCAATCAAAGCAATCACATTAGTATCGAAAAGAGTGAAAGTACCGGTGATAACGTCGGGGAGGATGCCTCCTCTCGTCGCTGGATGGCATATGCTCTAGCAGAGCGCTTGAGTCTCGGATCGAACAGTCGTGTCAGTAGCCCCTTTCGACTACCACCCCTACCTCCTGAAATTCTTGGTGGTCTACCTCTAGTTGTCATTCCACTAGGTCTCGCACCTTGCATCCTATTCTTCTCATCGAGCCCGTGCAATCTCTAATGAGGTGGTCCTTGAACCGCATCCGTAACAAGCCTTATTGGTAGTCTTACCCCAACATTCTCCTATGTGTCTTCTCCCACATTGGGGCATTGATTTCTCTTGGCGGTTATTACCCACACTAGCTACCGAAGTAGCTCGGGAGTCCGTCAATGGTCGTGGTCTAATGGAAATCCCTTGATCGTCCTCGATCTATTGGTGTCCTCCACGAACTTCTTTACAGATAAAAACGGAGCTTTACCCGTCGATCTTTTGCGATAGTCTCTAGCTTCAAATTCAGCCTTCTTCTTCTCCTTTCCAAGTTCCTCCGCCTTGCAGGCTCGTTCAACTAGTGTTACAAATTCTTTTATCTCCAAAATACCCACTAGTAATCTTAGATCTTCATTCAACCCTTCTTCAAACCTCTTGCACATAGCAACTTCATCAGCCACACACTCCCGGGCATACCGACTGAGTCTTACGAACTCATGTTCGTATTCAGATACTGTCATGCGGCCTTGCTTGAGTTCCAGGAATTCCTTACGCTTTTGATCAATGAACCGTTGACTAATATATTTCTTTGAAACTCCGTCGAAAGAAATCCCAAGTAACTCGTTCGTTTGGAACTATGGAAATCAAGGTCCTCCACCAATAGTAGGTGAGTCCCGTAACAAGGATATAGCACACTTTAGACATTCATCGGTGTGCATGATAGTTCATCAAACACCGAATGGTGTTGTCAAGCGAAACTTCGGCCCTTTCGGCATCATCGATAATTACGACCTGAACTCTTCAGCCCCGCGCTTCCTAATCAAATCTGGTGGCTTACTCAGCCTCACGAGGTCGATGAATCGATGGCATTACGGGCTCTTGGGGTGGATTATTCAAATTGGATTTGTTGGACAGCCGGATTGGTTCGGGCATATTATGCGACCCACTCATTCATCATGGTAAAGAAGGCTTGTTTAGCCCCTCACCTTGATTATTCGCAGATGACTGAGGTTCAACAGGCGGCGTCCCTTGTGCAGGAGCAGCCGCTACACTTTCGACATCATCCGCCAAGGTTCTCTCTACTTCGGGATCCATTTACTAATCAAAACAAAAAAAACATTTTACCGTCAGAAGTCATCACACGTTTAAACATTAACATTAAGGCATGTATAGCTAGACTCATACGTGCCATGGTAGTCCTAGAACCGACTAAACCATGGCTCTGATACCAATAAAATTGTAACACCCCGAACCGAGACCGTCGCCGGAGTCGAACACGAGGTGTTAACGGACTTCAAACCACTTATTGAAAAGTTCCAGACAAGCTGCCAATCTGTGTACTAGTCGCTTCAAAAATCATAACTTGAGTTTTAGAACTCGAAAATCAGTTTCGTAATTTTTTTCTGGAACTAGACTCACATTTCCGTCTTCAGATTTTTTTCTAGAGTTTTTGGTTGGGCCAATTGGTACAGTTTATTAGTTAAAGTCACCCGTGTTACAGGGGCCGACTACACTGACCTTCACGCGTTACAACTCAAATAACTCCCTGTGCAGGACTTCAATACTGGTACCGTTTGTTTCTATAGAAACTAGACTCAAAGAGGAATTCATACATATATGGTATGACTCCTAATTATTTCTGGTTAATTTATAATGAATTTTCAAAGTCCGAGCAGGGAATCCAGAAACCGTTCTGGCCCCGTTCCACTAAAACCCAAATATCTCTCAACATACAACTCATATAACCGTGTCGTTTCCTCCATATGAAAATAGACTCATCAAGGTTCATTTACATAATTTATTCACTATTTAATTCTATTCCTACTATTTTTAGTGATTTTTCACATCCACGTCACTGTTGCTGCCAGCATCATACTCTAGGATAGACTTTCTCTAACACATAGTCTCTATGATTCAACCACCCCTTTTTCATATATGGTCCAAAATATAAGCATGATGACCCATTCTAATGGCTGGTCATTGCCAAACACTTCCATGCCTCTTAATGAGCATATACATACCAAATAATTATAACATTATGCTCAAAACATTCATAAGCCATTTTCGCATGGCTAGGCAATATTTTACATACCGAGTTCAAACAAAACATAATAGTCTATACATGCCGAAATGTTTTCTTAGACCATCTAAGAAGAAGATACCAAAAAGTCGCTAGACGGTGTGATGACTTCGATGACAGTCCCGAGCACGCAAAATGGATCAAGAACCTAAATAAACAACAAATAAGCACACCAAATGAGTACATAACTCAGTAAGTCGTAAGCACTACTCTACCATCAACAATAACAATCATAAGTGAATAATCAAATAATACAAAGTAGATGTTTCCAGCCATATCAAACTATACTGCAATTTCTAAGATTTTTGGTTCGATCTCATGCCCAATCCTTCAACCAAATCAAACTACAAGTCAGCCCAATCGATTTGAATCCGTTTCCTCAAGTTGGAACAACAATGCACTAGATAATTTTATGCGTACACCGTACAATCCCAATTCGATATTTAGTTAGTAACTCAATCACTTACCTCGTTCATGCACAATTTACTTCCACAACCGAATGTGACTATAGCAAATCGCACACATAGTGCTATAGCAAATCGCACACATAGTGCCATAGTAAATCGCACACATAGTGCCATAGTGTATCGCACACATAGTGCCATAGTAAATCGCACACATAGTGCCATAGTAAATCGCACACATAGTGCCATAGTGAATCGCACACATAGTGCCATATGGTCTTTGCACACATTGTGCCTTATGTCAATTCATCATGGTAAAGCAACTTACTAAATTCAATTTGTACATATAATCATAATAATAAATAGGAGAATCACTCAGAAAAATATCTATCAAGGAGTTCTCACAAAAGTGCTTAAGGACTTACCTTGTGTTGAGTATAACGGTTTCGACCCGGCTACTCGATGTCCTTGGCTTTGCCCTTGCTTGTTTCTCCTTCTTTAACTTCTCGGGCTTAATAGATAAATAAACTAGTTTAATCATCTTGCTATACATTTATAGTTCAATTACACATGCATATGTATATTTGTATATTCGGCAACCATCCTCACTTATTACCCATTTGGTCAACAATCTAAGCCAAAATAAGGCTTCAATATGGTTGCCTCTAACCGAATACATGCACACCAATCTACTTCCTTTGGCCGAATATGCATGTCTATGTGGAGGCAAATTTTACCCCTTATACTACACAAAAAAAACAGCATACAATTTCCTAATTAACGCATTACATATTGTAATTCTATACACATCTCTCATTTATTTCATAACCGAAACAACATCACAAGCAAATAGACACCTCAAAATAGTATACATGTCATACCAATTCATCATGTGCAAACATATATTCATGTAGGTGAAATGGCCGAATTCTCAAGTGGCTTATATCCAAATATACACACATATCCAAAGCTTAAATCTTACTCACCATGCAACATGCATGAATCATATTTATGGATACAACATGGCCGAATACCACAACACCATACCGTTTCAATTTGGTCATGGTTAAACAAAGGACTTAGTATCTCATTCAAAAATGCTAAAAGAAAATCTAAGAACCCTCAATCTACCATCACATGAATCATTATCAAGCTTGATATTTAGCATGCAATGGCATTAACACCATAACAACTTTGGCCAAATACCATTTCCATGGCATAACAAAGATTTGAGCCATGGCTAACATGCACATCAAGTTAGCAACCAAGACATGCATGAAACCCCTAACACAACCTCATACATACCTTAATCTTGATGCAAACTTAGCCAAATCTCCTTCTAGATCTCTTCCAAACCAAGCATGAAGCAAAAATCCTCCCCTTTTCCTTAGTATTTTCGGCCAAGAAGTGAAAATGGATGAGCAAAATTTTCTTTTCTTTCCTTAGGACATTCGGCCAAGAGCAATGGTGAAAGATGAACACTTTTTTCTTTTTTTTTTTCATACTCTTATTTTATTATTTCTAACATGCACCACTAGCAAAACATGTTTGAAACATGTTTTCTTTTGCCCATATTCATCACCATGGCCGGCCACTATAGTCAAAATTTGGGGAATTTGACATGCAAGGACAACATTTCCTAGTGTGCATCAATAGGCCACTTCCACATTTGCCTATCTAAATTCTAAATTTTCTCACACAAGTCCTTTCTAGTGAAATTCACCTTTATAACACTAAATCAATCATCAAAAAAAATGTCATACATGAATACTCACATATTATAGGCATCGAAATAAATTTTAAATTATTGTTATGCCTCGGTTTTGTGGTCCCGAAACCACATTCCGGCTAGGGTCTATTTTGGGCTGTCACAGTAGCTTTAAATTCAGTAGCCCCGTGTTTTCGGATTCTGTCAACTGGGGGCTTATTTAACCTCATCTGTCGATTCTGGGAGGTATCGCGATTCTTGAGGCTGTATTAGTTAGGAGTGGGGGTTGTGGAACAGCCATATTAGTTCGAATATACTGATTGAACCAATCATTCATCACGCTATAAAAAGCCTGTCTAGCTTCATCATTCTGATTACTAGCAATAGGTTGAGAGTCCACCGGCGCTGTCCCTTGCGCGGGAGCAGGCGCTACACTCTCAACATCATCAGCTACCGCTCGGTTGGGATCAGGATCCATTACTATAAGTAAACACATTTTTAACTGTCAGAAATCACCACACTATCAAATAAACACATAATGGCATGTATCGCTAAACCCGAACGTATTACGGTAGTCCTAGAATCGACTAAACTGTAGCTCTGATACCAATAAAATTGTAACGCCCCGTACCCGAGACCGTTTCCAGAGTCGAACACGAGGTGTTAACGGACTTAATTCATTTACTTACACAGTTCATTTTAAAATTTCCAGACAAGCTGGCTAACTGCTTCACAGTCACTTTAAAAATCATATCTCGAGTTCCAAAACTCGAAAACCGATTCCGTAAATTTTTACTGAAACTAGACTCATATATCCATCTACAAATTTTTTTCTAGAATTTTTGGTTGGGCCAATTAGTACAGTTTATTAGTTAAAGTCTCCCCTGTTTCAGGGTTTGACTACTCTGACCTTCATGCATTACGACTTAGATATCTCCCTCTACAGAGCTTCAATACTTATGTCGTTTGTTTCTAATGAAACTAGACTCAAAAAGGAATCTGTATATATAAAGAATGACTTCAAATTGTCTCTGGTTAATTTATGGTAAATTTTTAAAATCAGAACAGAGGATCCAGAAAATGCTCTGGCCCTGTTTCATGAAAACTTAAACATCTTATAAAATACGGCTCATATGGTCGTTTCGTTTCTTTCATATGAAAATAGACTCATCAAGATTATATTACATAATTTATTCACTATTTAATTCCATTCCTAGTATTTTTAGTGATTTTTCAAATTCATATCACTACTGCTGTCAGCATCTATTTTAAGGTAAATTTTACCTATTTCATAATTTTCCATGAATCAATTAGTAAATTGACATGCATTATTTTCAAGTATAATCACGATTAGCCATGACGTACGTAGCACCAATAGGACCATGATTGGCCATTCCAATGGGTAATCATTACCAAACATTTCCACACCACTTAATAACCATATCGTAAGACCATATATACAAAATGACCATAATGTTAATACTCAAAATAAACAAGCCATTTTCGCATGGCTATACGAATATACATTACCAAAAGATACTTAATTAACAACAAGGGTCAGCCCTATACATGCCATTATCAAGATCAACTGAAGAGTACCAAAAAGTGGCTTAGATAGTGTGGATGACTTCGACTTTGACACCTCCGAGTCCGATAGCTGACGAACAAAATCTATAATACAGAGAATTTAAGCAACAGAGTAAGCATTTCGATGCTTAGTATGCTTATAAGTAATGAAATCATTTGAAACTAAAACACAAAAGAAATAGCATTCATAAGGATAAATAAATGTCTATGCACACGATCACATATTCATTTTAATTTACACTTCTGTCAATATGTTTACCCATTCGAAGCCCAACTTAACTAAGTTTCATTTGAATCAATTTAATGTAACTCGAGTGAGCTATAGACTTCTTATAACCTTAGGAAATGGCCGGGAGAGCATTATTCGATCACATAATCACAACTTATACTGTACACAATTTTTCCAATGTATGTAGGATCCATACCTGGTCATATTAGGGACTATGAGCACATTAATCGGAATTATTACGACAGAATCGCACCTTTCCAAACATGACTACTTTCAGAACTTGGTTCGGATGTAACAACCAGCACGAATGCCTTCGGGACTTAGCCCGGTTATAATAACCCACACGAATGCCTTCGGGACTTAACCCGGTTATAATAACCCACACGAATGCCTTCGGGACTTAACCCGGTTATAATAACTAGCACAATTGCCTTCGGATCTTAGTCCGGTTATAAAAACCTGCACGAATGCCTTCGGATCTTAGTCCGGATATCATCCGAATAATCATGCACATATATCAATATATCATAACACATCCGTATTTCCTATTCATTCCTAGAACTCAAGCACAAGACACTTATCAACCATTCCCATTTTCGGCTCAATAGCCACCTACAAAGAGCATGATTTCTATTTGCTTTATAACATGATCTCTATACACATTCGGCTACTAGTCATAAGTATAAACTAATTACCTCGATACATAATTCAAGTAGAATCATTATATCACCGTTTATTTGTTATGCTTATATGTCGTGATTTAATCAAATCATAAACTAAGTTCCATTACTCAAAGACTTACCTCGGATGTTGTCGAACGATTTCAACGGCTATTCGATCACTTTTTCGTTTCCCCTATCCAACTTTGATCCTCTAAGCTCTTGAGCTAAATCAAACAATTTACTTCCCAAATCAAACATAGTCATTCGGCATCCATATACATTTTAGAACCAATTCACTTGAATTAATTGCCCACTTAAGTCTCTCATCATTTCATTTTCAAATTTGTATATTTGGTAAGTCACATTAAACAATTATACATATAGCTTTAATACATTTTATACTAGCCGAAATGTACCATCAAGATATACTTTACTCAAATAATTTACCTTGGCCGAACATGTACAATGTTTTGTAGCTTAATAATTATAATATACATCATGTATTTATAATATTCATGCGGCCAATTATCCATGGTCATACACACACACAATCAAAAATAAATACCAAAATTTTCATATCCTTTATGCCCTAAGCCTAATACACTTGTCATGTTCACCTACATTTTTCAACAAATTCCTTCTTAATCAAACGCATATTTGGCTAGAAACATGGAAATTTTTAGAAATTTCTAATTTAGCACCTAATCGATTATAACACATTTAAGCATTCTTTTCATTTTATTAACTCAAACCACATACACTACTCAAGTACAACATCTTCATATTCGGCATTAGCATCAAACATAATAGCCAATTCTTCCCACTTTGAATCTATGCATCTATTTAATCATAGTTTGTTCAAGCACTCATACAAGAAGATTCATCCAATTTAACAAGAAACAAAAATCTTATTTCTCCATAGCTACTATGGCCGAAAGTTCTAGACATCTCAATACCGAAATTTCTAACATGGGTTACCTAAAGAACTTGGTGATGAGTTCAAATTTATCTAACATTTCAAGCAACTTAACACATCTATATAGATAACATGCTAATAGTATCAAGGCATCAACTAAAATTTTGAAGCCTTTTAGCCGAATCCTAACTCTCCAACAACCCCAAATCCATCCATGAGATAGATAGAATTTAGACTAATCATCCAAAGGATGTATAAACTTCCAAAAGCAACATTGAACATACCTTAATCTAGAGAACCACCTTGGCCGAATTTTTCTTCTTCCTCTCCCTCTAGTTACGGCAATGGAGGAGTAACATAAGCTAACTTTTTTTTTCTCCCCTAACCACTATTATTTTATTATCCATATTTTTATTTTTAACACAAAATATTAACATAAAATAATTATAATATGTTTTAGTCCATAACATGGACGGCCACCATCTAGAATTTGGCTAATTTGACATGCAAGTACAAGCATTTTCTAACATGCATTAATAGGCCACTTTAACATTTGCCTAGCACATTTCTAAATTTTCTCACACAAGTCCTATTTAATAAATTTCTCACAATATATATACATAATTTAAGCATGAATTTTTCACACATGCATATTCATATATAATGAGCATCAAACATGACTGTAAATTATTTTTATGACTTGGTTTCGTGGTCCCGAAACCACTTTCCGACTAGGGTCAATTTAGGGCTGTCACAAAATATCCCAATATGCCATCCAATTCATACCAAATTTCACTTACTCAAACATAAAAAAAATGACCAAACTCAAATATGCATTATTTGGCCTAATCTCACAAGTATACCAATATCCACACCTCAACCATTTGATACTCATAATACCTATTACCATCAAGTAACACACAACCATCATCCAACACATTACACAAGACATAAACACAAATATATACATGATTCAAACATACCAAAATAAATCAACTTCCATGGCTATATACAAACTAAACTTTAAACATTTACAAGTCAATTCAAATGGCCAAAATCATTATCAACTCATAACCAAAATGACCAAAGTCCCTATACATGCCATGTAACGCCCCAATTTTCAGGATTTTCGGGATTCCTGTAATTTCCAATGACTTTTAGAAAAACTATGTTTTGACTGTCTATTGTGGGTCTGAGTATGTTGGTGGGCCTTTAAAAGGCCCAAGAGTAAATTTAATTCGAGGCAATTCATGAATTTTTAATTTTGGGAGAGAGGGTTCTGGCGATATGGGCTTTTAAAATTGAGGTGGTAAAATAGGACACAAAAGATCTGTGGTAAAGTGGCATGTGGCGCCACCTAGGGGTTTGGGGAGTGACATATGGATGATTAGGGGGAGCCAGAGTTCAAGTCACAGGGTAAGCGTGTTGTTACTTTTATTTTTGTGTGCATGTGCCGGGCATGTGATAAAGCTTAAGTGGAAATTTGGCTAGGGCTTTAGGAAGGTTGGGCCGTGGGTCTGAATGGCCATTAGGGCAAGCTTTATTTTCTTTTTGTTTTTCCGAATTAGGGTTAGCCACCTAGAGCCTTCACTTTCATTCTATTCTCTTCTCAGTGTCACAAAAAGCCGAAAAACACAGAGTTGGATCTCCTGAGTGCCGAATTCTTCCTTCTCTTCTCCTCTATTCTTCTATTTTCTTTTTCTCCTTCTTTTCTTCTCTGGCTGAAACATTCCTACCATTCTACTCATCTTCTCTTTCATTCCCATTCTTTTCTAAACCTCTATAGCCGATTGCCATAAAAGCCGAAATCCCGAAAGTTGTTTCTTGTGCCGATTTCTTCTAGTTAAAATCCTCTTATTTTCTTCATCTCTTTTGGCCGATTTTCACATCCTCTAAACCTCAACCCCTGTCGAGAATACCACTGCAAAAACCACCATACCAAATCATCTTCCTCTTTACAGTTCCAAAAGCCGAAAACACCATAGTTTTTAGGGACATATAGCCGAATCTTTAGATCTTTAAGATTCGATTTCTGCTAGTGTTTAAGGGCTGGATCTGCATCAGATCTGAGTAGAAACTGAAGTGGAATCGTTTTGGTTGAAAGAACCTGTGTGTGATCTAGAGGTTGCTGATCGAAGGCTTGGACAAGTGGAACGACTAGATCGAGATTTAGTCACTAGTTTTGGCAAAGGTAGGATCTCAAGGGCCATATGTATTGATGACCAATTATGGTAAGTAAGTTTATGATGGTTGCATTGTATTTTGGATCTGATATGTCTAGTGACCGATTGTAGGATATCGTGGGAGATTTCAGTAACAGTTGTTGCAAATCAGGTGTGTAAACGACACCCATTAGTAGACTAGATCGGTAAAAGCTGAAAAGCCAAAATGCCGAAAAGTCGGCATTTCGAGAACTTGCGAGCGTGCGAATGCTCGTGGGATTTTTTGTATTGATAATTTTGGTAACTTCAACGGTAAGATTGCAAAGTGTACAATTTCGTGCACCTCGGTGAATTTGGGCTTCGATGGGCCGAAATTGGGTAATGGGCTAACGGGCCCATTTCGGTAAAAACATCCGATAAGTATTCTGAAGACATGTTAATAACTGTAATGAGCATGAAACCCTAAAAAGACTGATAAAATTACTGAAATACCTCTGTAAGGTAGAATTACCGTAATATCCCTGAAGGGGTAATTTTACGATTATGCCCCTCGAGGGTAAATAACTGTTCTTACGCTATAATCTGACTGTCTTTCTGAAGCATGCCTTGTTAATTATATATATTCTGCGTACACGTCATACTGCATGGGGTTGGGTTTTGTTATGGAGGAAGAACCCGTTCTGGTGGCTGTGCCACATATTCTGATATAAGCAGCTTTGCTACGGATTATAGTTAGTGCCGCAACCGGTGCTTACACTGTAAGTGTAGGGATGGCGAGGGTGATTTATTCCCCACAGGAGGTGTAGGGATTGACGGAGGCAAGTGCAGGGTTGGATGGGGTTATCATGCATTAATCATATGAGACTGTTTTGTTATGGGCCAACTGTATTGAAATGGGCCCAACTGTGTTAATATGGGCAAGGCCAACATATCTCGACTTGTAATAGGGCTACGACCCAGATTGACACTGATATGGGCTAGGCTCAGTATACTCTGATACTGTAAGGGGCTATGGCCTAGATTAATATTGATATGGGCTAAGGCTCAATTAACTCTGATTTCTGAATAGGGCTTAGGCCCAGTAGAGCTTGAACTGATTTAGGCTCTAGTTGGGTTTACTTTACACACTGAGTTTTCCAAACTCACCCCCTTTTTCCCATCTTTGCAGGTGAGCCTTAGATCGGTGGACTTGGAGCTGGAGGGATTCAGAGTGGCCATGTGGACTGTTTAAAATAAGTGTTTATACCTTCATTTTTATTTTAGATTATTTCCTTTATGTTTTCGGGTTTTTAATTTGTAATAAGGCCGCTTTAATTATTTTTAATTGTTTTTAGTATGTTTTGTTAACTTAGATATGATATTGTTTCAATTGTTTGAAATTGAATAGCTTTAGGGCGTGTTTTAAAAAGGTTACATGATTTCAAAATATCATGATAACAAAACAAAGCTTCCACAACAAAAACATTTTCAAAATTAATAACCTTTTTAAATGGTTTTAAACGAATTGGTTTTCCCTGAACAATCACCCAGTTAAAGTGTGGCAATGGTTGTGTGTATGTCTAGGATTGGATCCGTGGAGAGCTGGGTAATTAAATAGTCTAATTGACTCACCTCCTTTTTACTGGCATCCTACCTGGTGCACAACTTCTATTCACTTTAATCTATAACGAGGATATTCTTTAAACACTAAGAAAGACTTTAGATAAAACATGACTTTTCTAGAAACGCTTCGATGTGACACGCAGGATTCAGTCGTAACGTCTGGGCTGGGTTTGGGGTGTTACATGCCATATACTCAAAACATAAGCTTAAAAGTACCAAAGTGATAGTAGGATAGTGTGACGTAGTCTCTGTTGATCCCCGAATCCGTGCTAGCTTTGAAGTCACTATAAAACATGGATAACTAAACAAAGTAAGCTTTATAACTTAGTAAGCTCATATGCAATAAACTCAATATAATCGTAAATACACAATTCAATATATCATTATGTAACTCATATTAACTAACAAGCCTTTCACTTATTCAATCATAAGATTATATGTGATCTTCACAAATCACTTCAATTTAAAGCTTATACGGTTCATGTACATACCTGCACCATGTCGTATCAGTCTTGTACTCAACCACGTCTTTCATTTACCCATTGAACCATTTGGAATACTATCGGATACACGGGAAACTCGCACCAAAGTGCCACATACATAGCTAATGCCATCTCAATCTCATATCACATACATGCTCACTCTCGAGCTATCAACGGGCCTGCTCACACAAGCTGTGGATTAAGACATAGCTACATGGTGCTGCTCACACAAGATGTCAAGTGACCGCAACACATGCTGGAATACTCAACCATCGGTAGGACGTACAGGACCAGCCCTTGGATCACAATATCACAATAAACCCTAATGACATGTCATTTGTATCCTAATCTATTCCTAAGGTTCAACTGAGATTTTCATGTTTGTCGAATCATTAGCAAACATGTCTATAGTCTAATATTCACAATTTATACAATATCAAAGTATTTAAAATACATTTACAATGAAACTTATTACATACGAACTTACCTCGGATGCTAAAACGGCGAACTAAGTCAATTAGTCGAGTGCTTTGTTTTTCCCCCGATCTAGATCTGAACTTTATTTTTCTTGATCTATATAATATCAAATTTAGCTTATTCAATCATTACTGTATTCAATTTAATCCAAAATACATTTCAAGGGAGTTTTACGCTTTTGCCCAAGTATTTTATAACTTTTACAATTTAGTCGTTATTTCATAAAATCACAAATTCATGCAATTTAATATGTGACAGCCCAAAATTGACCCTAGTCGGAAGGTGGTCTCGGGACCACAAAACCGAGGCATAAAAATAATTAAAAATTTATTTTGATGCCTATAACATGTGTGTGCTCATGTATGACATTTTATGATGATTGATTTAGTGTTATAAGGGTGAATTCCACAAGAAAGGACTTAGTAATGAACTTTGAAAGTATGATAGGAAATGTGTGATGACTAATTAAAGCATGCATGCAAAATAATGGACTTGCATGTCAAATTCCCCTTTATAGGTGGTGGCCGGCCATGACAAGGAGGATGGGCTAAACATGTCATGAAACATGTTTTGTTGGTGCATTAGGGTGAAATAATAAACAAAGGTGTATGGGTGATAAAAATGAAAAAAAATGTGTGTGAGTGTGGTAATCCCCCATTGCCGTGAGTTGTAGAGAAGGAAAGAAAAAATTTTTTCATCCTTTCTTTGAGCCAAAACTAAGGAAGAAGGAGGATTTTTGCTTCATGCTTGGTTTGGAAGAGATCTAGAAGGAGATTTGGCTAAGTTTGCATCAAGACTAAGGTATGTATGAGGTTGTGTTAGGAGTTTCATGCATGTTTTGGTTGCTAACTTGATGTGCATGTTAGCCATGGCTCAAATCTTTGTTAAGCCATGGAAATGGTATTTGGCCAAAGTTGTTATGGTGATAAAGCCATTGCATGCTAAGTGTGAAGCTTGATGATGATGCATGCAATGATGGATTGTCTACTCTTGAGTAAGATTTTGAGCTTTCTTTTGTTTTATCATGATTGAAGTTGAAAAGGAGCATGATTGTCATATTCGCCATGATGCATTCATGAGCATGGTTCATGCTTCTTGCATGTTAGTTAAAATTTGTGTTTTGGATGGCTATGGACACCTTGAAATTCGCCATGCTCATATATGTATATATATGTTTGCACATGATGTTTTGGTTATGAAGGAAGTGATGAATAAGTTTGTTTAACGAAGAAGATGTTGAAGAATAATTGTGAAATTGCAAGCACAAATCGGCCTAGCACACATATAAGTGCTTGATGCTATATTATAAGTTTTGAGCCACAATATGAAAAGCATTAACTAGTAAAATGCATGCTGTTTTTGTGAGGTATTAAGTGCATAATTGGCCTCAACATGTACATGAATATTCGCCTTGGGTAGCCTATTGAAGGCCTTAGCATTTCCTTGATGCTCAAATAAATTGTATTGAATTGCTTGATGTAGTATAAAATGTGCATGACCATTGTGTATTCAAGTTAAAGAGTGGCCATATGACCATTTAAATTCCTTGTCATATTCGGCCATAAGCTAGCACAATGAGGTTTTAATAAATTGAATTTGTTTGAATTAGCTCAAGAGCTAAGAGGTCCACAATTGGACAAGGGAAGGAAAAAGTGATCGAATAGCCGTAAAAGCCGTTCGACAACATCCGAGGTAAGTCCTCAAGAAGTGACCTTACTTGAATTATGTGAGATGAAATATGGATGTGTATGATTATTGATTATGTGTGTATGAGTATTTGAATTCCACCCGGCTAAGTCCCAAGGCGGATATGCTAATGATTATAATTGTGTTTGAGCCTTAGTAAGGAAAATGAAATATGTATGTCCAATGATTATTGATGTATGTGTGCATGAGAAATTGAATGATATCCGGGCTAAGCCCGAAGACAATTATGCTGAAAATTATATCCGGTTAAGACCAAGGCAATTGTGCTAGTAGCTATATCCGGGCTAAGACCAAGGCATTCGTGCAAGTTGTTAAATCCGGGCTAAGACCAAGGCATTTGTGCAAATCGTGATATCCGGGTTAAGTCCGTGAGGCCTTGGTGCGGGTTATCATAACCGGGCTATGTCCCAAGGCGATTGAACGAGTAGCGACGTCCGGTTAAACTCGAAGGTATGTGATTTGAAAATTATAAGCTTGCTGGAAAATTTCAGCTAATGCACTTGTGAAATTTCCCAATGACAAGGTAAGTGCGGTGTGTGCTTTGCGCGCTAGGAGTAAGAGCGTATGAATATCCGCTCCTATGATGGAGCGAGTTATCGGCCTTAATGAAGCCGTTATTTGTGTATGAACATAAGTGTTGGGATGGTGAAGTAAGTACGATTATGTGAATGTGCATTAATGAAATGATGCATTTGGTTATGTGAATGTATTGCTTTAATTAGAGTTGATTATATTCCTTGAGACTTACTAAGCATAAAAATGCTTACCCGTTGCTTTGGCTCTCGCTTTTCTAGATTTCGCTCAAGCAATCGGATTTGGGATTGTTGAAGTCAAGTCATCCACACTATCAAGCCTCCATTTTGGTATAAATTATTGGTTGAACTTGAGATGGCATGTATAGGACTACCTCATGTTTGTTAAATATGTTGTAATGTAAGTATGTACGGCCATGCGAAAATGGCTCGAAAAAGGAAGCATGAACTTAGACTAATTGTGGTTTGTATATATATATATTTGGTGTCATGATGTGGCTATGGCTTGGAAATAGGAATGTTGGTCATATGATCAGCCATTGGTATGGTTAAAATGATCATATATGAACCTATGTATGGCAAGACTAGTTGATTCATGGAGACTACCAAATAGGTAAGCCCTACCTTAAAACAGATGCTGCCAGCTGCAGTGGCGTGAATGTGAAAAATCACCAAAATTCATAGGAATGGAATTAAATAGTGAATAAGCTATGTAAATGAACCTTGATGAGTCTATTTTCTTATGGAAGAAACGAAATGGTCATAGGAGTTACAGGTTAAGAGATATTAAAGCTATTGTGAGACAGGGCCAGAATGGTTTCTGGGTTCCCTGTCGCAACTTTAAAATTCACTATAAATTATCCAAAAGAATTAGGAGACATACCTTATATGTACAGATTCCATTTTGAGTCTAGTTTCATTAGAAACAAACGGCACCAGCATTAAAGCCCTGCACAGAGAGATATTCAAGTTATACCGCACGAAGGTCAGAGCAGTCGATCCCTGTAACATGGGTGACTTTAACTAATAAACTGTACCAATTGGCCCGACAAAAATTCTAGAAATAAACCCATGGATGGATATATGAGTCTAAATTCAGGAAAATTTACGAAACCAGTTTCCGAGTTTTGAAACTCGAGATATGATTTTAAAGGCGACAGTGACGCAGTTTTTCCAGCCTGACTGGAAATGTCCAATGGATGGGCAAAACAAGTGAACTTAGCTTGCTAACCCTCGTGTCCGACACGGCGATGGTCTCGGGTTCGGGTGTTACAATTTTATTGGTATCGAGCCGGTTTAGTCGATTCTAGGACTACCGTGATGTGTTTGGGGTCTAGCTATACATGCCATTAAATGATGAATCGATAGTGTGGTGATTTCTGACAATTTGACTTTGTGTTTGTTATTAGAATGGATCCCGATCCCAACCGAGCGATAGCTGATGGTGTGAGAGTGTGGCGCCTGCTCCCGCACAAGGGACAGCGCCGACGGACTCTCAACCTATGGCCAGCAATCCGAATGATGAGGCTAGGCAAGCCTTTTATAGTGTGATGAACGAATGGTTTAATCAATACATTCGAACTAACACGGCTGTTCCACAACCTCCATTCCCGACAAATGCAACCCCAACCCACAATACCTCCGGTGACTGACCAAATAAGGTCAAGTAAGCCCCCAGTCGATAGGATTCGAAAACATGGGGCCACTGAATTTAAGGCTACGGATGATGATGATGCCGAGCGAGCTGAATTTTGGTTGGATAACACTATCCGGGTGCTCGATGAGCTATCCTGTACACCCGATGAGTGTTTAAAGTGTACCATCTCCTTGCTACGTGAGTCCGCCTACTATTGGTGGAGTACTCTGACTTCTGTGGTGCCTAGAGAGCAAGTGACTTGGGAATTCTTTCAAACCGAGTTCCGAAAAAAGTATATTAGTCAGAGATTCATCGACCAAAAGCGAAGGGAATTTCTTGATCTTAAGCAAGGTTCTATGTCCGTTACCGACTACGAACGAAAGTTTGTGAGGCTTAGCCGACTCGCGAGAATGCATTTCGTCCGAAGCTATTATGTGTAAACGCCGAGGATGGGCTGAATGATGATATAAGGATGTTCGTTGGCATTCTCGAGATACGAGAGTTCGTAGTACTTGTTGAGCGAGCTTGTAAAGCGAAGAGCTTAGAAAGGAGAAACAAAAAGTTGATGTGGGACCGGAGAATTCGAAGAGGTCCTCGGAAAGTCTCTTCAACAAGCATCGAAGAGATTTCGAGATGATGTGAGCCGGTCTAGAGGCGTTTGGGCTTTTCTAGACGAGGACGCGATCGACCCCTGTGACCACACGAGTCACCTCGATCGCCGGTGGTGGAAATGATCGCCGAGAGAGGCGGAGTGCCCACATTGTGGCAAATGGCATTCGGGAGCTGTTGGTTTCGTGATCGCTCTGCTATAAGTGTGGATCGGCCGACCACTTTATGAAGGATTGCCCGAGGATGCATGAGCAGAATGTAAGTCGAGTGCAAACCCGGTGCTACCATCGCTCGAGGTAGGCCACCTAGAAATATGGGCAATGTCGATGGCGGTCGAGAGGATCTAGAGATGCTACCATCGATTTGAGGCTCGTGCTCTGCTAGGACTTATGCCATACGCGCACGCGAGGATCTTGCCTCTCCGGATGTTATTACCGGTACTTTCACTCTTTTCAATACAAATGTGATTGCTTTGATTGACCCTGGTTCTACTCATTCATATATATGTGAAACCTTAGCATCCATAAGACTTTGCCCATTGAGTCTCTCGAGTTTGTAATTCGGTGTCAAACCCCTTGGGTCATTACGTGCTTGTCAACAAAGTGTGCAAGAAAAGTCCCTAGTGTTCCGAGGTTCTTGTTTTCCGGCGGACTTGATGCTTTTGCCGCTCGATGAGTTCGATGTTATTCTTGGTTTGGATTGGTTGACCATGCACGATGCGGTTGTAAATTGCAAGAGCAAGACTATCGATTTGAGGAGCGCGAATAACAAGATAATACTGGGTTGAGTCTACGGACTTAAAGGAGTTGCCACCGTAATATCGCGATGTTGGCCTAGAAATATGTAAGAAAAGGGTGCGAAGCGTACCTTGCGTCGTGCTTTCGATGACAAGGAATCGAAAAGAAACCCGAATCTGTGCCGTGGTTTGTGAATACCGAATGTTTTCCCGAAGAATTGCCGACTTACCACTGTTCGGAAGTAGAATTTGGCATCGAATTGGTACCGGTACCACTCCAATTTCGATAGCTCCGTATCGTATGGCATTAACGAGTTAAAAGAATTGAAGGTCCAATTGCAAGAATTAACGGATAGAGGTTTCGCTCGACCGAGTTTTTCTCCATGGGGCGCACCAAGATTGTTTGTGAAAAGAAGGACGGAAGCATGAGGTTTTGCATCGACTATCGTCAACTCAATAAAGTGACGATAAAGAATAAATATCTGTTGCCACGAATTGACGATTTGTTTGATCAATTAAAGGGAGCCTTGGTGTTTTCAAAGATAGATTTAAGGTCGGGGTACTATCAGTTGAGGGTCCGAGAATCGGACATACCCAAAACCGCTTTTAGAACGAGGTACGGTCACTACGAATTCTTGGTGATGTCGTTTGGGCTCACTAATGCCTCTGCGGTGTTTATGGATTTAATGAATAGAATTTTCAGGCCATACTTGGATCGGTTCGTAGTTGTATTTATCGATGACATTTAGGTCAATTCGAGAGATGAAACTGAACACCTGAGGCTAGTGTTGCAAATCTTACGAGATAAGCAGTTATACGCAAAGTTTGGTAAATGTGAATTTTGGCTGAAAGAGGTTAGCTTTTTTTTTTGGGGCACGTGGTGTCCGCATCGGGTGTCAGGATGGACCTGAACAAAATTTCGGCCATAGTCAATTGGAAACCTCCGAGGAATGTTACCGAATTTAGGAGCTTTTTGGGGCTTGCCGGATACTATCGACGATTTGTGAAAGGTTTTTCGATGATAGCTGCGCCGATGACGAAACTACTCCAAAAAGATGTTGAGTTCGAGTGGTCGGAACGCTGTCAAGAAAGTTTCGATCGACTAAAAACTTGTTTAACCGAGGCCCCAGTGCTAGTACAGCCGGAGTCTGGTAAAGAGTTTGTCATATACAGTGACGCATCCTTGCTTGGGTTAGGTTGTGTGTTGATGCAAGAAGGTCGAGTTGTGGCTTTCGCGTCGAGACAACTAAAGCCGCATAAGAGAAACTATCCGACCCATGACCTTGAACTAGCAGCCATAATGTTCGCCTTGAAGATATGGCGGCATTACTTGTTTGGAGAAAGGTGTCATATTTATTCGGACCACAAGAGTCTAAAATATTTGATGACTCAGAAAGATTTAAACCTGCGACAAAGACGTTGGCTTGAGTTGTTGAAAGACTATGAACTCATCATTGATTATCACCCGGGAAAGGCCAACGCGGTGGCTGATGCTTTAAGTCGCAAGGCACTGTCTGCTTTGAGAGCGATGGATGCTCATTTATCCGTTTCACCCGAGGAGGTGCTAGTAGTCGAATTAGAGGCCAAACCGTTATTGATTCATCAAATACTTGAATCTCAGAAGGTCGACGCTGAATTGGTCGCTAAGCGAGCCGAATGTGTTTCGGATGAAGAATCGGAATTTCAGATTGACGACAATGACTGCTTGACGTTCAAGGGTCGATTATGTATTCCAAGGAATTCAGAACTTGTTTCGATGATTTTGAGCGAGGCTCACAGTAGTCGAATGTCAATCCACCCGGGTAGTACTAAAATGTACAATGACCTGAAACGCCAATTTTGGTGGCCCGGTATGAAATGAGACATTTCTGAATTTGTTTCAAGGTGTCTGATATGTCAACAAGTGAAAGCGGAACATCAAGTGCCATCGGGATTACTTCAGCCAATCATGATACCTGAATAGAAATGGGATCGAGTGACAATGGATTTTATATCTAGATTACCAGTGTCGGCAAGTAAGAAAGATGCGATTTGGGTCATTGTTGATAGACTGACCAAGTCTGCTCATTTTATCCCTGTCCGCACGGATTTTTCGCTCGATAAATTGGCGAATTATCGTCTCCCAAATTATTCGATTGCATGGGGTGCCTATTTCTATCGTGTCGGATAGAGACCCAAGATTACATCGCTATTTTGGAAGAAATTGCAAGAGGCTTTGGGTACCAAGTTGCATTTCAGCACCGCCTTTCACCCCCAAACCAAGGGTCAATCCGAGCGGATAATTCAGATACTTGAGGATATGTTAAGATGTTGCGTCCTCGAGTTTAGTGGTTCATGGGAACGGTATTTGCCGTTGATTGAATTCGCTTACAACAACAGCTTTCAATCAAGTATTAAGATGGCACCCTACGAGGCCTTGTACGGTCGTAAATGCCGTACACCATTGTTTTGGACTGAGCTTGGTGAAAGTAAGATTTTCGGGGTGGATTTGATTAGAGATGCTGAACAGAAAGTGAAAGTAATCCGTGAAAGTCTGAAGATAGCCTCCGATCGTCAGAAGTCGTACGCGGGCCTGAAGCGTAAGGATATCGAGTATCAGGTGGGTGATAAAGTGTTTCTCAAGGTATCGCCTTGGAAAAAGATACTCAGATTCAGCCGTAAGGGCAAGTTGAGCCCGAGGTTCATTGGGCCATACGAGATATCCGAGCGAGTCGATCCAGTGGCATATCGTTTGATTTTGCCCCCTGAACTCGAAAAGGTTCACGATGTCTTTCACGTTTCGATGCTTCGACGCTATAGATCCGATCCATCGCACGTGATTAGTCCATCAGAAATTGAAATTCAAGCTAATATGAGTTATGAGGAAGAACCGATTCGTATCCTATCACGAGAAGTGAAAGAGTTGCGAAACAAGCGGGTTCCGCTAGTAAAAGTGTTATGGCTCAAGCACGGGATAAAAGATGCTACTTGGGAGACCGAGAACTCTATGAAAGAGCGATATCCAAACCTATTTACCGGTAAGATTTTCGGGGACGAAAATTTCTTAAGTGGGGGAGAGTTGTGACAGCCCAAAATTGACCCTAGTCGGAAGGTGGTCTCGGGACCACAAAACCGAGGCATAAAAATAATTAAAAATTTATTTTGATGCCTATAACATGTGTGTGCTCATGTATGACATTTTATGATGATTGATTTAGTGTTATAAGGGTGAATTCCACAAGAAAGGACTTAGTAATGAACTTTGAAAGTATGATAGGGAAATGTGTGATGACTAATTAAAGCATGCATGCAAAATAATGGACTTGCATGTCAAATTCCCCTTTTATAGGTGGTGGCCGCCATGACAAGGAGGATGGGCTAAACATGTCATGAAACATGTTTTGTTGGTGCATTAGGGTGAAATAATAAACAAAGGTGTATGGGTGATAAAAAATGAAAAAAAATGTGTGTGAGTGTGGTAATCCCCCATTGCCGTGAGTTGTAGAGAAGGAAAGAAAAAAAAATTTTTCATCCTTTCTTTGAGCCAAAACTAAGGAAGAAGGAGGATTTTTGCTTCATGCTTGGTTTGGAAGAGATCTAGAAGGAGATTTGGCTAAGTTTGCATCAAGACTAAGGTATGTATGAGGTTGTGTTAGGAGTTTCATGCATGTTTTGGTTGCTAACTTGATGTGCATGTTAGCCATGGCTCAAATCTTTGTTAAGCCATGGAAATGGTATTTGGCCAAAGTTGTTATGGTGATAAAGCCATTGCATGCTAAGTGTGAAGCTTGATGATGATGCATGCAATGATGGATTGTCTACTCTTGAGTAAGATTTTGAGCTTTCTTTTGTTTTATCATGATTGAAGTTGAAAAGGAGCATGATTGTCATATTCGCCATGATGCATTCATGAGCATGGTTCATGCTTCTTGCATGTTAGTTAAAATTTGTGTTTTGGATGGCTATGGACACCTTGAAATTCGCCATGCTCATATATGTATATATATGTTTGCACATGATGTTTTGGTTATGAAGGAAGTGATGAATAAGTTTGTTTAACGAAGAAGATGTTGAAGAATAATTGTGAAATTGCAAGCACAAATCGGCCTAGCACACATATAAGTGCTTGATGCTATATTATAAGTTTTGAGCCACAATATGAAAAGCATTAACTAGTAAAATGCATGCTGTTTTTGTGAGGTATTAAGTGCATAATTGGCCTCAACATGTACATGAATATTCGGCCTTGGGTAGCCTATTGAAGGCCTTAGCATTTCCTTGATGCTCAAATAAATTGTATTGAATTGCTTGATGTAGTATAAAATGTGCATGACCATTGTGTATTCAAGTTAAAGAGTGGCCATATGACCATTTAAATTCCTTGTCATATTCGGCCATAAGCTAGCACAATGAGGTTTTAATAAATTGAATTTGTTTGAATTAGCTCAAGAGCTAAGAGGTCCACAATTGGACAAGGGGAAGGAAAAAGTGATCGAATAGCCGTAAAAGCCGTTCGACAACATCCGAGGTAAGTCCTCAAGAAGTGACCTTACTTGAATTATGTGAGATGAAATATGGATGTGTATGATTATTGATTATGTGTGTATGAGTATTTGAATTCCACCCGGCTAAGTCCCGGCGGCGAATATGCTAATGATTATAATTGTGTTTGAGCCTTAGTAAGGAAAATGAAATATGTATGTCCAATGATTATTGATGTATGTGTGCATGAGAAATTGAATGATATCCGGGCTAAGCCCCGAAGACAATTATGCTGAAAATTATATCCGGGTTAAGACCCGAAGGCAATTGTGCTAGTAGCTATATCCGGCTAAGACCAAGGCATTCGTGCAAGTTGTTAAATCCGGGCTAAGACCCGAAGGCATTTGTGCAAATCGTGATATCCGGGTTAAGTCCCGTAGGCCTTGGTGCGGGTTATCATAACCGGGCTATGTCCCGAAGGCGATTGAACGAGTAGCGACGTCCGGTTAAACTCCGAAGGTATGTGATTTGAAAATTATAAGCTTGCTGGAAAATTTCAGCTAATGCACTTGTGAAATTTCCCAATGACAAGGTAAGTGCGGTGTGTGCTTTGGCGCTAGGAGTAAGAGCGTATGAATATCCGCTCCTATGATGGAGCGAGTTATCGGCCTTAATGAAGCCGTTATTTGTGTATGAACATAAGTGTTGGGATGGTGAAGTAAGCACGATTATGTGAATGTGCATTAATGAAATGATGCATTTGGTTATGTGAATGTATTGCTTTAATTAGAGTTGATTATATTCCTTGAGACTTACTAAGCATAAAATGCTTACCCGTTGCTTTGGCTCTCGTTTTCTAGATTTCGCTCAAGCAATCGGATTTGGGATTGTTGAAGTCAAGTCATCCACACTATCAAGCCTCCATTTTGGTATAAATTATTGGTTGAACTTGAGATGGCATGTATAGGACTACCTCATGTTTGTTAAATATGTTGTAATGTAAGTATGTACGGCCATGCGAAAATGGCTCGAAAAAGGAAGCATGAACTTAGACTAATTGTGGTTTGTATATATATATATTTGGTGTCATGATGTGGCTATGGCTTGGAAATAGGAATGTTGGTCATATGATCAGCCATTGGTATGGTTAAAATGATCATATATGAACCTATGTATGGCAAGACTAGTTGATTCATGGAGACTACCAAATAGGTAAGCCCTACCTTAAAACAGATGCTGCCAGCTGCAGTGGCGTGAATGTGAAAAATCACCAAAATTCATAGGAATGGAATTAAATAGTGAATAAGCTATGTAAATGAACCTTGATGAGTCTATTTTCTTATGGAAGAAACGAAATGGTCATAGGAGTTACAGGTTAAGAGATATTAAAGCTATTGTGAGACAGGGCCAGAATGGTTTCTGGGTTCCCTGTCGCAACTTTAAAAATTCACTATAAATTATCCAAAAGAATTAGGAGACATACCTTATATGTACAGATTCCATTTTGAGTCTAGTTTCATTAGAAACAAACGGCACCAGCATTAAAGCCCTGCACAGAGAGATATTCAAGTTATACCGCACGAAGGTCAGAGCAGTCGATCCCTGTAACATGGGTGACTTTAACTAATAAACTGTACCAATTGGCCCGACCAAAATTCTAGAAATAAACCCATGGATGGATATATGAGTCTAAATTCAGGAAAATTTACGAAACCAGTTTCCGAGTTTTGAAACTCGAGATATGATTTTTAAGGCGACAGTGACGCAGTTTTTCCAGCCTGACTGGAAATGTCCAATGGATGGGCAAAACAAGTGAACTTAGCTTGCTAACCCCTCGTGTCCGACACCGGCGATGGTCTCGGGTTCGGGGTGTTACATAATACCAACCCATGCTAGCTGAATTTCAATTAGGTCCCTAGCAGCCCATATTTTTTCACATTTTAACCACAAAGTTTCCACATTTCACCATTTAATCCCCAATTTGTATTTTTACTAAAAATCACTTAACCAAACTTGTGTAACTAACATCAAACATTCATAATCTATCATCAATCATTAAAATACATGCTTATTCATCAATATAAACATCCTAAACCTTTAATAGTTTTGCAAATTAGTCCCTGGGCTGGCTAGACCTAGTTGCAACAATCTCAAAAACACAGAAATCAGTAAAAACCGAGTAATAAAACACTTACATGCATGGATAGCTATGGTCAAATGCTTCAAAACCTTTCCATGAAGTTTTCAAGGTTAACTTTCGGTGGTTAAAACACTTAGGAAGATGACCATATGTTTCTTTATTATTTTAACTTAAGTTATTTTATAATTTACTAATTTATCCTTAATTAAAACATTAAAATTTCATATAAACCATGTACATAAATGTCCA
This sequence comes from Gossypium arboreum, assembly GCF_025698485.1. NCBI lineage: Eukaryota > Viridiplantae > Streptophyta > Magnoliopsida > Malvales > Malvaceae > Gossypium > Gossypium arboreum. The sequence goes on along the minus strand of NC_069070.1, from coordinate 48,195,436 downwards.
CCCACCTTAATAATGGTCTAATTAAAAAATACGGAACTCCATTTTAATATTCCATAGCTATTAGATACCTTTAACTAATAGAACGTAATTTTTACACTTTACGCCATTTAGTCCTTTTCATTAAATTAAACACTCAAATGATAAAATTTTTGAATGAAACTTTCACACAAACATACTATCATGCTGTAGATATTAAAATAATAATAAAATACTTATTTTGACCTTGGATTTGTGGTCCTAAAACCATTATTTTGATTTGACTAAAAATGAGCTATTACACTTTCCAAACAAGTAAAAAAGAGATCACTTTAGATTTTCTCAAGAAAAATAACATGCTGAGTTTAGATAAAAGAGATAATGATTTTTTAGAGAAAATAGATAAACTTTTTCCATGCCATCATCATGACCAATGTGGTCTTCGAGATTCGGCTATAACGTCTAAGCTGAGTTTAAAGGGTTACACAAAATCATCTAGTTAAGTAGCTCCCAAGGAGTTATGCTTAAGTTAGAATGATGGCCAAATGTTACATGACTTTTAGTATGTGTGAATGCTTAAGGTTATGTTTATGTACTAATTGGATAGAAATCCATGTCCTTACTAGTTGATCATGATCAAACCAAGGTGGCTTGATTTAATGGGTGTAGGAATTATTGTTGCAATGACTTACAGATGTTTTCAAGGTTTAATGTAAGACATATGAATCATCTTAATGCATATTGTAATGTTACAAATTTTTCTTAATAAAAAGATATTAATATATGAATTTTTATTTTTAGTTCGAGATTAACACCAACTCCCTTATTGAACGTACTCACTGAAAACAAATTGAATAGAAATAACTACAGGGAATGAAAAAGAAACCTAATAATTGTCCTGAGCTGTGAGAAACATAAAACAGTTCTTGATATTAAGTTCCCACTGACCACTCAAGCTGAGGCGAGAAAAGCTGGGAAGAGTCTAATGAGATAGCTTGTTGCTATATGCTGACAAGCGTGACTAATACTTTGTATAAGTAACTGGAAAGCTGTAAGATTGCTAGAGTGACTCTAGATAAGCTAGAAGACACGTTTGGAGGCCAATATGCCTTGGCTTGATAGTCTTCCATAACTACCTTGATAAATGCCCAACAAAAGCCCAACACTTCAGTCAAAGACCATATGGTCACTTTTATGGGCTACTTTTTTTATGCCACGGATAATGACCAATCTGGACCAGAATACTCAAATTGAGATGGTGTTCAAAAGCTTGTCAAAGGATTTTGTTGGTTTTCGGGCCACATATAACCTTGAGAAAAAAACCTAATGCTTACACAACTCATGAAGGAGTTACAATCCTATGAGTTGGTGTTGAACGATGATCATCTGGTCTGAAGAGAAAAAGTGAATATAATCATCTATTCTTCTTCAAAAGGGAAGGGAAAACATGCTAAGAAAGTGAAGGCTAAGGTCTTTGGGCCACCACAAGTGGAAAGGAAGAGAATCAGAAAACCTAAGGACTTATCTAAGTCTAAATGTTTCTTCTGCAATAAGAAAAGACAATTTAAGGTAAACTATAAAAAGTGGAAGGAATATCTAGCAACCAAAGGCAAATGTATGGAACTCTTGATGATAGAAGCTTGTTTAGTGGAAGATTCAATAGACCTCTAGGTCATTGATTTAGGATCCACTAATCATGTTTGTGTTTCTCTACAGAGTTTCGAGGAGACAAAAAATCTTAGAGATAAGAGCTTATTGTTGTAGACCGTGATCGAGACAAGTGTGGTAGCTAAAGTAATGGGAGATGTACATCTTTATTTTGATATTTTAGAAAGATTACTTTAAGAGACATTTTCTATGTACCAAGTTTCAAAAGAAACTTAATTTTCATTGCATGTTATTATAAAGACGGCTTGACCGTGACTTTTAATAATGAAATTGCAATATTTAGAAATCGCAATCTTATCTGTAATGGATGGATGTCAAATAATCTCTATTTTATCAAACCAAAGATGTACACACTGCTTGAGTCTAAAATATTGAATAAAAGGCTTAAAAATTCTCACTTTAATGAGACGTACCTTTGGCATTTTAGACTTGGTCGTATTAATTGAGAAAGAATCACTAGGCTTGTGAAAGATGACATTTTAAGTTTAGCTAAAGAAGTTGATCTTCCACAATGTGAATATTGCTTGGAAGGTAAGATGACTAAGAAATCTTATAATGCAAAAGGAACGAGGTTCGAAAAACCCCTAGAACTTGTGCACACTGACATATGTGGCCTCACGAGCATTAGTCCAACAGGTGGTTACAAGTACTTTGTAACCTTTATTAATGACTATTCCAAATATAGTATGTATAACTGATGCATCACAAAAGTGAAACCTTTGATTAGTTCAAAGAGTTTCATCAAGAAGTGGAAAAACAACTAGGTTTACCCTTAAAGGCACTTCAGTTTGATCGAGGTGGGGAATGTTTATATGATGAGTTCTTAGGGTACCTAGAACAACGGAAATGTGCAAGTGTGCAAAATCGCTTCAAGTTATAAAGTGACAAGTAAATGTTGAGTTATCGTGCCCATAGGGACTGTGAAAAGAATTATTTATGAATGCAATTAAAAACACTTTGGTGAAGAAAATTATTTTGATTTGAGGAGGTGATTAAAAACTAAGACTTTAACTAAGTAAAATAAATTAAAAGGAAATAAATGTTCCAATGCACGATTTCAAAAGATGATTTTAATAAAGATGACATAATTGTGTTAGATTAATTACATTTCTTAACTTAAAATTATTAAACTCATGTTCATGTTGTTACTAATAAAATGATGACAACTCAGTAATTTGCTAACTTATGAACAGACTCATCTACCAAAATCCATTTATCTCTTGACTATATCAATATGTCAATTCAACTGATTGAACAAATTTTAATCAGCAAATGTGTTAATGCACATACATACTTATGAAATCAAAATAGTCTCTTGTTCATATCTCTATGCCAATTCAAACAATTAATTCAATTTTCATAAGCACATAAAAGATTACGTGAGGTAACAATGTATCTCTACCTTGAAAAGGTTTAATCACAATAATCTTGCAAGTTATGTAAGACTAATGTATTGTTAGATACCGTTGCTAATTTAACCCTCAGGTACCTTAGATAATTAAACATGAACTAATTAAGTATTGTGTCAATTAATTACAATTTCAATCCGTTTAAATAATTAATTCATTAGTGACCTTACAATTGTAATGCAAAAATAACTTAGTCATGGTTGTACTTAATCAAACATCTTACCAAGACCTATAACAACACAAACACAATTATAATAAATTAAGTGAACAAAATGCAATCAACCTAACACGAATTAAATTTAAGCCATATTAATTAAATTAAACATATCAACATCACAAATATTCATAGGCATGTTCATAACAACAACAATCAAATTAAAATGATAAGGAACAAGAATCAAATCTTGTGTTTCTCCGAGGCTTAACTAGTTTGCTCCTCCTTCTCCGCTTGTCTTTGTTGAGCTACTGCTTCCATGTACACTTGAATGATGCTTCCAATGGTGGTTGAAAGACTCTTTATCAAGAGGTGAAATCGATAAGGGAATGAGGGAAAAATGAAGATCAAGGAAGGGGTTTTAAAAGGAGAGAGTGAGAGAAAAGTGAAAGGATGAAAGGGTTTGAGATGTGTTTGAAGTGAACAGCCAAGTGAGATATTTACAGGTTGAGTAGGCTGCTAAAAATATCAAAAATTTAGCAACCATAGAGTCCCCCCATGGCTGGCCAAACATGTGGCAAGTTTGAAGGTTTCAAACTTGCTATTTTAAGGTAGGGGCAAATCTAGGAAAGCATAAATAGTGGAGGGGTTTGAATGCAAATTGAAGGATTCTTCAAGGGATATTTTGCAAGCTAAATAATCAGCCAAAAAATCTGATTAGGTCAGCATGTGGGACAGTTTTGGGCTGCCCAGTGCTCAGTTGGATTGGTTTTCTTAATTCAGCTTAACTACGTCTTTTTTTCATAAATAATTAATAATAATTTATTTAACCCAAATTAAATTGGATTAAAATTAAAATTAACTATATTATGAATTAATATTCATAATTTGGACAGTTTTAGGTTGAAAAATTAAATTGCCTTGATGCTTCAGAATCGCTTTTCGGTTTTGCGATTTTAGTAGTGTCTGTCGAGTCAATTTTCGCCATTTGTGCGAATTTGTCAAAAATGAACAAAATTAATAAAAAATTTATATAAAATTAATTAAAATTTAATATTTTAATAATTTGATTGAAATTTAATTATTTTATAATTATTATATTTTTTGACAAGAATTTTACCAAAATTGCATGAATTTGAGTTAAAAAGGGCATGGAAAAGTGTGTATATTTTCGTGTTTCCACACCTCCAAACTTAATTCATTGCTCGTCCCAAGTAATGCACAAATTGAAAAGAATTTCTCAGAAACTGTAACACTCCAAACTCGTCCTAGAAGTTTGGCTCGAATCTGGCATGTCACATTGAAGTGTTTTTCGAAAACCATGTTTCCATTAAAAATCCTTCTTAATAATTAAAAACTTATACCCTTTTTAAACCTTGTTAGAAACCTCAGCTGAATAACATTCTTGACAACTTTGTAAAAATCTTGGCAATTGCGGAAGCTTGATTTAAAAACAATTGCAGTTATGTGATGTTTTGAACAACAATAGTTGCTTTGGAAAACCATGTTCTAATACTAGCAATTATAAGAACAATAAATAAAATTCCAAATTTGAAATCCAGAAAATTGCAACTACAACCCACATAAAACATTTAAAAGTAATAATCAAAACTATAAAATAAACAGTGTGTGTGGCTTCCTCCGAGCCCCTCGCAGCCCCAATCCGTCTAAGGCTGAAAATTACCTGAAAGGTTAATAAACGGGGTGAGTTTACGAAAACTTAGTGTGAAATCCCCTACTATAAAAGGAACAGTCAGTCGTATAAAAGAATTAAAAGTCTGGCCCCAGCCTTACTTACAGTTTCAATACCAATTGGGCCTTAGCCCATTATAACAGACAGTACCAGATGGGCTTTAACCCATTATAGAATAAGAAACATTATCAGAACTAGAATCAGAATCAGAATCAGAATTAGGTGACGAATCGAATCGAATCGATGAGGTAATGAATCAAAATCGAATCGATGTCGTAATGTAATAAAAATCGAATGTGAATGCAATCCCAACCCAACCAAATATAACCAACCGTTACATTCCACTCGTACCAGCCCTACACTCCATGTGGGAATAGCTCAACCCATCCAAATTACACTCCACGGTTGCAAGATTGTCGCTCGGTTATCGAATATTGTGATAGAGTCACCAGAACAGATATTAGTGGTATAGCCACCAGAAACAGGTAATGTGGCAAAGCCACTTAACAGAATACGTGGCACAAAGCCATCGATAACTGCATTATGTTAGGCACATAGCCATCAACTAGAGTAATATAACCGGCACACAGCCTTAGGTAAATGTGATCGACACAGAGTCGTCAATAACCATATATTGGCACATAGCCATAGGCAAATACGTTTGGCACACAGCCATAATCAGGTTGGCACAGAGCCATATGTAGGTTGACACAAAGCCATAATCAGAAGGCTTTAAGCCATCGGTAGCTGTATCATGTTAGGCACATAGCCATCAGTGACGGTAATATAGTTGGCACATAGCCTCGAATTGGAATCAACGCTTTTTTGCATTCATTGCATTCATGCATCGGCATTGCATCACACGTACTAAAACTCACAAAAAACCCTAAAAATCATGGCAGTTACCCTGGAACATCGTTACGGTACAAGAGGAAAAACAAGAGCAATGGATCAAAGGTTAGAGAGATTGGAACAAATGCAAAAAGAGATGCAGGATCAATTACAAACACATATGCAAGAACAGCTTGCCAAAATCCAGCAAGATATGAGGGACCATATGTTGGAGTCCCAAAAAAGCATGATGGACCAATTAACTCGTCTATTGGCTGGCAGATTAGAAAAAGGGAAAAGCCCTTTGATCAATGTGGGAGAAGATAATGAAGATCCTACCTACCCTCCGGGTTTTGCCCCAGCGGACGTTCAGACACAACCTGACATGTACCCAAGAAGGCCATCGGTCACAATTAGGCCCCAAACATTTCAGGCCGGTGTTTCAGCACCGATGAATTATCAGGTTGGCTCGGGCTCTAATCCACGGGACAACCCAACCAACCCTGTGGTCCTCAATCTTGATGAAGTAACAGAAGCAGAAAAGACAAGGGTAGAACTCCCGAGAGAGCTTGAAGAAAGGTGTAGATGGTTGGAAGAAAAATTTAAAGAAATGGAAAGCACCGACTATCGTGGTGGAATCGATGCTAAGGAATTAAGTTTAGTTCCGGACCTGGTACTCCCTCCCAAGTTCAAAACTCCGAAATTTGAGAAATACAACGGGACTAGCTGTCCCAAAGCTCACATCACTATGTTCTGCAGACGAATGGCAGGCCATGTCAATAATGACCAACTATTAATTCACTGCTTCCAAGAAAGTCTGGTTGGGGTTGCTTCTAGATGGTACAACTAATTGAGTCACGCCCAGATCAGTTCATGGAAAGATTTAGCACAAGCCTTCATGAAGTAGTACGGTCATATGGCGGACATAGCCCCTTATAGAATCACTTTACAGAATATGGAGAAAAAGCATAATGAGAGCTTTAGGCAGTACGCCTAGCGATGGAGAGAAGTGGCCACACAGGTCCAACCCCCTCTGTTGGAAAAGGAAACCACTATGCTCTTCATCAATACCCTGAAGGCACCTTTATTTAACCACATGCTAGGTAGCGCAACTAAGAGTTTTTCGGACATAGTAATGTCTGGAGAAATGATAGAAAATGCCATAAGATGTGGGAAAATAGAGGCTGGGGAAAACACTAAGAGGTCAGCGCCGAGAAAGAAAGAGCATGAGGTGAATAATGTGAGCTCATATTCGAAATCGATCACCGTAAGCCAACCAAGGTCGACAACTACTAGACAGCAGGGCCCACCCAGACCAGAGCCCAACACAAAACAAAATAGGGAGAAACTTCAATTTACGCCCATTCCAATGACGTACAAGGAGTTATACCAGAGTTTATTTGATGTACATGTCGTGTCTCCCTTCTATCTGAAGCCAATGCAACCTCCATACCCCAAATGGTATGACGCAAATGCCCAATGCGAATACCATGCGGGAGCCACAGGACACTCGATAGAAAACTGCACCACTTTCAAGAAATTGGTTGAAAGACTCATCAACATGGGGATTGTGAAATTTGATGATGCATCCAATACAGAGAACCCATTAGCTAACCATGGGGATAAGGGAATAAATGTGATAATCGAGAGTTTGGGGAAAGAAATAAAGATGAGTATTGCAAAAGTGAATACCCCGTTGGAGGAAGTTTGGAAGAAAATGGTGGAAAGAGGGTTGATAGCACAAAATTCAGGGGTCAAACCTCGAGAAGCGGAGAATTATTGCGAGTTCCATGATCAAGAGGATCACGAGATTCAGAAATGCAGCGAATTCAGGGCTTTGTTACAAGGATTGATGGATAATAAGGAGCTGGAATTCTTCAAATATGTCGGGAGCCCAGAAGAAACAGATGTGTGTGCCTCCGAAGAAGGATCAATGAAGGGTGTTTACAAAGCCAACCACCCAGTGGTTATCATATCACGTCCGAAAATGAATGAAGCTGGGGCACAAGTTGCTCCAAAGGTCGTGATCCATAAGCCCGTTGCTTTCCCTTACAAGGATAGCAAAAGGGCACTGTGGAACTACAGTTGCAATGTGACATTCCCGAGAGAGGAGACCCCGATTAATGCATCAGAGGAAATTCAAGACGAGGGTTTTTATACGCGCAGCGGAAGACGTTATACCCCAAGTACAAAATTTGAACAGGCTAAAGAAAAATCATTAGCAATTGAGTAAAAGAAAGAGAAGCCGGCGAGGCCTGAACCGACTGTTACTGAATCAATGACTGACAAAGAAGCCAAGGAATTCTTAATATTTCTAAAGCACAGCGAATATAGTGTTGTAGAACAGTTGTACAAACAGCCAGCACGTATATCGATACTGGCCTTACTTTTAAGCTCCGAAACCCATCGCAGCGCATTAAAGAAAGTGCTGAATGAAACTTATATTGCTAATGATATCTCTGTAAACAAACAGGACCGCTTAGTCAACAATATAAGTGCTGACAACTTCATATTCTTCAATGACGATGAGGTACCGCCAGGGGGCCGAGGATTAACTAAAGCTTTGCACATCACGACTCGCTGTAAATGGTACACATTACCGGGGGTATTGATCGATAATGGGTCTACACTGAATGTCCTACCCCTATCTACGCTGAATAGGTTGCCAGTGGATAGTTCCCATATGAAGACATGCCAAAGTGTAGTGAGAGCATTTGATGGAACGGAAAGGAAGGTAATGGGGAGAATTGAAGTACCCCTCTTAATTGGGCCGAGCACGTATGAGGTAGATTTCTTGGTCATGGACATTAAGCCTTCGTATAATTGCCTATTGGGGAGACCATGGATACACTCGGCAGGGGCAGTCCCTTCATCGCTGCACCAAAAGTTGAATAGTGACAGAAGGTCGGTTAGTAACGATCAATGCTGAAGAGGACATCATCGCGACAATAACCAGTGACGCCCTATATCTCGAGGCAAATGATGAAGCAATCGAGTGCTCTTTTCGATCTTTGGAGTTTGTGAACGTGACATTCATCACCGAAGGAAATAAGATTCCAATACCCAGGTTATCTGAGACTACAAGAATGGGACTATAGCTAACTATTGGAAAAGGGGCTCTACCCGGAAGAGGACTCGGGAGATACCTCCAGGGAAGGATTAATGTACCAATGATGAAGGACAAACAAGACCGTTTTGGGTTAGGGTTTAGGCCGGACATGAAACAAAGAAAGAAGGAACTTGAGAAGAAGCAAGAAAGAAGGAGAGCGCGATTGAGCGGGGGAGAAATCGAATGGGAACCAATGATCTTCCCCATATATCGAAGACTTTTGTGTGCGGAGGGTCATTCACTCGAGCGAAAGACGCGTCGGAAAGGAAATCTTGGAAGGAATGATGGAGAGTTTGGACATCAACGCCACATATGAAGAAGGAACTGGGTAGAGAATTTGTCGGGCATTCGCCCTATGAGTGAAGCGTTACGAATAATTGGACTGTGGAAGAGATTTCTGTAGTCTTTAGAACTAACTCAGAGTAATGTCCAAAACACACTTATTGCTCTAGGCCTAGGAGTAAGAAGTGTCCTTTTGTGAAATAGGCTTATGTTTGAAATCGTTATTTCAATAAAATGCATCCTTTTGACTTATTCCATGCAAATATTCTTTTATTCTTTCATTCATGATCATACCCTACATATCTTTGTTCTTAGATTCTCTTGTTCTTTGTATCTTCCTTCGCACCTACAACAGGTCTCCAGATATCAATGATGTCAGTGACGTTGCTACTCATTCAGAGTCTGCTTTTGAGCGGGATATGTGTCTAGAAGGATCTCAGGACTTTGAGGATGGCGGAGACTGTAACTTATCCCTTGATTTGTTAAGGATGGTAGAACACGAGGAGAAACAGATTCTACCCCATAAAGAGACCGTAGAAATTGTGAACTTGGGAGATGAACTGGAAAGGAAAGAAGTAAAGATCGAAGCTTGCATTACCACAGAGACAAAGCGGGACCTCATTGAGTTACTCTAAGAGTTCAAAGATGTCCTCGTATGGCCATATCAAGATATACCTGGGTTAAGTACTGACATTGTGGTACACAGGCTCTCCATCAAAGAAAAATGCAAACCAGTTCAGCAAAAGCTTCGAAGGATGCGGCCCGATGTTTTGTTGAAAATAAAAGAGGAGGTCAAGAAACAATTTGAAGCAGGCTTCTTACAAGTAGTTAAGTACTCGGAATGGGTAGCCAACATTGTCCCCGTCCCTAAAAAGATGGAAAGGTACGGATGTGTGTAGACTACAGAGACTTAAACAAAGCCAGCCCGAAAGATAATTTCCCGTTGGCTCATATTGACACTTTAGTGGATAACACGGCAGGCTACTCACTCTTCTCCTTCATGATGGTTTCTCGGGGTTTAATCATATCAAGATGCATCCTGAAGACATGAATAAAACCATATTCGTGACTATGTGGGGAACCTTTTACTATAATGTGATGCCGTTCAGATTGAAAAATGCGGGAGCAACGAGCTATGGTAACCCTATTCCATGATATGATGCATAAAGAAATTGAAGTCTATGTCGACGACATGATCGCCAAATATCGAACCGAAGAAGAGCATGTGCAAGTCTTGAGAAAATTATTTTTTAGGTTGAGGAAATTCCAGCTGAAACTCAATCCAGTGAAGTGTACCTTCGGGGCCAGGTCTGGAAAACTACTTGGATTCGTAGTTAGTGAAAAAGGGATTGAGATTGACCTAGATAAAGTCAAAGCCATACAAGAGTTACCTCCGCCGCGTACTCAAAAGGAAGTTCGGGGATTCCTAGGAAGATTAAATTACATCGCTCGGTTTATTTCACAACTAACCGAGAAATGTGACCCCATATTCCGTCTCCTTAAGAAACACAACCCTGGTGTTTGGGACGAGGAATGCCAAAAGACCTTTGACAAGGTTAAGCAATATTTGTCTAATGCCCCAGTGTTGACACCACCTAGTCCAGATAAACCACTGATACTGTATTTGACGGTATTTGAAAATTCTATGGGATGCGTGCTTGTCCAACACGATAAATCAGGAAGGAAAGAAAGGCGATATATTACCTCAGTAAAAAGTTCACTGAGTCCGAGACGAGGTACTCATTCATTGAACGGTTGTGTTGTGCCTTAATCTGGACAACCCGAAGACTGAGACAATACATGTTGTATCACATAACTTGGCTAATCTCTAAAATGGATCCTTTGAAGTACTTGATGGAGTCGACTGCTTTGAACGGGAGGATGGCCCGATGGCAAATTCTACTTTCTGAATTCGATATAGTCTATGTGAACCAGAAGGCCGTAAAGGGGAGTGCAATAGCAGATTTCCTAGCCAGCAGAGCCCTAGAGGACTACGAGCCTCTAAACTTTGACTTCCCAAATGAAGATCTAATGTACATAGCAACCACTGAAGAAGACCCTCAAGAAGGTCATCCTTGGAAGCTAAACTTTGACGGAGCATCAAATGTCGTGGGCAATGGAATCGGGGCAGTCCTGGTATCCCCGAACGGAGATCATTATCCCTTCACTAGTAAATTGGATTTTGACTGCACAAACAATATGGCATAATATGAGGCATGCATCATGGGAATACGTGCAGCCATAGAACGTAAAATCAAGGTGTTAGAGGTATATGGAGATTCTGCCCTAGTGATTTATCAACTCAAAGGTGAATGGGAGACAAGAGACCCCAAATTGATCAATTACCGGAGGTTGATCCTTGAGTTAATTAAAGAGTTTGATGATATTGTCTTCTACTACCTCCCATGAGAAGAAAATCAGATGGTTGACGCCCTAGCAACTTTAGCTTCTATGATCAAGGTGAACCAACTAGAGGATGTGAAACCAATCCAAATGAGCATTTATGAAGCTCCGGCTCATTGTTACAACCTCGAAGAAGAAGAAGAAATTGATGATCACCCTTGGTACTACGATATCCTGCGATATGTGAAGAATCGTGTGTACCCCGATCAAGCTACCGAGAATGACAAAAGAATGTTGAGAAGACTAGCCCATGACTATGTCTTAGATGGGGAGATCCTATACAAAAGAAGTAAGGATCAAGTATTGTTGAGATGTGTAGATGCTATAGAGGCTAAGAAAATCTTAGAGGAAGTCCATGAGGGCGTCTGTGGGACACATGCTAATGGGTTTACAATGACCAGGCAAATTATGAGGTTTGGATATTATTGGTCCACCATAGAAGGAAACTGTATTAACTACGCCAAAAGATGTCATAAGTGCCAAATCTATGGAGACAAGATTAATGCACCTCCCTCACCTCTGCATGTCATGACTTCGCCATGGCCTTTCTCGATGTGGGGCATGGATGTGATTGGGCCAATTTCACTGAAAGCTTCAAATGGCCATTGTTTCATCTTTGTAGTCATCGATTATTTCACCAAGTGGGAGGAAGCCGCTTCATATGCCAATGTTACAAAATCGGCAGTTAGCAAGTTCCTAAAAAAGGAAATCATTTGTCGATATAGAATGCCGAAAAGGATCATATCTGACAATGCATTGAATTTGAACAATAGCATGATAGCGGAAGTCTGCAGTCAGTTCAAGATCAGACACCACAACTCGTGCCGTATCGCTCAAAAATGAACGGTGCAGTTGAGGCAGCTAATAAAAACATTAAGAAGATCGTGGGGAAAATGACTGAAACTTATAAAGACTGGCATGAGAAGTTGCCATTCGCCCTCTATGCTTATCAAACGTCTGTCAGGACTTCTACCGGGGCAACGCCTTTCTCATTGGTCTATGGAATGGAGGCGGTTTTACCTATCGAGGTCGAGATTCCTTCCCTCAGAGTTTTGTCAGAAGTAAAGTTAGATGAAGCAGAATGGATCCAGTCCCGATATGATCAGTTGAATTTGATTGAAGAAAAGAGGCTAAGGGCTATCCGTCATGGTCAGATGTACCAAAAGCGAATGATGCGAGCTTACAACAAAAAGGTTCGTCCTAGAGAATTCCACGAGGGAGACCTAGTATTGAAAAAGATCCTCCCCATACAAAAAGATTTCAGAGGAAGATGGATGCCTAATTGGGAAGGACCTTATGTGGTAAAGAAAGCCTTTTCTGGAGGAGCATTGATATTGGCTGAAATGGATGGCAAGACCTTACCCAATCCCATGAATTCGGACTCGGTTAAGAAATACTTCGCCTAAAAAAAAAAAAAAAAAAAAAAAGGAGAGGCCAGGGTGAAAACTCGCAAAGAGCACCTTGAGACCAAAGGGATTTTGAATTGAAAACCCATAAAGGGCGATTCAAATTTTGATCAAAGGTGGGGCATGCGATGGTCTTATGATACCTAAAATTAACAAGGAGGAGAGATGTTACATTTTGGGGCATCTATAAGAGTACTCTAGATCCCGTAAACACATATTGGGCAAAAAAGGAGTCCTCAAGAAGCCAGTGCAGAGAAGCTCACGTTACGATATCTGGAGCACCTATTCCCTTCTTATTCATTTTGTATTTCAGCAATGTTTGTTGACCATGATGAATCTATTCCCTTCAAATTTTGTTTCTGATAAATTTCAATTCTATCATTACTATAATCTTTTTCAAGCATTTTGCATTTAAATGATGATTAATGGACTAAAAGTCATTTTCACAAAAAGAGTTCTACATATTGCTCTGAAAGTTTCTAAATAGTACAGGAACCTAAAACAGGACTATTATTTGGAACTAACCAAACTCAAAGATTGGAAGCATATGAGAAGAAAGAGTTTAAGTTGAGACTACCTCTTCAGGTTTTCTGTTCAAAATTTGAGCTAAACAAGAAGACAGGGTACCATTTCAGTGAAAGAACCTTGATGAACAAAGAGCAATGGCAACCTAAACATTAAAAGGGATTCTCGCTCACAACATGTTGCACATATACATTCAGAGATTATTCGTAACGCATCTGATTAGGAGCATTTGATTCATTTTGATCATAGCATCCTAATTCGTTGGCATAAGCATAAATACATAGAACTGATTCTACAGGTCATGTTCCTAGAATCAGTGAATTCACCAGACCTTAACCCCCTAAGCAGTAGGGTAATAGGCTGAAAATCACAAATCTCGTCTCCCTGAAGTTGCAGTGGAACAGATCAAATCCAGCGAATCCTATCTTCCTGAAGCCTCAGCGAAGCAGATTGAAGTCACTAGTCTTATCTCCCTGAAGTGCAGTGGAGCAGACTAAAGTTACAAGTCTCATCTCCTTGAAGTCACAGTGGAGCAGACTAAATGTACAAATCTTAAACCCCTAAGCAGTAGGGTAACAGATTGAATTCAAAGGGCTTTAACGCCCTAAGCAGTAGGGTAACAAGCCAAATTTGCAGATTTTATCACCCTAAGCAGTAGGGAAACAGATGGGAATTAACCCCCTAAGCAGTAGGGTAATAGGCTAAAAATCATAGATCTTGCCTCCCTGAAGTTGCAATGGAGCAGATCAAATACATCGAATTTTGCCTCCTCGAATGCTGTGAAGCAGATTAAAACCACCAAGCTTTAATCCCCTAAGCAGTAGGGTAACAAGCTGAAGTTTATAGATATTATCGCCCTAAGCAATAGGGTAACAAGCCAAATTTTCAAACCTTTAACCCCCTAAGTAGTAGGGTAACAGGTTGAGCTTACAGATCTAAACCCCTAAGTAGTAGGGAAACAGATCAATGATGACAAGCCTTAACCCCCTAAGCAGTAGGGTAACAGGCTGAAAATCAAATATCTTCTCCCTGAAATGGCGTTGGAGCAGCTAAAAGCCACAGCAGATCTCCTTGAAGTTTCAATGGAATTGATCGAAGCTACAGCAGATCTCCTTGAAGTTTCAGTAGATTAAGCGAAGCTACAGCAGATCTCCTTGAAGTTTCAATGGAATTGATTGAAGTCACGTGTCTTATCTCCATCGAGTTGCAGTAGAGCAGATCAAAACAAACCTTACCTTCTTGAATTTGCAGTAGAGCAGTGAAGCGAAGTGAAGCAACAAGATTGGAATAAAGCTACCTGGAGAAAAGGAGCGCTAAACAAGTCCAGAAACTGTGAGATCGGGCAAAATTGGTCTTTCTTAATTCTTTGCTCTGTTCTCGTTACACGACAACAAGCAAAGAGGGGCAGCTGTACAAGCCCAATTTTGGGCCCAAAACCCCAAAACCCACTAAGCCAATAACCCCATGCCCACACACACAACAAAAGAAAAAGCTAAGGAAACCCTAGCTGTTCAGCACATGCTCCCCATCCCATCCACCACCAACGACTGCAAGCACCGCCACTGTGCCACCGCCCCACTTACGCCTGCAACATTAAAAAAGGAGAATAGATAGATATTAAAAAAGGGAAATGTAATGGCTATTTAAAAGCCAAATCAAAAAACCATTATAACATTCAGACACTTTGATGAAATAATAAGCAATATTAGACAAAAAAAAAACAAAACAAAAAACTTAAGAATCAAAGCAAAAAACAGATCGATCGGAGACTAAGCCGAAGGTTTATCCCTATTTCTCTTCATTTTTTTTTCTTTTTTTTGAATCCATTCGTACATACAATTTTCACCCTATTTTAAAACAGCATATATACTAAATACAAACATATAGAAAACACAAAAAAAGGGAGAAAATTTTACCTTTTTTGAAACTCCGGCCACCGGTGACGGTGGCGCACGGCATTCTGGCGATCGGCCGGTGATCGGCCCCCTGGCCGAGAATCGCCCCTCTCCTCTCTCTCTCCCCTTTTTTTCTCCTCAGCAGCTAAAATGAAATTTTTAGAAATTTTCAGGCTTTTATAGCCTACCAAAACGGCACCGTTTTGGTGCCCACTTCAAAATGCTAAAACGGTGTCGTTTAGCTGCCCTGATCCGAGACCCGACTCCGACCTGTCCCAGGATCCGCGCGTTTTCGTTTAAGGGTCTAATTGCGCTCAAGACCCTTCCGCTTTTTTCACGTTTTGTAATTAAGTTTTATTTAACTTTAATTTGACCCTAAAATTTATTTCGTTTTCAATTCGGTCCTCCTTCCAGCGACATCGTTTTAAGGGTTTGGATAAATTTCCCTTTTGGCCCTCTGTAGTCGCGCTCGCATTCAAAAAGGTCCCCTCCTTTATATTTATTTTAAGATCGGCCCCAGGACTTCATGTTTATTTCGGATTTAGTCCTTTTTTGAGATTAATGTGGTTTTTGGAATTATTTTCACCTTTTCATTACACATATTATTCATTATTCTATTTACTATTTTTGTATTATTATTATTATTAACGTATTTTACTATTATTTAAACATTTTTAGTTTTGATTAATACTTAAATATATATATTTATAGTTGTTTTATATATGTATTATTATGCCTAATATATATTGTATGTATGCACATTTAACACCATATTGTACACATATTAATACCACATTATATACATGTTTGCCCCTGTTTGTGTGTATTATTAATATTAATATATGTTTTATTATATATCTTTAACATATATATACGTATACATTTATATTATTATTATTATTATTATTATTATTATTATTAGTTTTGATATTATTGTTTTATTAAATACATTCGTGTCATATATACATACTTTTAATATATATGTTATACTTCATATTATGCCCATGTAAATTAATATTACATCTTGTATATCATTTTATTATAGTTTTATATGTTGTAAATATCATATTGTGTCCTATCATGTATATTATTAGGCCATGTATATGTTTTAATATATTATGTGTATACTCTTTTGGTATTTCACGTACATATTATGTATAAACATTCAATATTATCATATATTTAATTTCAATATATATTTACACAATGTTTCTTTATTATTATCATTATCTACGTATTATTACTATTATTATTATTATTCCTTCCGTTACCATCACTATGATATTATTATTTTTATAACATTTTATATAATTATCTATACACTATTGCTTTTACACTAACTAATAATATATATACATTTTTGCGTACATATTTTGCTTATATATATCATTACCCACGATATTATCGTTTCATCACCTATTTATACCTTCGTAAATTCTTTCAAGCCTCATTCATTGTTTGCATTATTATTATTAATATATATATATACTATGTAAAATTATATTATGTATACATTCTATATTATGCATATGTACCTTGTAATATTGTACTATTATTATTATGTATATATATGTTTCTATATTTCTTCTTATTTTATTATCATGCATATACTTTAGTACACATAATATCATTATTATTGTTTTCATTATCATCTTATGTTACCATTATTTATTTATTTATTTGCTTGCGTGTTCGATCATTTCATTTTTTTTTCCTCACATATTTGTTTACATTTGTTTAGCCTCGTCATTATATCATCTTTTACAACTATTCATATTATTGCTTTTGACACTATCGCACCCGTCATTATGTTATTATTCATTTGCTTTTATGTTTACTATAAATCACGATTTTACTCAAAACATTAATAATTTTCTCATAAAAGTAAATATTTCGTATTTAGTAATTCGAGACAATCGTGCCCTAACTTACTAGGTCTCGATTTGTCTCATTCAACCTAAATAAACGGAATATTCTTTTAAATCACGATCTGAGTCTAAAAATGCTTATTTTCGAGCTTCGAGGTGTGGTGCCCTAACTTACGGGTATGACATTTTGATACCCGAAATAAGATCTTTTGCAAATAAAGGCAATGTTCGTGTTCGGAAGTTCGAGGAAACGTGCCCTAACTTCTGGGTTTCGATTTTCCTCGTTCGCCTAACTAATGAAAATCCTTCTAAAAGAAGGTAAAATACATCGATTTTAAATAAAAGGCAAGCTCATTCTCAAAAGTTCGAGATGCCGTATCCTAACTCACTGGATATGACGTATCGTTGCCTCGAGAAGAGAATGTCTTTAACATTTTAATGTTTATTTTACAAAAGAGGGATTGTATTTCAAGGTCTTTCAAGTTCTTAATTTTCGACAATTAAGACACTAATTAATTAACTAGGTACCAATGCAGGCGTATCGGGGTGCTAATCCTTCCTCGTATGCGTAACCGACTCTGAACTCATTTTCGATTTTCGAGACTAAAAATTATCGTTTTAGTAAATCTTAACTTTTATTAAAATGATTAATTTAAAGGTGACCCGATCACACCTCGTCAAAAATGATTGGTGGCGACTCCCGTTATTTAGTTTTCAAATCCAAGTCGATCCCCGTTTTTCAAAAAAATGGTTACAAAAAAAATATTATAAGCTGCCTTCAACCGCTCCCATGCTCAAGGCCCAAAACTTCTAGGCCCAAATTCAGGGTGTTACAGAAACACCTTTAAAAAATTCGTTCAAAACAACATAAGTTGCGATAACTATGTTCAAGAACAAGAATTTTGATAAGTATGCTACTTAAGTATACCTATTATTCAAATTAATCTCAATAACTATTATGATAGAAAAAATAGACTAAATGCTTCCTCAATAAAAGCATGCTAAATCCTTACCAATTTGTTTTTATTCCCTTATTCAAGATTAAGCTGCAATCATTAAGTTTTACTTATGCCTTCATATGTTGAACTTAACAATTTCTCTCCAATAATGTAGGTAGCATAAAAACTTGAATCAGTAGGTCTTTAAAAAGGTTGTAACGTGACTAGGCTAAGTGTAGGCAAAAGATAAATAAATTTAGGCTAAAAACCCTAGACTTAGCTTCAATTGGACCTTTGGAATATTTACCTTTAACAAACCAACTTACTTTGCTTTCACGCTCTTTTGTACATCTATTTTCTTTCAAGTACATATGCTTTTCTCTTTTTTTTGTTCTTTTTCTTTTCTTTTTTTTGACAAGCATTTTGCTGTATGTACTACAATTTTTTGAGCATTTGATATTTCTTTTCAACTCCCCCAAACTTATTTTCAAAGAACATTCTGAATAGTACTGAGTCTAGTGTTTGGGTCAATTTAAAGATAATTAAGAGAAAAGTGATGGCTAAATATTGCAAGAGTTCAAATAAAATTAGACCATATAGTCTCAAAGTTGGGTTTCAAAGGATAAAAAATTCATCAAGGATGGCTTGAAAGGCTCAAACGATCCAAACAAAAGTTGCCTAAATCATTTTCAACATTTCGTGTTTCCTAGGATTTTGCCTCAAGAAACTGCTAAGTCAATTCTAGAGACTTAAACTTTCATGCATGCCTAACTTTCCTAAAGAACTAAAAATTTTATGGTACGATTTCCATGGGTTATTAGAAATATATTTATGTCATAATTTTAACATAACAATTATTGAAATAATCAAACTTTATTTATACTAAAGTTTATCATACTTAACAAAATTTCAAATTTTGAACAAAATATAACCTAATAATAATTAAAAGAAAAATTTATTCTGAGAGGAAATAATTTCAATTTTTCGGGTCCCCTAACTTAAGATGAACAATGTTCTCACTGTTAAAAGTGAATAGATACTATATACCAGTTAGGATTCTAGGAAAGAGGAGGTGAGTCAATTTGACTGCTTAAGCACCAAGCTCTTTCTAGATCCAATCCTAGACATGTATATATCTATTGCCACACTTTGTACTTTCCAACTTGTTCATTTTTATTTATGATTTCCACCTCTTGTTTTATTATGCGAAAATAAAAATTCCTAATAAAACCTAATCCTAAAATATTAAATAACCTAAGAATGAAAATAAAATAAAGTTAAGATCCCCCTTTTTTATTTATTTACAGATCCCTTAGAATCTGACTCATCTTTTGCTCCATGATCTTTGTTTTTCCATGAATCGCTTCGATCCCTCTTCAATAGTGGACTCTATGGTTCAAACATGAAATTTAGAAACTCAGACATAAAAATAAATGAGTCATTGTATATTTTTTTAAGAGCGTTTCTCATTAAGTCATCTCGTACTTTTGAATATCTCCAGTAAGCTTGTTGCTACCACTGTATATGTTGCATGATGTCCATCAACTTCGACAGCTCATCTCGAAGATCTGGGCAAGGCGAATGAGTTCTGAACATGGAGGCTGCGACATCAGGTTCAGTTACTGGTTTCATTGATTCTGCCTTATTAGGGATTTCAACTGACTGCATTTGTTCAATCTCTGTGGGATCTTCTTTTTCAAGATCCTTGCTTTCTTCAACTCGTTACTAGAGAGCAGAATCTCTGGCTATTTGGTAGAGGTCCCAATTCATGATTGTGCCCTGGCTATAACTTGTCTTCTTTATGTTTGCAAGAATTTTAGCTTTCAAACAAAAAATTGTTATCGTAAAGGGAAAGTAAGTTGGGCCAGAATGTCTAGCGACACATTTTCACATTTCTTTCAGGATGATTTTTCCCACAGCAATGTTCTTTCCAGTTAAAATCGAGTATAATAAGACCATTCACTCTAATGAAATTGTAGTCCCATGTGAAATAGGCATAAGGTTGAATCAAATGAAATAGAACCATACTTTTGCTAGTGGTGTCAAATATCCTCTGTGAACAGTGTGAATTCCTTGTTTGACACAGTCCACTTAGAGCCTGGAACTATAAGTTCCTTAAGAATTTTTGTAGATTTTCAGTCTCATTTCTCATCAAAGAAGAATATTCGTCATCATTAGGTAATTCAAAGAATTCATTAATAGCGTTTGAGGTTATTGGTACCTTAATTCCTCAAACAGAAACTTTTGTCAATTCATTTGAGGTCAAATTCACATAAAATTCATGAATTAACTCCTCATCTGCACTAGGTCTTTTTCTCACAAAAAACTGCCAATTGAGAACTTCAGCAATTTGTCGAATGAGTGCCATGTTCTTTCAATGTAAAGCCTTTTTCAGGTGCATTTGTTGATTCTTGAAGACATTTTCGTATCTTGCTTTGGCTTCTTCATAGTGAAATTTATTTTGGGATTCGTCAATTTGGAAGAGGCACGAGTTCTCTTGTGAGGCATGATTAACCTACACATAAGATAGAAATTTTTTTCTCAAAAATTCAATTAGTATAAAATACTAACAATTCAATAAATTGAAAAATTAAATAAAATTGAATTTTTGGAGAAAAAATTGTCTTACCACCTTTATATAAAAATTAAGAACTCAAAAAAAAATAAATATAAATCAAAAGAGGTCAGTTTAGGGATGGTTATAGGGTGTCTAGATGGTTTAGTGTGATAGGCAAGGGTGTTGGTGCAAGTAGCAAGTCAGCAGCGGCACGCAAGGGAGTAGCGATGTGGCAGGCGTGATGGAGGCAGTAGCAATGTGTGAATCCTTATGTGCAGCAAGGCACGCATGTGCCGCATGGATGCAGGAGAGTGGGCAGTAGGTAGGTGCATTGAGTAGGCCTGACAAGTTGTGAGGCTTGCAAACTGGTGTGGAGGTTGTTGGAGCTGGATGTGTGGGTAGGTGCAGGGACAAGGAGTAGGCTGCTAGGTTGTTGGCACACACAGGCTGGAACTAGAAGTAGCAACTGATGTACGTTGTGGCTGCTGGTACTGAAGTGGATGTTGGTGTGGCTAGGTTGAGGTGATGTGAAAAAGTGGAAAAGGTGGGTGAAATTTATAGTGAAGGGAGTAGGAGTTTAATTAGAATTCTTAGAACAAATTAATAATTAAAATATTATAAGTTCTAATTCTACACAGAGTTAACATCAATTAATAATTAATATAATGCATATTCAATTATTATTTGCTATTAATTTATTGAAATAAAAGCTATTAATTAAAATATGATGAATTTTAGACAAATCCTAATTCTATATAAAGTTGATAATAATTAATATATATTATAATTATATACTAGTTATTATTATCTTATTTATTAAGTTAAATTAAAAACATTATTCTAGATGCCTTTGAAAATATTTACAAAAGAGACATCTAATTTTTAATGTTTACAAAAAGAGCAACCAAAATTTGAAAATAGTTCAATTAAGTATCAAGACTAAAAGAAAATTTGAAATTAAGTTGCAATTAAAAACTAAAAAATTATTTTGCCATTTAGGGAATAATTTCTTGAAAGATTATGTTAAAATCAATTCCCAGGAAAGATTGGAGGCGTCACAAGTGGTTCTGTTGAAGTTCCAATCTCCTAGATAGAATTTATTAGAACATACTAATCCTGAAAATATACCCTAAATCATTTATTTAAAAAGAAAAAAAAGAAAAATTAAATATCTAATAAAATGAACCAGATTTGATCCTACTCAATTTTATCCCCCCATAATGTTTTAAGCATTGAGCATTGACTCGAAAATTACCTCCCTTACTTTGAAGTTCGACAATTCCATATGGAAAAACTTTTTGAATCGTAAATGGACTAGGCCAACGTAATTTTAACTTACCTAGAAAGAACCTTAATATGGAATTGAATAACAAGACTTACTGACATCCTTCAAATTCTCAAACTCAAATGTGCTTGTCATGCCATCTTTTAAGTCTTTCCTTGAATAATTTGGCATTCTCGTATGGGAACATTCAAAATTTTTCTAACTCGTTGAGTTGAAGCATCTGTTTCTTTTTAGCAAGCTTAAGATCCAACCTGTGTAGTTGGAGAGCCCTGTAAGCTTTGTGCTCTAACTCTAAGGGCGGATGACAAGCTTTCCTAAAGACCAACCCATAGGGTGACATCCCTAAAGGTGTCCTGTATGCTGTCCTATAGGCTAATAAAGCATTATCCAGTCTTTTGGAATAATCTTGTCGGTTCGAGCTAACTACCTTTTCGAGTATGCCTTTGTTCTCTTTGTTTGCCAGTTCAACTTATCCATTTGTATGTAGATGGTAAGTTGTGGCAACCTTGTGCTTTACTCCATGTTTGTCAAGTAACTATTTCAACCATTTGTTCACAAAATGGGACCTTTCATCATTGATGATAGCTCTCAGGGTTCCAAATCTTGTGAACAAATGCTTTTACAAAACCTTTATCACAACTTTAGCATCATTCGTTGGATATGCCTCGGCCTCAACCCACTTAGACACATAGTCTACTGCTAGCATTACATATTTGTGACCAAAAGACGGAGGGAAAGGACTAAGAAAGTAAATACCCCAAACATAGAATAAGTCTACCTCAATGTTGTTTGTTCGAGGCATTTAATTTCTGTTGGTGAAGTTTCCAACCCTTTGACATCGATAACAACTCGTTACATAAGCATACGCGTCCTTGAATAGCATTGGCCAAAACAATCCGGCTTGCAATACCTTTGCCGTAGTACGTGTACCTCTAAAGTGTCCCCCACTTGGAGCTATGTGGCAATGATATAAAATGTTATGTGCTTCATCTTTTGCCACGCATCTCCTTATCATTTGATCTGCACACTTTTTAAACAAGTATGGTTCTTCCCAGAAATAGTACTTTACATCGTGAAGAAACTTTTTCTTTTGATGATACATCTTATAACATCCCGATTTTGGGCCTAGTTCGAACAGTGGTTTTGAGATCACAAATCTGAAGTAGAAATAATTATTTTATGATTATTATGAGGTCTATGATATTATAGCATGCTTTTGTGAAAATGTCATGAAGAAATTTTATTAATTAGTGTCCAATTTAACTTTTAGGACTAAATTGCAAAAGTTGCAAAATGTGAGTTCTAGAAGCTTTAAGCATGAAATTGCCATGGATTATTAATTAGAGGTCCTTAAATAGCAATTTACCCAATTTTTATTTTTATGGGCAAAAATGGGCATCAATAGGAAAAATTTGGAAGAAAGGCCTTAAGGGCATTTTGGTCATTTGGTTAATAAAAGAATTAAAAGGGAAAATAAGTCAAAAATCTTGTCCATCTTCTCCTAACTTGGCCAAAAATCTCAAGGAGCCATAGCTAGGGTTTTTTTTCAACTTCCAAGCTTGATAGTAAGTGCATCCAAGCCCCGTTTCTAATGTTCTTTGCATTTTTGAAGTTGTTATCAACTGATCTAGCTATTTCTACCATTATTTTAAGCTAGGGTTCATGTTCAAAAACTTACCCATGTGTGACATGCATGTATTTTTATGTTTAATGGAGGAATATGAAAGTTTTATGTGTGGTAAACATCTTTTACAAAGTGATTTTTCATGAAAACACCTAAAAAGGGGATTTTTTGTAAAGGTTGTAAAATAGGTGGTAAAAATCTGATTTGAAAGAAAATGTGGGATGTTATAAGTATGATATAGGTTCAGCTAGGATTGGGTAACAAAGAAAATGAGTACATTTCATTTTACGAGCCTAGAGACTAATTTGTAAATATGTGAAAGTTTAACGGCAAAACTATAATTTTCCAAAGTGTGATTTATGGACTATTTTGAACAATGTGATAATTAAATAAGTGAAATTTTCTATTATAGTTCAAGAAAAACAGAGTCCAGACCTAAATCGAGGAAAAACTGTGGACTAAATCGAATAGTAGCCATATTTTGGTACTGAGGTAAGTTCGTGTATAAATAATTCAACATCATGTTATTATGTATTTGATGTTTTGATATTGCATGAAATGTATATTTATCTCTATGGATTTGATTAATGATGACTCGATGACGATTCGATGAAGAATTGATACCTCGAAATCCCGATTGAACCTTATGAATAGTTAGGATACAAATGTCATGACATTAGGGTTATATGTGATCCCATGTAAGACCATGTCTGGGACATGGCATTAGCATTGATATGTGATCTTGACCATGTCTGGGACATGGCATTTTCATTAATATGTGGGATACCATGTGTGGGACATGGCATTGACATCGATATGTGATCCCATGTAAGACCATGTCTGGGACATGGCATTGGCATCGATATGTGATCCCATGTAAGACCATATTTGGGATATGGATTTGGCATCTTACTATGTGTATGAGAATTCTTGAGTATCCTTTAGTATTCCAAGTGGTTCAATGGGTAATCCAAAGATTATGTCAAAGAGGTGACAAGGTATGATCATGTTGAAAGGGTACAGATATGTACACAAAGCTCATAAATATTGAGATTATGAATCGATGTGACCTTGGTAAGAAGTGAATGAATGAATTATGATCATGAGTTTTATTGTACATTATGTAAATGACATGACTTAAAATGTACCTATGATACTTGATGACATTGTGATAAACATTGTTATGTTATGTGTATATTAATGCATGGTTAATGTTGTTAATTGTTTACATGCAAAGTTACTAAGCTTTATGCTCACTCCCCTTTTCTTTTCCCATTTTCCTATAGTATAGCCAAGCTAGCTCAGGGATCGAAGGACGTCGAAGCTCGATTCACACTATCAAACTAATCCTTTGGGTATAGTGAATTCAAATATTTTGAGTATGAAATGTATAGGGACCTGGTCTTTTTGTAATATGTCATATTCATTTAGCCAAATGTGTTGGCTTATAATGATTTGATGATTCATTTTGTATATGGCCATGAGATATGGCTCATACTAATTACGGGGATGTAATCCTATTCATATATGCATGCATGTGTTAAGGTCACTCATGATGTGGTTAAATTCATTTGGCATGGATGAATTGTGGATATGATCATGGATGTTTGATGATGGAATTATGAGCAAATGGCATAATAACAACTAAGGCATGAATGTATAAAATGGAAGTGAATTGATGTTATATTGTGACAGCCCTAATTTGACCCTAGTCGGAAAGTGGTTTCGGGACCACAAAATCGAGCCACAAAAATAATTAACCGTTATATTCTATGCTTATTATATGTGTAAATGCATGTGAGAAAGTTTTATGCTTTGATTTTTTTCAATGTATGTGAAATTTATTAAATAGGACTTCTATGAGACATTTTTGAAATGTGATAGGTTAATGTGTAATGGTCTATTAATGCATGTTATAAAAGTTTGGACTTGCATGTCAAATTTTCCATTCTAGTTAGTGGTCGGCCATGTTGTTATTTATTATATAATATATATATTTTATGTTAGCATTGTTTCTATTATATGGCTTTATAATATAGAATAAGGAAATAAAAAATAGAAAATGGGTGAAAAAAACAAGGAATTCATCTTTATTTCCTTCTAAGCCGAATGTTAAGAGGGGAAAAGGGAGAAAACACCATTCGGTCATTTTAGGCTTGAATCAAGGTAAGAAATTCATGTTAGTTCTTGAAATTTTAGTTAATTTTAAGTTAGTTACCAAGTTCTTTATTTAACCCATGTTAAAATTTTGATTTTGGGGAGGATTTGAGTTCTCGGCCATGGTAGATAATGAAAAGATACATGGTTGTCTTCAAGTTTAATGAATAGTTACAAATGAATGATGTTTGAGATAGTTTAATGTTCTGGTAAGTAGTTTAGATGAAAAAAAAATCAGCTTGTGTATTTGTGTAATTGCCGAATTTGAACTAGGGATATTTTTGAGTAATGTTTGTATTTTAAATGATGGAATGGAGTGAATGCTTGGAATGTGTTATGCATAAATTATAAGTTGGATTAAAGGTTGTTATATTGCCTTGTCATTGCCGAAAATGTGCTTGGTTAAAGAAATTGGGTGTTGGATGTTTAAGTGATTTACATAGTTATAAACTAATTTTGAGTTTTGATATCTAAATCTATTTTGTTGTGTCTGAATTTGATAAATAAATAAATTGTTTTAATATGATTATACCATAGCAAAATTTAAGCTTTAATTTTATTTTCCTTTTAATTTGCAATTCGACACTTGTATATAATTTGATAATTGGATGTGTATGTATTTAATTTATAATATTATACTTGAACATGTTATATATATATGTGGTTGTATGTGTGTGATTATTTATCAAATTATATAAATAACCATACTTGTAGAATTTATTAAATCCATAATTGGTCTTAACGTAGACATGCTTATAATTATAAACATGATAATGCCTAGTAAGGTGTTCGGTTGTGCATGAGTAGGGAATATATATATATATGGTGTTTAATAGTTAATTATTAAGGTTATTTGTACCTTAATTATATGATATACATGTATTAAATTAAATTGCCTATTTGATAAGTAATTAAATAAATCTATTTGTTTTAAAATAAGCTCAAGAGCAAAGAGGGTCGAAGTTGGATAGGGGAAAAGAGAAAGAAATCGAGTTGCCATTCCGCAACCGTTCAAGTATATCCGAGGTAAGTTTTGAGTAATCACCTTTAGTATATAATTGATGATGCCTTGATATGTATATATTAGATGAATTGTTACCTTTTGGTTCTACTTGAATTAAGTTGTGTGATAAATAATTTATGTATATGACTTATAGTCGAATGGTCACTATGGGTTAAGTTTGAATGGTGAAATTGATATGTGATATTTATGTATGACTTTTGAACTGAAATGTAAATGATGGTGTTCATATGGAGCTTATATCCGAATGTAGCAAATGACTACTAATGTGATATGTTGAATGAGATGTGTTAATATATGATTAAATATGCATGATATTTGATGTGTATCCGGGCTTAAAGACCCGCAGGCTATATGCTGGAAATATATCCGGGTTAAATCCTGCAGGCTTCGTGTTGGTATTATATCCGGGTTAAATCCCGCAGGCTTCGTGTTGGTATTATATCCGGGTTAAATCCCGCAGGCCTAGTGCTGGTATTATATCTGAGCTTAAAGTCCCGCAGGTTTTGTGCTGGTAACTGGATTCGGGTTTTAAACCTAGCAGGCTTAACGCTGGTGATTCGAGTAAGATTATGAATTCGAAAGTTCGAGGTAAACTACTATTGATTATGTATGATACATTATGATAGTCAGGTACGTATTATGTACTCGAATGTGAGTTGATTTTTAAAGTGAATTATTAGTATCAAAGAACGATATATGTGTGTGAATGATTATTATATCTACGAATAAGAGTATGACCTATTCGGTCGATGTCTGTCATTACATGAAAGTATGTGACTTAAATTAATTGTATGAGCTATAAAGTAAAGTAAAGTATCTGTTGAAATTTCTTTGTGTATTCTTGTATTTATATACATATATATTCGGCCAATAGGCTTTTTAATTGGTGTACTTGTGTATATTCAGCCAAGTGGTTACTAATTAGAATATTAGTTTTGTGGTACTAAATGCTCGATTTAAATGACAAGTTTTAATTGTTTGTATTGCTTAAAACTTACTAAGCTTTGAAAGCTTACTCTGTTCTTTATTTCTCTATTTTATAGATTATTGATTTTGGCCACCGACTCGGGGATCGTCAGCAGTTCATCACACTATCGATCTTTTTGGGTACAGTTATATTTTGGACTCGATATGGCATGTATAGGTTAGGCTGATGATAACGATGTTTTGAAATTGTAAATATTCGCCATACGAAAAGGCGATAACTTAAATATCGGTATGTATTTCAGCTCGATCTCTGTTTATGTTTATTTACAATGTGAATGAGATTATTAAATGTTTAGTTCGATAATACCTCTTAGCCTTAATCCAGCGATCTGATTCAGGTTAGGGGTGTTACATATATATTGCATGTGTTTTGGTAAGCTTGGTCTAAATAAAATATGGAGTCTTGAACAAGTATAAATTGATAAGGAGTTGACATGTATGAGCCATGTTTATGAATGTGTAAGTGCTCATTATGCCATGTAAGATTTCATTGAGATGTGTAAGTGTGCATGTGTTATTGAGGGTGACAAAAGGCTTGGAAAATAGCCTCAAAGTTGTCCACACGGGTATACACATGGGCGTGTGATCCAGCTGTGTGTCCCCTGCACCCTAATTATGTAAAACAGAATGCTCAGTAGTAAACACACGGGTACTGACACGGCCCTGTGTCTTCGCCGTGTGGAGGACATTGCCTCAGGACATAGGCTTGTGCCCAGGCAGTGTGAAGTCTGCACCTGATTTTTGGAATTTAATTCGCCACACGGCCTAAGCACACAGGCGGGTGATTTGGCCATGTGACCTTATTTTGTTGATGACATCATAAACAGAGAGTTACATGGGTTGAGGATACGGGCGTGTCCCAAGCCACATGGGCGTGTGTGATCACACGGCCTACCCACACGGGTGTGTAACTCTCCAAAATAACAAAATTATCTAAGTGTTGTATAAGTTCTAAAAGTTCTCAATTTAGTCCTGAACCACACCCAATGCATGTTTTGGGCCTTGTGGGTCCGTATAAGGGATGATATGCATGTGTATGAATGGTTTTAAATTGAATGAAATTTTATGGTCCGGTTTTGTATGATTGGTTATGTTTAAATCTGGTAATACCTCGTACCCTGTCTTGGCATCAGACATGGGTAATGGGTGTTACACATCTTATCAATCTACATCAAACCACAAGCTAAATAGTTAGCAATATTAGCAAACCAAGGGGTATTATGGATATGATTTACGTTCAGTATGTGTTCATCTGGGAATGTCTACTGAATGGGTATAAGTGGGGAATTCCCTTCCTACGGCTCTAATCAGGACAAGTGGTCTGCTACTTGGTTTTCTACCCCTTTTCGATCTTAAATTTCTGGATCAAACTCTTGAAGTTGAAGTACCTATCAAATTAATCTCAGCTTAGTGTCATTCTTGGCAAGTACATACTTAATTGCCGAATGTTCCGTATAGAAAGTCACTTTGGTACCTACAAGATAAGATCGAAATGTAACAACCCATTTTTAGTTAAATCAAAATAGTGGTTTCGAGACCACCAATCCAAATTCAAAATATTTATTTTATTATTATTTTAATTTATGTGGCATGATAATATGTTTGTGTGAAA
Organism: Gossypium arboreum; assembly: GCF_025698485.1. Lineage (NCBI taxonomy): Eukaryota > Viridiplantae > Streptophyta > Magnoliopsida > Malvales > Malvaceae > Gossypium > Gossypium arboreum. Next base: position 48,166,033 of record NC_069070.1, on the reverse strand, counting down.
ACTTCGTTAAGAAATTTTATCATTTGATTAGTTAATTTGATAAAAAGGACTAAATCACGTAAAATGCATGTTCTATTAGTTAAAGGTATTAAATAGATTTGGAATCTTAAATTAGAGGTCCTTATGTTGTAAATAGACCATTTGAAATATAAATGGACATAGATGGACATCATTTGGATGGTATTTAATGGTTTTATGGTTAAAATGGTAATTTAGTTAAAAAAGGTTATTTTAATAAAACAAAATCAATTTTTATTCTTCATTCATCTTCTTCAACCAAATGAAGGGTAAGAATAGCCATTATTAAATCTTCAAACATTCGGTCACTTCTCATTGATCATGTAAGTTCATTTTTGTTCAATTTTTAATGATTTCTATGTTTTTGAGACCGTTGCAAATAGGTATAGCTAGCCTAGAGACTATTTTTCAAAATTGTTAAAGATTTTGAATGATATTGATGAATACATGTGTGTTTTGATGTTTGATGATGGATTATGAATGTTGGTTGTGAATTATACAAGTTTTATAAAGTGATTTTTTAGTGAAAATGCAAATTAGGGATTAAATTGTGAAATGTGGAAACTGTGTGGTTTAAATGTGAAATAAATGAAAAATATGAGCTACTAGGGGCATAATAGTAATTCGGCTAGCATAGGTTGTGGTTAAATTGCATGAATTCGTGTTTTTGAGAAATAAGGGCTAAATTGTAAAAGATTGAAACATTAGGGACAATTGTGTAAAAATGCCTTAAAGTGAATTTTGGACTAAATTGAATAGAGAGATGATTAAATAAGTTGATTTTGATTACATATAGATCAAGAAAAGCAAAATACAGACTTAGATCGGGGAAAAAATAATGTTACAAAATAGTTGACTCGTTTAGCCGTTTTCGTATCCGAGGTAAGTTCGTATGTTATAAGTTTCATTATAAATGTATTTTATATGCTTTGATATTGCATAAACTGTGAATACAAGACTATGGATATGTTTGATAGTGATTCAACGACAAATCAGCATTCAAAATCCTGGTTGAACCTTAGGAATAGATTAGGATTTCTAGTGACATGTCATTAAGGGATACATTGATTTGGCTTCGGGCCATTATATAAGCACTTCGGGTGCGAGATATATATATTGAGTTGGCAAAGGGCCATGATATTGGCACTTAGTGTACGAGACTCCTGAGTATTCAACTTTTATTCCGAATGGTTCAATGGGTATATTGAAGATGTGAATCGGTGAGAAATTTATAAGTAATGGTACAAGTATGTACTGGAAACTATACGAGCATTGAATCAATGGAAGTTGTGAATTTATGATCAACTTTGTGTTAAGTTCATGTAAGCTTGGGATTAAAGCATTGTTTTATGTTATGTCGTTTAATTTGATTAGTAATTGAGTGATGAAGCTTGCTTATTATTTTCATATGAGCTTACTAAGCTATATAGCTTACTTTGTTTAATTTTCCATGTTTTATAGTGACTTTAAAGCTAGCTCGGACTTGAGGATCATCGGAGACATCATCACACTATCCAACAATCAATTTGGTACTTTTGAACTTATGTTTTAAGTATATGGCATGTATAGGGACTTTGGTCTTTTTGGTTATGTGTTGGTAGTGAATTAAACCATTTGAATTGGCTTGTAAATGTACATGTTTTGGTTTGTATATATAGCCATGAGATTTGGCTCAATTTGGTTGTTTTGGATGTATATGTATATATGAAAGAATGGCCTATGATGTGGTTCATAATTGTTTGCAAATGGGTTGTGGTAGTTTAGTATTTAAGGTAGCTAATGGTTGGAAATGGCTACTGTATGTTTGAGATTTTAGGTAAGGTAAAATGTTTGATTGAAATAATGCATATAAGTATTTTGAGATAAATGTGTATAGATAATGGGAGTATTGGATGTGCATGAATTATGTTCGAATTGGTTGAATTGAAATGCTTATTGATGTTATGTATTGGTGCCTTTGAGTTGATGTAGGTGAGCACAAGTTTGGGTTGCAAAATGGCTTGGTAAATAGCCTATTTTTGTCTACACAGGTAGAGACACGGGCACGTGTCTCAGCCGTGTGTGACACACGGTTATGTTACACGGCCGTGTGTCCTCTAGTGTTAAAATTAAAATTAGGTCAGTATGCTCCACACGGCCTCACACATGAGTGTGTGACTTGGCTGTGTGGCATAAGTCAGTATACCCTACAGGTTTGGCACGACATAGCACAAGGCATAGCACAAGGCATGGCACACAGGCATGTCCATTTTTAGGGCACACAGGCTAGCCACACGGGTGTGTGAGTTGGCCGTGTGACCCAAGTTAGATAGTTACACGGGGTCGGACACAGGCTGGGACATGGCCATGTGCTCTCATTTCAATTGTACACATAGCCTGTGGCACATGCATGTTTGTGGTCGTGTGAGAGATACGGCCAGGCCATAGGGTGTGTGTCCCCTGTTTTTGAGAAAAAGTTTCTAAGTGTTTTATGAGTTTTCAAAGTTGTCGGTTTAGTCCCGAACCACTTCTAAAGCATATTTTTGGGCCTCGTAGGCTCGTATTAGGGACATATTCATTAAGATTGAATGATAACCGTATGAAATGTGAAAATGTATGCAAAATGAATGTTTAATTATTTTATTAGTCTGATAATGCTTCGTAACCCTATTTTGGCATTGAATACGGGTCATGGGTGTTACATTTATTGGTATTAGAGCTACGGTTTAGTCGATTCTCAGACTAATGTAGCATGTGTAAGAGTCTAGCTATACATGACATATATAACCTATGATAGTGTGATGACTCCTGACAATTTAAAATGTGTTTTCGTATAGTAAATGGATCCCAATTGAGCTGTAGCTAACAATGTAGAGAGTAATGCTCTAGCTCTTGCTCAGGGGGTAGCGTCGTCTAATTCTAGACCTATGTCGAGTAGTCACGGGGGAGAGGCTAAAGAAGCCTTTTTCCAAATGATGAACGAATGGTTCAAGCAATTTGTTAGAACCAATCCGGCTACTCAACAACCTCTACCCCCACCTAATCCCCAACCTATTCCCGTAGCCCCTGAAGTTGTGGAACTTCAACTACTGAAGAAGTCGCCAGTAGATAAAATCTGAAAACATGGGCTGAAGAGTTCAGAGCTACCGTTGATGATGATCCTGAGCGAGATGAATTTTGGCTTGAAAACACTATTCTGGTATTTGATGAGCTTTCATGCATGCTAGCTGAGTGTTTAAAATATGCCATTCCATTATTAAGAGATACAGCGTATCAGTGGTGGAATACTTTGGTGTCTGTAGTACCGAGAGAGAGAGAGAGTGACCTGGGAATTCTTTCAGACTAAGTTCCGGAAGAAATACATAAGTTAGAAATTTCTCGATCAAAAGCACAAAGAGTTTTTAGAATTGAAACAGAGCTGAATGACTGTGACTGAGTACGAAAGAGAATTTGTATGGTTGAACAAGTATGCTCGAGAGTATGTTTCAACTAAATAAATCATGTGCAAGCGGTTCGTTGATCGGTTGAACAAGGATATTAAACTTCTAGTCAGAATCCTAGAATTGAAAGAATTTGTTGTCCTAGTTGATAAAGCTTGCAAAGCCGATGAGCTTAGAAAAGAAAAGAGAAAAGCAGATTCAGAGGCTAGAGATTCAAGAAAAAGACGGATGAATAAGCCATATCAATCTTCGTCAAAGAAATTCAGAGATTCATTCACTCGACAAATTGCTTCAATTGAGTATTCAAGTAGAGATCGTGGAAAACAATACTGAAGTCATAAAGCTCAAGCTACATTAGTATTGAGTGTTGGCAGTGTGAGAAACAATAAACCCGAGTGTCAACATTGTGTGAGGCGATATTTTGGAGAATGCTGGAATAAAAGTAATAAAGCTTGCTACAGATGTGGTTCACCAGATCATTTTATTTGAGACTGTCCTGAGTTAACTAAGAAAGAGCAATTTCAAAATGTAAGACTGAGTAATACAGCCACTAGAGGGAAGCCACTGAGAAACGCTAGAAATGTGACCAGTAGTAGAGGTACAACGAAAGACTCTACTATGAGATCCGAGGCCAGAGCACCTGCTAGAGCTTATGCTATTCGCGCTCGCGAAGAGGCGTCGTAACGTGATGTTATCACCGGATCATTCTCTCTTTATGACACTAATGTGATTTCATTAATTGATCCTAGATAGACTCATTCATATATCTGTATGAATTTACTGTTTAGTAAGAATTTTCCTGTTGAGTCTACTGAGTTTGTGATTAAAGTATCAAACCTTTTAGGCAAGTATGTTCTAGTTAATAAAGTTTACAAGAACTATCTTTTAATAACTCGGAGTTACTATTTTACGGCTGATTTGATGCTTTTTCCATTTGATGAGTTCGACATAATTCTGAGTATGGATTGGTTGACTCTGCATGATGCTATTATGAATTGTAGATGAAAGATTATTGAATTGAAATGTCAGGATTGTGAAATCATTCAAATTGAATTAGATGAATTGAGTGAATTGCCTACTGTGATTTCATCTACGTCGGTTCAGAGATGTGTGAGAAAAGGTTGCAAAGCTTATCTTGCTTATGTTTTAGATACAAAAGTGTCTAAAATCAAAGATTGAATCAGTGTCTGTAGTCAGTGAATATCCAGATGTATTTCTAGAAGAATTACCGGGGTTGCCACTAATCAGAGCGGTCGAATTTGCTATTGAGCGAGTACCAAGAACTATACTGATATTTATAACTCCGTATAGAATGACTCCGACAGAATTGAAAGAGTTGAAATCTCAATTGCAAGAGTTAACAGATAGAGGTTTTGCACGACCTAGTTTCTTACCTTAGGGTGCGCCAGTATTGTTCGTAAAGAAGAAAGACGGATTAATGAGAATGTGTATTGATTATCGACAGCTCAACAAAGTTACAATAAAGAATAAGTATTCGTTACTGGGAATAGATTATTTGTTCGATCAGTTGAAAGGCGCAATAGTGTTTTCGAAGATTGATTTGAGATTCGGTTATTACCAGTTGTGAGTGAAAGATTCAGATGTGTCGAAAACTGCGTTCAAAACAAGGTACGGGTATTAAGAATTTCTTATTATGCGTTTCAGATTAACTAATGCTCCTGCAGTCTTCATGGATTTGATGAACCGGATTTTTAGACCATATTTAGATAGATTCATTGTTGTGTTTATTGATGAAATTCTGATCTATTCACGTGATGAGTCTGAGCATGCCGAGAATTTAAGAATTGTGCTACAAACTTTGAGAGATAAGCAACTGTTTTCTAAATTTAGCAAATGTGAATTTTGGCTCCGAGAAGCCAGATTTGTAGGGCACATTGTTCTAGTGGAAGGTATAAGAGTTGATCCGAGCAAGGTTTCAGTAGTTGTTGACTGAAAACCACCGAGAAACGTATCCGAGTTAGAATTTTTCTGGGGTAAGCTAGTTATTATCAACATTTTGTAAAAGGGTTCTCGATGATTGCTACACCGATGACCAAATTGCTACAAAAAGATGTGAAGTTTGAGTGGTCCCAGAAATGTCAACAGAGTTTTGATTAGTTGAAAGCATTGTTAACTGAGGCACCAGTGTTGGTTCAACCTAAGTCAGGTAAAGAATTTGTGATTTATAGCGACGCATCATTGAATGATTTGGGTTGTGTGTTGATGCAAGAAGGAAAAGTCATAGCTTATGCCTCCAACTAACCAACGCACGATTTAGATTTGGCTGCTATTGTTTTCATATTGAAAATTTGGCGTCATCATTTGTATGGTGAAAAATTCTACATCTTTACTGATAATAAGAGCTTGTGATACAATCTCGTTTCGTGAGTTGATTTCGAATCGTAGTGTTGCCCGATCGTAAAATAGAGAAGTTTTGTTCAATTTGGAGTTGAGTGAATTTGGCTAAGTGTAGGCTAAAGCAAAGATGGTTTTTAAGTGTTTTGGAATAGTCTAAGTGAATGTTTCGGTTATACAAAGAAAAATAAGATAACTTTGAAAGGAATAATTCAGATGGATGGAAAAAGGCTTAAGGTCCAAGAAAGAACTAATACTATAAGGAGTATTAACCTGAACCTTATATTGACTCTTAAGGTGGAAAGGTTGATATTTAAAAAGGACCTTGACCCACTATCTATTAGGAAAAGCAACCAAAGGTATCGAGGTTGAACACCACACTCAAAGAGTGAAAAGTTAACAAAGAAAACAATTGGACACCACTAGCAATGCTAGATAAGTCAGCTTGATTCTTAGAAGAACAATGAGAGTTGAATTAAACTCACAAAGATGTAAAAATTCATAAAAGTATCAAAAGTTTTCCTCCACAAAATAATGTCTTCTTACAATCTATTTATAGGCACTATTATGACTATTCAAATTCCTATTTGTGACCTTTCACATTCGGGAATTAACTAAGGTTATTACAAGTTTTGATGAACTCATGTAGGAAATCCAATGGTTATGTTTCTTCATTTGATCTTGGTGTAGATGAAAAGGCATGACTCTATCCATTAATCAAGACTTAATGTGTTCTTATTGTGCTTAGTTAATGTCCCTTCAACTCCCTTGTAATCGAATCATAAAAGCTTGTGTAACTTCCTCTTTTAATGGCGTCATAATGAAGGACAAAGAATCCAAAATGAAGGATAAAAACTAATCAGACTTGAAGAGACACTCTTGGTCCATTTGAAAAGTCACCATAATGAACTTTGAGTGCTTCAATAACCGAAAAAATGTTCCCTTTGTGCACAAGCAATTAAGTGACCAAATGCATACTCTTTTATGCCAAAACTGAACAGACATTTGAATGTGACAACATTTGATTCTTCTTGGCAAACGAACAACCCTATTGTAGCTTTAAAATATGTGTCCAGCCTTTTGAACTTTCTTACAACAAAAATTGAACACACAATTAATTTTATTTAAGAAAAATTAAAGACACTATAACTTATGCATTAAAAAGTAACAGCCAAATTAAATAACACTCTAATACAAAAACTAAGATGTTTAAATGCATTAATTAATTAAGATGTAAACTAAATGAACAAATGAGTTACTTAATGCATGACTTAATTTAATGATGCAAACTTAACTAACATGAAAGTTACATAATGCATGGCTTTATTAAATGCAGAACACATATTAATGATGATCAAACTATGACATAATTAAAGACACAAACTAAAATAACTAAAATAGATTGAAATCCTTATTTCCAGCAACAAAATATTGCTAAGTTAAAAACGAGCTAGAGTTGAGCTCAATGAGCTATGAATGAACAAGATGGGATTGTATAAGGTTGTAAAGCTTGCTTGGGTGACTTGTCCATGCTTGTTCAATAAGCCCAGCAGCATTCTCTCCCCATACTCAATCAACTAGAGCCGAAACAACCTCTTTCAATCTTTTGGCTCGAGCTCGAGTTACCGGTCTACAGGTAGCTCCAAAGGTTACTTGTTAGCCCTTGATGAGTCTTGCGGCTTGGCTGTATCATCCCCTCTCTTCAAGGTGATTTGTCCCCAAATTATTGTCTATATCATAGTGAGATAAATTAGATACGTTAAAACTTGCACTGATGTTATACTCACCTAGAAGGTCGAGCTTGTAAGAGTTCTCATTAATCTGTTCCAGCACTTGGAATGGACCATCTCCTCATGGTAATAACTTTGACCTTCGTTGAGCTGGGAAATGTTCCTTCCTCATGTGAAACCAAACCCAATCTCCGGGTTCAAACACAACTTTCTTTCTTCCTTTATTTTCCTTATGAATGTAGTTTTCAGTTTTTGCCTCGATATTGGCCCTAACTTTTTGGTGTAGCTGCTTTATGTACTCAACCTTCTGCTTAGCATCTACATGAACAAGTTGATCATTAGGCAAAGGAATTAAATCTAATGGAGTTAATGGATTAAAACCGTAAACAATCTCAAATGGTGAGTGTTTAGTGGCTGAATGAATTGATCTATTATAAGCGAATTCAATCTACGGTAAACACTCCTCCCATGACTTCAAGTTCTTTCGTATTATAGCTCGCAACAAAGTGTATAGAACGAGATTCACCACCTCCATTTGGCCATCCATTTATAGGTGACAAGTTGTTGAAAATATCAACTTGGTTCTAAGCTTTCCCCACAATGACCTCCAAAAATGACTAAGGAATTTCGCACTTGGTCGGAAACAATTTTCCTCAAGATTCCATGCAATCTAACGACTTCCCTAAAGAACAAATTGGCAATATGAACAACATCATTAGTTTTTTTGCAAGCTATAAAATGAGACATTTTAGAAAATCTATCAACAACAACAAAAATTGAATCCTTTCCGGTTCTAGTCCTAGGTAAACCTAGGACAAAATCCATGGAAATGTTGACCCATGGCTCCTCGGGTACTGGTAAAAGCATGTATAAACCATGTGGCTTGATCTTCGATTTTTCTTTCTTACATGCCACGCATCGAGCACAAACTCTCTCGACATCCCTTTTCATCCTTGGACAAAAAAAAATGCTCTTGAAGCATTGCCAAGGTTTTGCCCACGCCAAAATGGCCCATGAGGCCTCCACTATGTGCCTCATTCACTAATAAATCCCGAATGGAACTCTGTGGGATACAAATCTTTTCCTTTTTGAAAAAGGAAACCATCATACTTGTAAAACTTATCAACATCAACATTTTCACAAGAAGCATACAACTCACCAAAATTAGCATCAGAAGCATACAAATCTTTCAGAAACGCAAATTCAAGCAGTTTTGAATCTAAATAAGACAAGAATGTATACCTCTTCGATAAAGCATCAACAACGATATTTCCCTTACCTTTCTTGAACTTTATGACATACGACAAAGTTTCTAAAAATTTTACCCACTTGGCATGATGCTTGTTTAGTTTTTTTTGGCCCTTGAAGTGCTTCAACGCCTCATGGTCAGAATGAATTACAAACTCCTTGGGCCACAAATAGTGCTGCCAAGTCTCTAAGGCCCAAATTAACGCATACATTTCCTTGTCGTAGGTCGGGTATTTCAACGTGGCTCTGTTTAATTTCTCACTAAAGTAGTTGGGCCTCCCATCTTGAATTAGAACAACTTTGATCCCTACACCTGATGTATCACATTCAATTTCAAAAGTTTTAGAAAAGTCAGGCAAAACAAGAAAAGGAGCATTAGTTAGATGGTCCTTAATAGAATTGCATGCTTTCTCTTGTTCCTCATTCCGTTGAATAGATGAAGTCTTCTTGATCACACTCATCAATGGTACAGCCAAGGTGCTGAAGTTAGGAGCGAAACACCTATAAAAGCTTGCCAAGCCATGGAAGCTCCTCACTTGGCTTATGCTTGTAGGTCTAGGCCACTTTCAAATTGCCTTCACCTTTTCTTGGTCCACCTCGAGTATGTTCGAACTAACTACAAAACCTAAGAAGACAACTTTGTTAGTACAAAATGTACACTTCTTAAGGTTCACATACTAGGTCTCCTTTTGAAGAACCTCCAAAACAGATTTCAAATGTAACACATGTTCATCTAAAGACTTGCTATAAATTAAGATGTCATCAAAATATACAACATAAAACTTACTAATAAACACTCACAAAACATAATTGATAAGACTCATAAATGTACTAGGTGCGTTGGTTAAGCCAAATGGCATGACCAACCATTCATACAAACTGTATTTTGTTTTAAAAGTGGTCTTCCACTCATCACCTTCACGCATTCGAATCTTGTGATATCCACTTTTAAGGTCGATTTTAGAAAATAATTGAGCACTGCTCAACTCATGAAGCATGTCATCTAAACGCGGTATTGGATGTTGATACTTAATCATTATCTTGTAATTGCTCGACAGTCCATGCACATACTCCAAGTTCCATCTTTCTTTGGCACCAATAACACAAGTAAGGTGTAAGGGCTAAGGCTTTCGTAGAGGTACCCCTTTTCCATAAGCTCGTTTACTTGTCGTTGTAACTCTTTGGTTTCTTTAGGGTTGCTACGATACGCTGGGCAATTGGGAATAATGGCTTTAGGCATGAAGTTGATTTGGTGTTTGATCCCTTGAATGGGTAGCAACCCACTAAGGACTTCATTCGGGAACACATCCTTGAAATCCTACAAAAGAAAAACAACAGAAGAAGGGAGATTTTCAACCAAGTCGTTAGTGTTCAAAAAATTTTCCTTGTACATGAGCACAAGAATCGGCTGTTTCATCAAGTAGGATTTTTGAAACTCTCTCTCTTTTGCATACACACTTGATTTTTCTATCTCTTTTTCTTCTTTTTCATCTTTTTCTTCTCTCACTTTCATTGCTCTTTTATCTCATTTTCCCTTTTTTTTTGAACTTTCTTTTCTTTTTCATTCACACTCTTTTCTTTTTCTTTCGCTTGATCAACAGAATTTTTCAATTTTAATTTGTCTTTATAAACTTTCTTTGGCGTCAATTGAGCCAAAGTTACATTTTTCCCCAAATGTTTGGAAGTGTAGCAATTTGTGTAGCCGTCGTGGATGACCCTCCGATCAAATTGCCAAGGTTGTCCCAACAGAAAGTGTCTAGCATGCATAGGCACAACATCATAAAGGACTTCATCACTGTACTTTCTGATTGAAAATGAAACCAAGACTTGTTTAGTCACCTTCAACTTGGCAACGCCATTAAGCCATTGGAGTTTGTACGGATGTGGATGCTTAGTTGTTTGAAGGTCTAATTTTTCAACCATCGAAGTGTTGGCAACGTTGGTGCAACTCCCACCATCAACAATAACGCTGGACACGTTGCCTTGGACATGGCACCGTGTGTGAAAAATATTTTCACGTTGTTGCTCATTCTCCATGCTTTGAAGGCTTAAAATCCTTTTGATGACAAGTATTTCGCCATCAACAGCATATTCGAGTTCCTCCTGTAACGCCCCAATTTTTGGGCCTGGAAGTATTGGGCCTTGAGTCTGGGTTCGAGTGGAAAATGGCCCGAATAATTTGGATGTTATTATTATTTTGTATGTTTAGTTTAGTAATTAAATAAATTACGAAGGGTTTATGGTGTGGGAAAAAAAGGCCCAAGAGTAAATTTAATTCTAGGCAATTCTTGAATTTTAATTTTGGGAGAGAGGGTTCTAGCGATATGGGCTTTTAAAGTTGAGGTGGTAAAATAGGACACAAATAAGGCCTTGGTAAAGTGGCAAGGTAGCGCCACTAAATTCCTAAAAAAAAGGCATCTGGGAAGGAATTAAAGGTCCAGGGTTCAAGTTGCAAGGTAGGCATATTGTTATTTTTTTTAGGCATGTGTCAGGCATGTGATCACTTAAGTGAATTTCGGCAAGGGCCTTAGGGTGGTTGGGCCGATTGTTTTAGTTGATATTAGGGTTAGGTTCTTTTCTTTTTCTGTCTTGGAGAATTAGAGTTAGCCACCTGAAAGCTTTCACTATCATTCATCCTTTCTGAGTTCTCACAAAAGCCGAAAACGCAAATTCCTTCTCCTTGGTGTCGATTTCTTCTTCCTCTCTTTTTCCTCCATTTTCTTTCTTCCTTTTTGCTTTTTCTTCTAGCTGAAACCTTCTGATCACCTTACTCACCTCCTCTGTTGATCCCATCCTCCACAAAACCTCCATAGCCGATTGCCATAAAAGCCGAAATCCCAAAAACTCACTTCTTGTGCCGATTTCTCCAAGCCAAAATCCTTCAGTTATTTTTGTTACTTTTGATCAACTTTCATCTTATCTAAACCCTTAGTATCTGTCAACAACATTACTTCAAAGTTATAACCTCAAATCGTCATTTTCTTCATCACTTAAAAAGTCGGAATACCATAGATTTAGGGACTTATAGCCGAAACTTCAGATCTCCTGAATTTGAGTTCTACTACCATTTAGAGGATAGATCTACATCAGATATGTGTAGAAATCAAGAGGAATAAGTGGGAAGTGCTCATCACCCCAGCTCTAGTATTATTTTATAATTTAGAAAAGCTGAAGTCCCTAAAATCTAGGGAGGTTGTCGATTTGGGCATAGGGCTTTAAGGGTCTTTAACCGACGATTTATTTTGGTGATTTGTGTCTTATAGAGGTTTGATCGAAGGCTTGGATCTTTGGAACAACTAGACTTAGATCTAGTCATCGGTTTTCGGCAAAAAGGTAAGATTCTAAAAGCTTCAGGGGCATGGTTCAAATATGGGTTGCTGAATATTGGGATTGGTTGTTGTGGGTTGCAATCTAAGAATTGTGGTAATCAATTGTAGGACATCGTAAGGGATCTCAGTAGCAGTCATTGCAAAACAGTTGTGTATCGAACACCCTCTCATAGTTCAATTCGGCAAAAGCCAAAATGCTGAAATTCTGCCATTTTGTGGGCTTGTGAGTGTGCGAGTGCTCACAAGACGTTTAAAAATCATTAGATCTGAAATCGCAAAGTGGTAAGTTAGTTGTGTGTGAAATTTCGTGCCCTTTGGTAATTGGGCCTCGATAGGCTAAAACTGGGCCCAATGGGCTTACGGGCCCATACGAGAAAAAAAAGAAGATAATAAAAAATAGGCAATAAGTATGTTACATTAGATGGGAATCAAACCGCTTAAACCGATAAACTGGTCATAAAACTTGAATTAAATGGGCTTAGATTACTAGTGGACACTGTAGGGCCATTAGGGGTTTTAGGGCCCAATGGCTAAAATTGTGAAATTGAGATAAATAAATTATTGCGTGACAAATGGGCTAGTAAGGACCGTAACATTAATGAGAACCCTTAAAACTGATAAAATTACTGAAATACCTTTATAGGTGGAAAATTTATAGATTTACCCCTAGGAGTAAAATTACTAATATACCTCTAGGGTTAAGGTTAACCTAAATGCATGTTTGACTATTACTATTTACTGCATGCCATGTTATTATCATCTGATGCATGGGACTGGATTATTGATGGAGGAAGTACTGAAAGTGGCTTCTCCACGTACTGGAGGCTTTGCCTCAACTTATCGATATCTGAGGAGAATGCTGCAACTGTGGAGTGTAGGGTGGGTGGGTTGAGCTATTCCCACATGGAGTGTAGGCTGGTACGGTGGAGTGTAGCATTGGTTATAGGTGGGTTGGGCTTGCATACACGAATATGTCTGTTTGTTCGGAATGGGCCTATGGGCCATCTTGTTATCTGAAAAGGGCTAAGGCCCGCCATCTTGTATTTTGAAAAGAGCTTGACCCAAGACTACATTGTTATCTGAATAGGGCTTAGGCCCAATGGGCTTGAGCTGACTTGGGCTTTGGATGGGTTTTCCATACACACTCGCTTTTCCAAACTCACCCCTTTCTCTTCCATCCTTGCAGTGAGCCCTAGTTGGTGGACTTGGAGTCAAGGGATTCAGAGTGGCCACGAAGATTAAATTTCTAGTTTTAAATAAGTTTCAATTAGCTTCCTTTTAAATTTTGCATTTATTTTTAATTATTTCTATTTTGGTTAAAGTTATAATAAGGCCGCTCTATTATTTTTATTTTGGGTTTTTAAATGGTTTTCCACTTGAGATTCACATCACTTAAATTGATTCCTTAAAATTGGATAGCCCTAGGGCACGTTTTATAAAAGTTACTTATTTTCAAAATATCACGATAACTGAGCAAAGCTTCCGCAACGTAAATATTTTCAAAGGAAATAAATATTTTAAATAGACTTAAACTTAATTTGTTTTTTGTGGACAAGTAATAAGCTTAAAGTGTGGCAATGGATGTGTGCATGTCTAGGATTGGATCATGTAAGAGCTAGGTACTTAAGAAGTCGAATTGACTCACCTCCTCTTTTCTTGAATCCTACCTGGTGCGCAGCTTCCATTCACTTTAATTTAAAATGAAAATATTCTTTAAACACTAAGAAAGATTTTAGATAAAACATGACTTCTCTAATAACGCTTCAATGTGACACGCCAGATTCGGTCGTAACGTCTAGGCTGGGTTTGGGCTGTTACACCTTCTATTTGTGGGTGGTTGCATCGGGTTCATCTTTATTTTCCTTCTTTGGCTCGATTTTGCCATTGGCTCGAACCACTATATTGCTTTGGTTTGGACATTGGCTGGCGATATGTCCTCTCCTAAGGCATTTAAAACATTTTATGTCTCTTGTTCGGTTTGGAAAAGCTTTGGCCTTGGATTTGCTTGAGTCGCCAATAGGTTTGTTAGACTTTACAGGCACCACTTGATCTATGGCACGACTAGTTGACTCTTTCTTGTTTGTGCCTTGTCCCCACTTTGAAATTGTAGAGGGATTAGTGTAGGATTGAATAGTTCCTTTTCTTTTCAATTACTTCTCAACATTTATGGCCATGTGCACCATGCTGACCACTTTGATGTAATGTTGGAGCTCTACCACATTTGATATATCGCAATTGAGTTCGGCTAGGAATCGTGCCATGGTCGCCTCTCGGCCTTCTTCAACATCAGTACAGATCATTGCAATCTCTATTTCTTTAAAATAGCCCTCCACGCTCCTATTACCTTGAGTGAGGTTTTGGAGCTTTTGATATAACTCTCGATGGTAATAGGAGGGAATGAAACGTTTACGCATAGCAGCCTTCGTTTTGGGCCAAGTAGATATCTGTCGTTCTCCGTTTCGCCTCTGACTCCTTATGAGTTGATCCTACCAGGTCATGGCATAATCGGAGAACTCGATCGCTGCTAGCTTCACCTCCTTACTCTCCGAGTAATTGTGGCACTCGAAGACCAATTCTATTTTCTTTTCCCATTCAAGATATGACTCCTGGTCGAATTTACCTTGGAATGGTGGAATAGACAATTTGATATTTTTCAAGTCATCATCAACTTATTCTCGCTCTTGAGGGCCTCGATTTCTTTGCCCACATCATTTATCGCTTCAATTCGACCCTTGGTCACTCTCCAAATCACTTGGATTGTTTAAATCATCTTGATTAAGGCTCGGTCAGCTTCGCTCCCTTATTGGGCTTTAGGGAGTTATCTCACTGTAACAACCCGATTTTGGGTTAGATTGAAATAGTGATTTTGGGACCATGAATCTGAAGTAGAAATATTTATTTTATTATTTCTTTAAGGTCTACAGCATGATAGAATAATTGTGTGAAAATTTCGTTAAGAAATTTTATCGATTGAGTACTCAATTTGACTAGAAAGATTAAATAACAATAGGTGCAAAATTTGAGTTCTATAGGCTAAAGGTAGTAAATTGTTATGAAATTCTAAATTAGAGGTCTTTAAATGGTAATTAGACCATTATACTTTGGATGGACAAAAATGGACATGCAGTAGGTAAAATTTCAAAGTTTAAGTGAGGGGTAAATAGGTAATTTGGTAAATAAAGCTAAAATAACTAAATAAAAGATGTCATCTTCTTCAATTTCATCCCCACAGTCGAAAATTAGAAGATGAGACATAGTTAGGGTTTGACCAAGCTTTCAAACTTGATTGTAAGTCCGTTCTTATCCCGTTTTTAATGATATTTATAGTTTTGAGATCATTGTAACTTGATTTAGCTATTTCAAGGACTAATTTGAAGAATGATTAAATTCTAAAATTTTACCCATGTTGAATATGGTTGTATTTTGATGCTTGATGGTAGAAAATGAATGTTTGTTGCTTGTTAAACAACTTTTGAAAAGTGATTTTTGGTAAAAACGTCAAATAGGGACTTATTTGTAAAAGTCTATAAAATGTGTAGAAAAGTGTGAATAAATGAAACATGTGGTTTGTTATGAGTATAAATAATATTTGACAAAGCTTGGGTTGTAATGAAATTGAATGAAATTCTTTTTACCAGCATATGGACTAAATTGTAAAATGTTAAAAAGTTATGGGCAAAAATACTTGGGTTACCTCCAAACCGTGAAGTTGAATTTGGGATAGAGCTTCTGCCTGGTATAGCTTTGGTGTCTTTCGCCCCTTATAGAATGGCATCGAAGGAGCTAGTGGAGCTTAAGGCTCAGATTTAAGAGTTACTGGATGGAGGGCTCATCCGACCTAGTGTGTCTCCATGGGGAGCACCGATTTTATTTGTGAAAAAGAATGATGGATCCATGTGTATGTGCATCGACTATCGACAACTGAATAAATTGACTTTTAAGAATAAGTACACCCTACTGAGGATTGATGATCTATTCCACCAGTTTTGAGGAGCTTTGGTCTTCTCTAAGATTGATATCCCATCGAGGTATCATCAACTGAGAGTTAGAGAGGCTGATGTGACAATATTTAAGACACGTTATGGTCATTACGAGTTCCTAGTGATGCCATTTGGACTAACAAATACAACAAAGGCTTTTATAGATTTGATGAACTAAGTGTTCCAGCCTTATCTGGATTGGTTCGTAGTAGTGTTTATAGATGATATTCTGGTATATTCAAGAACTAAAAAGGATCATGATGCACATCTCCGAGTTGTTTTACAGATTCTGAGGGAGAAACAACTGTATGCCAAGTTCAGTAAATTCGAGTTCTGGTTACGAGAGGTAACCTTTCTAGGCCATGTGGTATCTGCTGAAGGGATTAAGGTTGATCCTCGGAAAATTGAAGCTGTTCTGGATTGGAAGCTGCCTAAGATGATATCTGAGATTTGAAGTTTTCTGGGTCTGGCAGGGTATTATAGATGGTTTGTTGAGGGGTTTTCATTGATTGCTGCATCTCTGACTAAGTTGTTGCATAAGGGTGTGCCGTTTAGCTGGACTGATGCTCAACAAGAAAGTTCTGAGAAACTTAAAAAGGTTCTGACTGAGGCCCCTGTCTTAATACAGCTAGAGTCTGGGAAAGATTTTATTGTTTACAACGATGCATCACATGTTGGTTTGGGTTGTGTGTTGATGCAAGAGAGTAAGGTGGTGGCTTATGCGTCTCGCCAGCTTAAGACTCATGAGGTGAATTATCCGACGCATGACTTGCAGTTTGCCGCGGTGGTATTCGCACTGAAAATTTGGACGTATTACCTGTACGGTGAGAAGTGTATCATTTACACAGATCACAAGAGCCTCAAGTATCTCATCACTCAGAAGGTGCTAAATCTTAGGTAGCGTTGATGGATTGAGCTGCTTAAGGATTATGACTGTTTGATTGAATACCATCCTGGTAAGGCCAATGTGGTGGCTGACGCATTGAGTCGTAGGGCTATGATGGATTTGATGGCAATGTTTGCTCGTCTCAGCTTATTTGATGATGGTAGTCTGTTGGCCAAACTTCAGGTTAAACTGATGTGGATTGAACAGATTAAAGGTATACAGTTGGAGGATGAGTCATTAGGCCCTCAATTCTGACAAATTGAGAATGGGGAAACTTCAGATTTTGGACTGAATAGAGAAGGGCTATTGTGTTTTCATGGGAGAGTCTGTGTACCGAAGGATACTGATTTGATGTAGTCTATACTATGAGAGGCGCATAGTAGTCCTTATGCTATGCATCTCGGTGGGAATAAGATGTACCGAGACCTTCATGAGTTATATTAGTGACCAGGTCTTAAGCGTGAAGTTACCTACTTTGTGAGTAAATGTTTGACTTGCCAACAGGTCAAGGCTGAACATTAGTTACCTTCTGCGTTGCTTCAGCCAGTTAAGATTCTACTTTGGAAATAGGAAAGAGTGACTATGGACTTCGTAAGGGGCTACCCTTGACGCCTACTAAGAAGGATTCAATATGGGTCATCATGGATCGATTGACCAAATCTGCCCATTTCATACCTGTTTGTATTGATTAGTCGTTGCAGATGCTGGCTAAACTGTATGTGTCTGAGATAATGAGACTGCACGGGGTACCGATTTCCATAATATCTGATAGAGATCCTCGCTTCATATCTCGGTTCTGGAAAAAGTTACACGAGGCTTTGGGTATAAGGTTGGACTTCAGTATTGCATTCCATCCTCAGATAGATGGTTAGTTAGAGAGGGTGATTCAGATACTGGAGGACATGTTAAGGCATTGTGCGATAGATTTCTGAGGCAGTTGGGAAGACTACTTGTCGTTAGCAAAGTTTGCATATAACAATAGCTATCAGTTTAGCATACAGGTGGCACCTTACGAGGCATTATATGGTCAGAGGTGTCGTACTCCTTCGTGTTGGGCTAAGTAGGGCGAGCGGCGTGTTCTAGGCCCTGAATTGGTTTCTGATATCGAGAATAAAGTTATATTGTTTCGGGATTGGCTGAAGGCAGCATCGGATAGACAAAAGTCATATGCGTATCTGAAATGTAAGGAGATTGAGTATTCTATATGGGACTTAGTGTTTCTTAAGGTCTCACCATGGAAGAAGGTACTGAGGTTTGGACGGAAGGGCAAGCTAAGCCCTAGGTTCATTGGGCCTTACCGCATACTGAAACATATGGGACTGGTTGCCTATCAGCTAGAATTACCTCTGGAGTTTGACCGAATTCACGATGTGTTCCATGTCTCTATGTTGAGGTACTACCGCTTTGATCCCGCACATATTATCTCGACTGAGGAGATTGAGGTTAGGCCAGATCTAACTTTCGAGGAGAAACCGGTTCAGATTCTAAAGCATGATGTAAAAGTATTAAAGAAGAAGTCTATCCTATTGGTTAAGGTACTTTGGCGTAATCGCAGCTCAAAGGAGGCCACATGGTAACCCGAGGAGGTGATGCGACAACAATGCCCACATCTATTTTGACTAGGTAAATTTCGAGGTTGAAAATTTTTTTTAGGGGGTAGAGTTGTAACGCCCCAAATCCTAAATTATTAATTATGTATGTTGTGTGCATAAATGCATGCTTCCTTCAGTGGTTAGGTGTCCAGAGAAGTGTTTGAGAAGTCCTGGGTTCAAGCTTTGGCTTATACAAAAATTTTTGTTTCAATTGGTTAAACCCTTGTCTCTACTTAGTAGGCTTTTTTTAAAAAAGTGATAAAACATAACAAAAAGGGCCTACTGGTCTAGGGGTAAGAGGCGTATGGAGTGTTCCTTGGGGTCTAAGGTTTGAGACTTGGTGTTGCAAAAGAAGTGAATTATTTTGCTGCTGTGCCATGTAAGAGGTTGTGTGGCAGAGGGATTCTATTGCTGATGGGGCAATTAGAGTGTTTGAAGGGAGTGGAGTGTGTGTAGTCGAAACTTAGGAGGATATGTGGGGTAGTTGGATAGGGATCGGTTGGAGTGGATGGAGGAGAGATTTTAGGAGAGATTAAGGGCGGAAAATGTGGGATTTGAAGTGGAGGGAGTGGTGGTGCCGAATTGGGATTGTGAGCACCTAATGAATTCGGTTTTGGGAAGGTTTTCGATTTAGTGTGAATTTTAGTTTTAGTTTCTGTGTATTTTTTCTTTTTCCTCCTCACTGTTGGCTTCTGACTTTGCTTTCGGGTTCTTTCATCCTTTGTTTTGAGGGCAGTCGAACTTTGATATTAACCATTTGAGTATGTTCACGTGCTTGTTCTTTGCTTTTGCCGAATAGACATCTCTCCCTTTTCCCTAATCGGTTTTCCCACTTTATTGATAACTTCTCCTTCTCCTCTTCCTTTCCTTCCCTAACTGATTCTTCTCTTGGCTGAATATACCTTCTCTCCCTCATTTGATTTCTTTCGTGATTAACATATTTCCTTTTTTTTTCATTTTGCTATTGTGACCGAATATCACATCTCCTCCCCTCTCTGTGCGATTTTGGGCAACTGTTCTTTGATCAATCGGGTTTAAGTGCAAGGTTCTTTTCTCTTTTTTCCCTCACTTTATTGCTCTTATTTCATCTTTTGTGATAGACGACTACTCCATCTCTGGTTAGAGTGCACGGTTACTATTCTCTCTCACTCTTCTACCGAAATAACCTTTTATCTAATACCTCCATTTTCTGTCGTTTTCTACTAGAAGGTGCGATTGTTCCATCTTGTGCCTCAAGATAAGGGTGTGCTTTGGATGTTGGCCGAATATCGCTGTCTCTCATTCTCAGTCCTACGTTTTCAATAAGATGTTATATACTTGGTTCAACTATTTGTGGGTATGGTTTTAGATAACAAGTATCTGTTGGAATACAGGTAATCTTTAGGGGTTACAACCAGTCTCTTGTGCAAGCCCCCATCGATCGATCAAGGCGAGTGATAGTAATATTATGAATAAGTGTTTGATTAGGGTTCACTTTAACTCAATTTTTAGGCTATTAATTGAAGCATTTGTTTGAAATAGATTGGAGAACTCGTGGTCCAGTTGCACACTTTCACAATCAGGTGTGTAATCACACTGCCATAATCATAAATCGGCAAAAGCCTAAATAAGTTACCTCGACACTACATGAGCGTGCGCTCGCTCATGTGGTAATCCAAACGCATAAACTTGGGCGTTTGATCGTAGATGTCACCGTAAGCGATTTCATGGGCTTAGGCCATTTTGGGGCCACGTTGGGCCAGTGGGCCCTACACGGGTAAACCACACGGACATGTGGAGATTATTAGGCCAGGCTGGGTAACTTAGACGGCCTAGGCAATTTTTGGGCTTTGTCGGCCACACGGGCATCACATGGGCCTATATTATGGGCCTTGAGCCCATTCTCACTGTTTGATTGTTAAGGTTGCACGAGTCACCTGAGACGACTGTGGACCTACTGTTGGGTCGGTAAGTATACGTAGACCCCAAATTGATAAATGACTGTTATATCCCTATGAGGTAAAGTGACAGTTATGCCCTATGTATGTATGACTGTAATCGAGCATGCCATTATATATATATATTGCATACATATATGATATTATGATATGTTGTATGGGGACGAGTTTATTATTGATTGGAGGAAGTGTACTGTACTGGCAGCTCTGCTGCAACCACTGTTTAGTGCCGTAACTGGTGCTATTTTTGGAGTGTAGGGATGGGTGGGTTGATTTTATCCCCACATGGAGTGTGAGGTTAGATGGAGTGGAGTGTAGAGGATGGATGGGTAGGATTTCTGTTTACATTTTTGTCTTGTTACTATTACTGAAATGGGCTAAGGCCCACACTAATACTTTTACTGTAATGGGCTAAGGCCTTAACTGATACTGGACTGTTACTGAAACGGGCTTAGGCCCAGACCGTATTTGCCTATCATATGACTGACTGTTTGTTTATTAAGGGATTACACACCGAGTTTCATAAATTCACCCTTCTGCTTATCTACGCAGGTAATCCTTAGGTGGATTGGTGTTGCGAGGGACTCGAAGGTGGCCACACATCTGTTTATGCCTCGATATTAGATTTTTAATTTATTAGTAATTTAAATTTGGGTATTTTTGTGTAATAAGGCCTCTTTAAAGTTTTAACTTTTAAATTGGGATTTTTACTTGCTTGATATAAACTGTTAGTTGTAAGAAAATGATGGGTTTTCAAAAGATAACTGTTTTTTTTTTCAAAGACACCACGTTTACGCAACACATTTCATAAGCTTTTGCAAAAGACAACATTTTTAAAAATTATGGACGTTTTAACATGATACACGACGGGTTTTAAAATTATCATTAAAAATAAGTAAAAAAAGGTAAATGTGCAAAAAGGGTTTTCTGAATATCCTAAATTTTTGTTAAGATCATAAAGATGTTTTAATATAGAAAGGATTCTTTTTCAAAGAAATTATGTTTTCGAAAAACACTTTAGTGTGACATCGCCAGATTCAGCCATAACGTCTTAGTCGGGTTTGGGGTGTTACAGAATAAATGAAAAATGTGGGCTGCTATGAGTAAAATTAATAGTCAGCTAGCCTTGGATTGTAAAGAAATTGAATGAAATTCATTTTACGAGCCTAGGGACTAAATTGTAAAATGCTAAAAAGTTAAGGGAAAAAATGTAAATTTTGCCATAATGTGTTTTTGGGTTAATCATAAGTTAAATGTGGTATTATAAATCAGGAAAATCGAAGTTCAGGTCTAGTTCGGGGGAAAAACAAAGTAACTGGCGAATAGATCCTTTTTGGTTGTTTTTGTAACCAATGTAAGTTCGTATGTTAAATGAGCTTTATTATAATTGTAATTTAACTACTTTAATACTTCATGAATTGTGTAAATGACTTTACGAACACCTTCGACGTTGTTATTGGCAAGCGAGAAATCCCAATCAAACCTTAGGAATAGATTAGGATACAAGTGACATGTCATTAGGGTTTTATGTTATGTGATCCGGGTGCTGGTCCTGTACGTTCTACCAGTGGCTGAGTATACCGGTATATGTTGTAGTTACTTGACAGCTTGGGTGAGCAGCACCAAGTAGCTATGTCTTAACTAACAACTTGTGTGAGCAGGCCTGATAATGGCTCAAGAGTGAGCATATATGTGTTATGAGATAGAGGTAGTAATGGATACATATGTGGCACTTTGTGTGTAAGGTTTTCTGGAGTATCTGATATTATTATTCTGAATGGTTCATTGGGTATAACGACGATGAGACTAAGTATGAAATTATTATGAGATGATACACGTATGTAGTTAAAGCTTGTGATTGTTAATTTGTGAAATGACGAATTCAAGGTAAATTGTGATGGAATAAATTATGATCATAAGAATATGGTAAATTACATTTCCCTATGTTGTATTACTTGCATGTTAATGTTTGGTAAGGTTAGCTTATTTCAAACATTTTGAGAATATGGCATGTATAAGGACTTGGTCATTTTTTATATGAGTCATTAAGAATTTGGCCAAATGTATTGGCTTGTAATTGTCAAGGCTTGGTGTGGTATTTGGCCATGAAACTTGGCTTATTTTTGTTGAATTGGTTGTAAGCTTATATATATATATATGAATGCATGTGTAACTATCTCTTGTGTGATGTGGTTTATAAATGCTTGATCAATGGTTTAATGTGGCTTAATGAGTATGGTGTGATTTGGTTCGGAGGAATATGATATTGAAAACATGTTGAGTGTAGATAATGAAATGACATGAATTGGCCTTTTTTTGTGGATGTATTAGTTGTCCAAGTGTGCTATGAATTATGCCTTGAACTTGTGCATGTGTAGGTGTAAACAAGGGTGACAAATGGCTTGGTAAATAGCCTTTATTTTGTCCACACAAGTAGACACATGGGTATGTGTCTAGGCCGTGTATGACACACGGCTTGCCCCATGAGTATGTGTTCTGGCCATGTGTCCCCTGCACCTTAATTTTGAGAAATATAATGCTAAGAATTGAGCACACGGGCAGAGACATGGGCGTGTATCTCAGCCGTGTGAGGGATGCACCTGAAGCATGGGCATGTGTCTCGGGCGTGTGAAGTCTGCACTTATTTTATGAAAATTAAATTAACTACATGGCCTAGCACACTGGTGCGTGACTTGGCCATGTGACCTCAATTGGTTCATGCTTTGCAAAATAGAGAGTTACACAGGTTAAGGGCGGGGACGTGTGTGACCACACGGCTTGCCCACACAGGTGTGTCCTAAACTACACGGGCGTGTGACCCCTGTTTATAGCAAAATTTTTCTAAGTTTCATAGAAATTTCCTAAGTTATCAGTTTAGTCCCGAACCACTACAAATCATGTTTTGGGCCTCGTCGGCTGGTATTAGGGACTTTATGATTGAACTGTTTTAATTTGGATGCAAATTTATGATTGGAAATTGTATGTTCGCTTGCGATGTGAGTCCGGTAATGCCTCATACCCTATTCTGGCGTCGAATATGGATAAGAGGTGTTACACTCATGCTGACCCCGTTCTTCGACACGTTCCAATCACTCTTGGAAGGGCTCAAATTTTCTATCAAACATGCACTCCATTATACGCATAAGGGCTTGGAGTGTTAAATCGGGCACTCCTCCTCTGGTTGCAACATTTCGAACAAGACGAAGACCACCACCCTTTGCCACTTTTCGTTTCAGGCTTTGAGACATGAAAATTTAAATCCTCACCACTAAACCTCATGTTCACTCGCAAAGAAAAGCAAAGATGACACTCCACTCGTGTTTGCACTCAAGATTGGCTCTTTCAATCACTCTAATGATCTCACAACTCTCGTGCCTTTTTCCACTTGGTTCTCCTCTCACAGTTCGTAGAAGACTAGTTTAGACTTAGAAGCAAGCTTAGAGGTTGGCTTCAAAGGGTTGCAAAGGATAAAAATTGGTGTAGGTGTTAGGTAGGCTGAAAGAAAAAGTATGGGTTCTCAAGTGTGGCGAAATGGTTTGTTTTGGACAGAAATAAAATTTGATGATTGGGAAAAAAAATAACTCTTTTTTTTTTATAATTCTGACATTTTTTATATATTCTTTCTTTTTTTTACACGAATTTTTGTCGAATTTTTTTCAAGAACTTACTCTGGGGCTGCTATGAACGTCCGTACTCCTCGATTTTGCAAGCTTTGATACCAAATGATACAATCTCATCTCGTGAGTTGATTTCGAATCATAATGTTGCCCGATCATAAAATAGAGTGTAGGCTAAAGTAAAGATGGTTTTTAAGTGTTTTGGAATAGTCTAAGTGAATGTTTTGGTTATACAAAGAAAAATAAGATAACTTTGAAAGGAATAATTTGGATGGATGGAAAAAGGCTTAAGGTCCAAGAAAGAACCAAAACTATAAGGAGTATTGACCCGAATCTTATATTGACTTTTAAGGTGGAAAGGTTGATTGTTAAAAAGGACCTTGACCCACTATCTATGAAGAGATAGGAACCAAAGGTACCGGGGTTGAATGCCACACTCAAAGAGTGATAAGTTCACAAAGAAAACAAGTTGGACGGCACTAGCAATGCTAGATAAGTCAGCTTGAGTCTTAGAAGAACAATGAGAGTTGAATTAAACTCACAAAGATGTGAAAATTCATAAAAGTATCAAAAGTTATCTTCCCCATTTACAATCTATTTATAGGCTCTATTATGACTACTTAAATGCCTATTTGTGACCTTTCACCTTTAGCAATTAACTAAGGTTATTACAAGCTTTAATTTCATTTTAAACTCATGTAGGAAATCCAACGGTCATGTCTCTTCATTTGATCCTGGTGTAATGAAAAGGCATGAATTTATCCATTAATGAAAACTTAATGTGTTCTTATTGTGCTTAGTTGATGTCCCTTCAACTCCCTTGTAACTGTTGTAACTGAAATCATAAAGCTTGTGTAACTTCCTCTTTTAACGGTGTCATAATGAAGGATAAAGGCTCCAAAAACTGATCAGACTTGAAGAGACACTTTTGGTCCATTTGAAAAGACACCTTAATGTGCTTTGAGTGCTTCAATAACCAACAAAAATGTTCCTTTTATGCACCAGCAATTAAGTTACCAAATGCACGCTCTTTTATGCCAAAACTGAACAGCCATTTGAATGTGACAACATTTGATTCTTCTTGGCAAACGAACAGCCCTATTGTAGCTTTAAAATATGTGTCCAGCCTTTTGAACTTTCCTAGAACAAAAATTGAACACACAATTAATTTTATTTAAGAAAAGATAAACACACTATAACTTATGTATTAAAAAGAAACAACCAAATTAAATAACACTCTAATACAAACAACTAAGATGTTTAAATGCATAATTTAAAATGAACAAATGAGTTACATAATGCATTACTTAATTTAATAATGCAAACTTAACTAACATGAAAGTTACATAATGCATGGCCTTATTAAATGCAGAACACATATTAATGATGTTCAAACTATGACATAATTAAAGACACAAGCTAAAATAACTAAAATGGATTGAAATCCTTATTTCGAGCAACAAATTATTGCTAAGTTAAAAATGAGCTGGAGTTGAGCTCAATGGGCTACGAATGAACAAGACGGCTTGTAGAAGGTTGCAAGGCTTGCTCGGGTGACTTGTCCATGTTCTTTCAAAGAGCCCAGCAACATTCTCTCTCCATACTCGATCAGCTAGAGCCAAAAGAGCCTCTTTGAAACTTTTGGCTCGAACTCGAGTTATCGGTCCTAAGGGCAGGTCCAAAGGTTCCTTGTCAGCCCTTGATAAGTCTCGGGGCTTAGCCGTATCATCTTGAAATATATTATGTCTCAGAAAGATTTAAATTTGCGGTAGCAGAAATGGCTCGAGCAATTGAAAGTGTAACACCCTTTACCCGAGATCATCGCCGGAGTCGAGCACGAGGCGTTACTAGACTTATCTTACCTGTTCGGGGCATAAAAATTTTACTTTTTAAAAAAGTATTAATTCGCTCACATTCATCCATTAAATCCTTAAAAAGGGCTCTCGAGGCCCTAAAACGTGCATTTGGAACGGTTCGGGACGAAACTGGAAATATTAAAAAATTTTCGATTACTTACACAAATCAAAACAATTTATTTCACTATTCATAATAAAACTATCCATCTACATAATAGTCACTAAATTAATTAGAACTCGAGTTAAGAAACTCAAAATTTAAATTTGTAAATTTTCCCTAAAACTACACTGATATATCTTCTTACCATAATATTTCTAGAATTTTTTGTTTGGCCAATTAGTATAGTTTATTCATTAAATGTTCCCCTGATTTGCAGTTCAGCGGACCTGACCTCTCTTCACTAAAAATCAATTATCTCATTATACAGAAATCAGATAATGTTTCCATTTGTTTCTAATGAAAATATACTCACTAAGGAATCTACACATATAAAATTTGACTTCTAATTCTTTTCTTTTTTTACAATTTCTAGTGATTTTCCAAATTCAGAAAAAGGGATCATGAAGTCACTCTGAACCAGTCTTACAGAAATTTAAACATCTCAGAATATAAACTTCCATTGCTTGCTCTATTTCTTTCCTATGAAAATAGACTCAATAAGATTTAATTATATATCTCATTCACCATTTAATTACATTTCTACAATTTTTAGTGATTTTTCAAAACCACATCACTGCTGCTGTTTCCTAACTGTTCCATGGCCAACTCTTACTCTTTCATAGTTTCTTTGCATCAAATCTCATTTAGTCATACATAATACCAAAACATGTTCTTATTTAGCTATATCATAAGCTAATAATTCCCAAGTATTCACATGCCATTCTTTAATCATATCATAAGGACACACACACAAAATAGCCAAGTCCCTATACATGCCATAACTTAAAGTATTTCTAGTCACAAAATACCGAGATAACTCGTTGATAGTGTTAGGTGACCTCTGACGTCCTTACAATTTTATGAGTTGGCTTTGTGATACTACAAAAAAGAGAGAAAAGAAAGGGAGTAAGCATAAATCTTAGTAAGTTTGCATGTAAATAAATAACAACATTCTAAATGAATTATCAAGATAACCTGAACCTTTAGAACATGGACTTATCTTACCTTCCCTTTTGGTACACTCTTTGAATTTTCCATTGAACCATTTGGAATACTAATGTTACACGGGTACCTTTCCTCTTTAAACTTACCATTGTGATGTCTTGACATGGTCTTACGTGGTATCTTTTCTTATGAACTCACCATTGCCATGCCTTGGCATGGTCTTACATGGGATCTTTGCCTTATGGTAGTTTATCAACACCATGTCTTGACATGGTTTTACATAATTTCCTTGCCTTGTAGAACTTACCAATGCCATGCCTTGGCATGGTCTTACTTGGTATCCTTAAACCCTAATGTCATGACATTTGTATCCTACACATTCCTAAGGTTCAACCGGGACTTTAAGTATCATTTCTCTGTCAATTCTTACTTGAATAATCAAGGAATAAATTTAAAAAATAAATATATAGATTCTGAAAAATAACATCATTAATTATAAATAATAAAAAATTGCATTTATTTACCGCAAACTTACCTCAATACAAAGTACGATCAAATATTTTGATTTAGTCCTCAACATTTTTCTTTCCTCGGTCTAACCCCAAATTTCATTCTTCTTGATCTATAATAGCAAATTTAAGTTATTTAATATTCACGTTTATCAAAAACATTCCTTAACTTTAACTTTGGCAAAATTACGATTTTGCCTCTAAACTTTTGCATATTTACACTTTTGCCCCAAGGCTCTGAAATGAAACATTATCCCTAATTCTTATGGTTTATGACATGCTAATCATTTATTTACCTACGGTAACATCAAATTCCCACTCTAACTCGTTTTCGCTTCAAATCGCTTAGCTCAAGTCGTTTAACATAATTTCAAGCTTCATATTCTACCATAAAACAAGAAAATAAACACATTTCACCTATGGGTATTTTTCCAAATATGAACCCTAGGTTAAATTATTGCTAGAATAAGCTAAATCAAGTTACCGAGACTTCAAAAACGTAAAGAACATTAAAAACGGGGCTTGGAATCACTTACTATAAAGCTTGGAAGCTTGACAAAACCCTAGCTATGAAGAACCCTTGAAATTTCGGCCTAATGAAGAAGATGGGCACATTTTTCCATCTTTTTCCCTTTTTTAATCTTTTAATTACCAAATGACTAAAATACCCTTATTAAAATTTTAGTTATTTTTATCTATGTATGTCCATTTTTGTCCATGAAATACTAATGGTCTAATTACCATTTAAGGAACTCTACTTCAATTATACTCTTCAATTTAATCCTTTAGCATCTAAAACTCATATTTATCAACTTTTGCAATTAAGCCCTAGTAGGCAAATTAAGCATGCTATCTATAAAATTTTCCATCGATACTCTAACACATGCATCTAATCACTCGGTAAATTATAAAAATTAATCGAAATAAACTTTTCTATCTCAGATTCATGGTTTCGCAACCATTGTTCCGTTGAGGCCCTATTTTGGGATGTTACAGAAAGATTATGAGTTGGTGATTGATTATCATCCGGGGAAAAGGAATGTAATCACTGATGCTTTGAGTAGAAAATCATTATTTTCTTTGAGAGCGATGAATACGAGACTAACTTTATCGAATGATGGTTCGATATTAGCAGAATTAAAACTAAACAGGTTTTTCTTCAGCAAATTTGTGAAGCTCAAAAGTGTGATAATGAGTTACAAGCTAAAAGAACACAATGTGAGTCAACTAGTAATTTTGACTATCAAATCGGATTCGATGATTCTTTAACATTCTGAGGTAGAATTTGTGCACCAAAGAATTCTGAGATTATTTAGAAAATTCTGCATGAAGGACATAGTGGTTGTTTATCTGTTCACTCAGGGAGTACCAAAATGTACAATGATTTGAAACAATTGTATTGGTGGTCGGGTATGAAACAAGATATTTTAGAAATTGTATCGAGATGTTTGTTGTGTCAGCAATTTAAAGCTCAGCATCAAGTGCCTTCAGGATTGCTACAACCAGTGATGATACCAGAGTGGAAGTGGGATAGAGTTACGATAGATTTTGTATCGGGTTTGCCTCTGTCTCCGAAAAAGAAAGATGCTATCTGGGTTGTTATAGATCGATTATCAAAGTCTGTGCATTTCATTCCGGTACATACTGACTATTCACTTGATTAGATTGGCTGAATTGTACATATTTGAGATAGTTAGATTGTACGGGTGCCAGTTTTAATAATTTTGGATAAAGATCTGAGGTTTACATCGCGATTTTGGAAGAAATTGAAAGAGGCTTTGGGTACGAGGTTGAATTTTAGTACAACATTTCATCCAAAAACCGACGGTCAGTGTAACACCCCAAACCCGTGACCGTCACCGGATTTGACCACGAGGTGTTACCGGGCTTACTTCCCTTATTTCTCTCTTGGAAATTATGAATTTCTGTTCCAGGCAGGCTAGCTAACTGCGTCACTGTTACCTTAAAAATCATATCTCGACTTCCCGAACTCGAAAACCAGTTCTGTAAATTTTCCCTGAAACTAGACTCATAATTCCATCTACACATGTTTTTCTAGAATTTTTGGTCGGGCCAATTGGTACAGTTTATTAGTTAAAGTCACCCCTGTTTCAGGGTTTGACTACAGTGACCTTTGCACATTACGACCTGGATATTATCTTGTACAGAGCTCCAATGCTCATACTGTTTGCTTCTAATGAAACTAGACTCAAAGGGAAATCTATTAATATAAGGCATGACTTCTAATTGTTTCTGGATAATTTATGGTAAATTTTCAAAGTCAGAGAAGGGGATCCAGAAACCGTTCTGGCCCTGTTTCACGAAAACCTGAATATCTCTTAAAATCTGACTCATATGACCGTTTTGTTTCTTCCATATGAAAGTAGATTCATCAAGGTTCAATTTCATAATTTATTCACTATTTAATTCTACTTCTACTATTTTTAGTGATTTTTCAATCTCACCTCACTGCTGCTGGCAGCATCTGTTACTAAAGCAAACAATGACTATTTCATAATTCTTCCATGGCCAACTATAATTCATCATACATAATACAAGCTATGGCCACCTTATCAAAATTAAGGTTCTAAGACTTGTGACTATAGGTTTTAGAATCACACTCAACCGACCACGTAGGCCATTTTCGCATGGCTTAAAGTTTACAACCCAAAATTCAACAAAACAAAATAGCCTATACATGCCAAATGTTCTCCTAGATCGACTAAGGAGACAATACCAAAAGATTGTTCGCGGTGTGATGACTTGACGACGGTTCCGAGTACACAAGAGACGAGTCCAAGAGACCTAAAATGGGTGACAAGAAAACACCGAGTGAGTTTATAACTCAGAAGCCATAAGCATTCCACAACCATCCATTAACAAAATTATTACAACATGAAATAATGAACGAGGCTAAGTACTCCATCCATATCGAACTATATCATAGTTCCTTGGACCTTCGGTTCAATCTCATACCAAGTCATACATCCACATTTCATATTCTATACAATAAGATATTTGAGGCGTTTTTACACACCAACTCATTTTCACCACAATCATACAATTGCAATCATCACATAGATTTAAAGCTTACCAAGCTCAACCCCGAGCATGAACATATTACCTATTCATCATGAGCTCAAGGTACTTACCCGATCCGCTGTCCATACTCAACTCGATGGAGACACACCTCCATATAATTGTTCGATCGGAGATATTTATATATATATATAGAGTACGCACACACGTGCTTAATACTCGATTTCGCACACTTAGTGCCATGCGATTTAAGCCCGCACACATAGTGCCATACCCTTCGAGCTCGCACACTTAGTGCCATATATTTCCAGCATGCACACTTAGTGCCATATATTTCCAGCACGCACACTTAGTGCCAATCTCACACCGTACACACGTATTGCCAAGACACTTAGTGCCGAAAGCAAACTTTCTACACATTTCACTATTTCTTTTACATTCAACAATTGTCATCACTCCATACACATACAATTTCATTTATATATATATAGCATCCCATTAAACACAATTGCATAGATTTTACAATCATTTAAGCAATATCAAACATATGTGCTTAATGACTTACCTTGTGTTGGGCAAATAATTCTAAGTCGGCTACTCATTGACCTTCGATTTCCCTTGTTGGACGCCTCTCCTTTAGGATCTTGAGCTTAAACAAACAAATTAACTCATTCAATCGCTTTGGTACATATGTTGGTATCCACATTCTAATGATCATATAACATACGAACGGCATGGTAAAATTTTTATCTTGCTACCTTATGTTCTTGGCTATTCGCCAATAGCCTTATGCAATTTACTATTCTATCAATAATCCTATCACACATACACATATACATATTCAGTATATTAAATAGCCACCCTCACTAACCACCCATTTTAGTTGATTTTATACAATCAAAGGCAATATCATGATTGGGTATACCTAAATAGCCGAATGTGCTAAAATTGATCTAACATCACCTATACCCTTGATTGAATGGCCGAATACTTATACTATCAATTATAGTATCGATTTTATTCTTTCAAACACATAGTCCCCATTCGGCCCTAACCATTTACTTAACGTATGTGTACAAATTCCATCTCAAAATTAGGAGTTGCAACTACAACTAGGTTACCACAATGCTCATCAATGACCGAATGCCTAAGCACAACTCTACTAAAAATTTATCCAACATCATTAACTTGCCCTTCACTATTTTTTTTTTTTAAACATCATATACAAAGTAACTTACATGTATATATAAAACCAACCTTGCTAGCACAATATCCCTTAACCGAATATCATAAACCCAAGCCACATATATAGTTCATCAAGGCCTTTCATTGGCTACATTCGCACCCCTCCTTATGAACAAACCAATTTCAACTTTCATGAAAAATATATGTACCAAGAGCTTCAACTACTTGGCCAAATACCAAACCTCCAAACAACCAAATTTAATCCATGGAATGAATAGAACTTGAACTAATCACCTCATTTACATCTAAATTTCCAAGGGTTTCAAAGTGCTTACCTCTTCCTAAGCATCAACCAAGCCAAATCATGCACAAAAGAAT
The DNA here is from genome assembly GCF_025698485.1 of Gossypium arboreum. Classification (NCBI taxonomy): domain Eukaryota; kingdom Viridiplantae; phylum Streptophyta; class Magnoliopsida; order Malvales; family Malvaceae; genus Gossypium; species Gossypium arboreum. Next base: position 48,133,850 of record NC_069070.1, on the reverse strand, counting down.
TCCCTTCTTCTTCCTCCTTCAAGCCACGGCAATGGAGAATAGAATGAGCATTTTCCTTCTTTTTTTTTTGTTTTTCTCTCTAGTTACGGCACAATGGGGGGGGCATCCATGCTCATTTTTTTGTTCATTTCTTTAATGCTAGCTATTATTTTATGGCTTCCTACATACACCACTAGCATAACATGTTGGAAACATGTTCCCTTGCCCATAATTTTGTCATGGCCGGCCACTAACCTTGTCAAATGGGTTATTTGACATGCAACTCCATTTATTTTACTTCATTCCTTTATTAACCTCTTAAAATTAACCACATATAATTAAATCCTTTCACATGAGTCCTTTTTCTTTCAATTCACCTTCAAATTAACTAAATCAAAGAATTAAAAAAATTCACACATGCATTTTCACATATTTAGACAGTAACTATCATACTCAAATAATTTAGTGACTCGGTTTAGCGGTCCCGAAACCGCTTTCCGACTAGGGTCACTTTAGGGATGTCACAGTCAGTCTGAGGGAGCAATTCAAATTCTCGAATTCGAAGGCAATTGGGAAAAATATTTGTCGTTGGTTGAATTCGTGTATAATAACAACTTTCAATCGAGCATAATGATGGCATCGTACTAAGCTTTGTATGGATGCAAATGCCGAAATCGATTGTATTGGACCTAGCTGAGTGGGAAAAAGATTCACGGAGTTGATTTGATCTGGGAGACTGAAAATAAAGTGAAAGTAATTTGTGATAGTTTAAAAGCAGCTTCAGATCGACAGAAATTATACGCGGATTTGAAACGTAAAAACATTGAATGTTAGATCGGAGACAAAATGTTTCTAAAAGTGTCTCCGTGGAAGAAAATATTTTGATTTGGTTGCAAAGGCAAATTGAGTCCACGTTTCATCGGGCTGTACGGGATTATTGAAAGTATAGGGTCAATGACATATCGATTAGCATTACCATCAGAATTAGAAAAGTTCCACAATTTATTTCATGTGTCGATGTTGCGTCGATATCGATTGGATCCATCACATGTAATTTCTCCGGTAGAGATCGAAATTCAACATGATATGACGTACAACGAAGATCCGATCAAAATTTTAGCTCGAGAGGTTAAAGAGTTGAGAAATAAATGAATAGCTTTTGTGAAATTGGGATCCCGAGGAAGCTATGAGAAAATAGTACCCTAACCTATTCACTGGTAAGATTTTCGGGGACGAAAATCCCTAAGGAGGAGAGTTGTTGTAATAGCCCAAAATTGGGTCTAGTTGGAACAAAGGTTTCGGGACCATAAAATTCGAGATAGAAATAATTATTTTATGATTATTTTGAGGTCTATGATCTGATTGCATGATTGTGTGAAAATTTTGTGAAGAAATTCTATGCATAAAGTGCTCAATTTGAAGTTAGGGACTAAATTAAATAAGTTGCAAAACTTGCATTCTAGAAGTTTCTAGTATGAAATTGTTTTGAAATATTAATTAGGAGGTCTTAAATAGAAATTTTACCAATTTCTAAGTGATGGAAAAAATTGGACATAGATGGAATTTTTGAAAGTTTAGTAAGGAAGGGCATTTTGGTCATTTGGTAATTAAAAGAAATAATAAAGTCAAAATCGACTCATCATTCTCATGGAGGCTGAAATTAGCATGGGGAAACCCATGGCTAGGGTTTTCAAGCTTTCCAAGCTCAATAGTAAGTCCGTTATAACCCTGTTTTTCAAATTCTTTATGTTTTTAGAATCCCGGTAATTTGATTAAGCTTATTCTAGCAATAATTTAAGCTAGGGTTCATATTTGGAAAAATACCCATAGGTGAAATGTGTTTATTTTTATGTTTTATAATAGAATATGAGGTTTTAAATTATGTTAGACAACCTGTGCTACTCGGTTTTGAGTGAAAACGAGTAAAAGGGCTTAATCGGTAAAAATACCTAATAGTCATAAGTATATGTTAGAGTGAGAATTTGATATTGCCATAGAAGGGAAAAGTGATCAGCATGTCATAAAACATAAGAATAAGGGATGGAGTTTAATTCCCGAGCCTAGGGGCAAAAGTGTAAATATTCAAAAGTTTAGGGGCAAAATTGTAATTTTTCTAAAGTTTGAGTTATGGACTGTTTTGAAGAGTAAATTAATTAAATAAGTAAAATATGATGTTTTAGATCCTGGAAAATGAGATTTGAACCTAGAATGAGAGAAAAATCAAAAATGGGAAAGTTGGTAAAATGGTCGTTTTAGTATCGAGGTAAGTTCATATGTATAATAAGCATTAATTTATGCATGTTTCAATGTAAAATTGATATATTCATTATGATTTTCGAGGTTTTGAAAGTATGTAAGTTGGTATGATAATAATATAGCAATAATGTTGTAATTTATATTTGGAAGTTAAATTTAGTAAATTAATTGAATTATATTAAATTAAATGATTATGGTGCCAAGTTTATGAATTGATTTAAAAATATGTCTATGGTACATGAAGTGCATTGAATTATCATACATAAATGTGATTTCTATGATTATGGATATTATGGGAAATTGTAAGTTCATATGATTTTTAATAAGGCAATATGTAATTTAATGTCATTGCCTTGATATTAAATGAGATGTAAGTTTATATGTAAGTAATACATCAATATTAATTGTATTATGGTATTTTATAATAATATTGGAAATATGTTTGTGGATAATTACTTGATTGGTGAAATTGTTGGAAAAGAGAGAGAAATCCCGGTTGAACCTTCAGAAAGATTGGATGATACATATAGTATATAGCTAGGTCACATGTATGGTGCTGAGTGCACATCATGTGTACAAGAGAGCTACAAGACATTATGGTGTAGCTAGGTCGCATGGGTGATACTATGTGTACACCATGTAGAAAAGAGAGCTACAGGATACATGTAGCTAGGTTGCATGCGTGGTTCCAGGTGAAGGACACCATGTAGACAAGAGAGCTACGAGATAAATTGGCTAGGTCACATGGGTGGTACTAAGTGTTCACCATGTGTACAAGAGAGCCGAACTATATGATGGGTGGAGCTATGTACTGAAACCACCAAGTATCGAGGATTGATCCGAAGTGTTCAACGGGAGACTCTCTATGTATTGCTTTGTGAGTTTTGTGATGAATAAGTGTAGGAACTTGATTATGTGAATGATGTGTTCATTAAGTGACCAGGATGTGGTGAGGTTATAAACAAGTAAGTTATACATGAGGATGATTTTATGGTGACCTTGTGATCATGGACCTATACTTGTGATGTATGAAATGTGGTGAAAATGATTTGTGATATGTATGTTAAAATGAGGTCAATACAAAGAAAGTGTGAAAGAGTGAATTAGCAATAAAACTGTTTTGGACAGTAGTAGTGACGTGATTTTGAAAAATCACCAAAAATAGTATAAATTGAATCAGAGACTGAATGAGATATCAAATTAAAGATTAATGAGTCTATTTTCATATAAAAGAAACAAAATAAGAAAATCAGCACTATATTTTTAGATATTTATGTTTTTGTGAGACTGGTTCAAAATGATTACGTGATCCCCTGTTCTGACTTTGGAAAATCACAAAATTTTGGATAAAAATAATTAGAGGCTTAAACTTATATTTTTAAAATCCCTAATGAGTATTTTTTCAAGATAAATCAACAAGAACATTATCTGAGTTCTATACTATGAGATAACTAATTTTTAGTGAAGAGAGGTCAGAACTATCAGAAAGTGAATCAGGGGAAATTTTAATGAATAAACTGTACTAATTGGCTAAACCAAAAATTATGAAAATTTTATGGTGGAAAGATATGTGAGTCTAGTTTTAGGGGAATTTACGAATCTTAATTTGGAGCTCTGTAACTTGAATAATAAATAAGTAAGTGACTATGACTCGTGTGGACAGTTTGATGTGAGCATTTATTAGTAAATTGTGAAGTCGTACTTACAAGAATGCTATATACATTAAGGATGTGGAATGGAGAGGAGGAGGAGAAAATAAATATATGTGGAATACATGGAAACTATGGTATATGAAATATTGATATAATGAAATAAATGATATGTGTTTATAAGAAAAGAAAGAGAATGATATGTATCATGACATGTATATATATATATATATGACTAGTCTCAATGTAATGCTTGTTGTGTATGGAGTTGAATTGAAATGTTTCAGGAAAACATGTTATTTTATGTGTCTGAATTGTGGCATTTTATAAAGATATGATCTAGTTTTAAATATGAATGCTTGATGATTAAGTGAAGATATTTTGTAAGATGATAATCTTGGTATAAATGTATAAGTGGTACTATAATAAACAAGGTAAAATGAGTATGAGAGACACATGTATGATGACATACAAATGCTATGTTTGTGGTTTAATTGATAATATTTAATCATTAAATGAATACCATGTTATATGCTTTTGATTTTGATAAGTGTGTAAGAGATTAAGGTTGACCAAAGCTTGGAAAATAGCCTAGGTATATTCCACATGGCAGAGACACGACCATGTGTCTCAAATTGTATGGAACACGACTTTGGGACACGGCGTGTGGAGCCTTAAAGCATGAAATTTCCATGATTTTCATAAGTTCTCGGTTTAGTCCCGAACCCTTTCTAAAGTATGTTTTGGGCTTCATAGACTCAAATAAGGGACTATGTGTAAGTGAATGAACGTTTTGAAATATGAATGAAATTTTATGGCCCGTATTTTAGTTTAATGTTTGTATGTTTGTCAGTAACGCCTGTACCTTATCCGGCCTCAGTGCGGGTAAGGGTGTTACAATTATAACGACCTATTTTTAGTTAAATCAGAACAGTGGTTTGGGAGCACAAATAAAAAATCAATATATTTATTTTATTATTATTTTATTGTCTATTGCATGATAATATGTTTGTGTGAAAATTTCGTTAAAAAATTTTATCGTTTAATTAGTTAATTTGGTAAAAAGAACTAAATCGCATAAAGTGTAAATATCATGTTCTATTAGTTAAAAGTATTAATTAGCTTTAGAATCTTAAATTAGAGGTCCTTATGTTGTAAATAGACCATTTGAAATATAAGTGGACATAGATGGACACCATTTGGATGGTATTTAATGGTCTATTAATATGATTAAAATGGTAATTTAGTTGATAAAGGTTATTTTAATAAAACAAAATCAATTTTTATTCTTCATTCATCTTCTTCAACTGAATGAAGGGCAAGAATAACCATTATTAAAGCTTCAAACATTCGGTCACTTCTCCTTGAGCATGTAAGTTCATTTTTGTTTGGTTTGTAATGATTTCTATGTTCTTGAGATCATTGCAACTAGGTCTAGCTAGCCCGGGGACTATTTGTAATGCCCCAAATCATTATTGATTTAATTGTGTGTTATGTTGCATGTTGGCTTGCTTGCTTTGATGGTTAAAGGGGGTCCTAAGAGGTGTGATGTAACACCCCTTACCCATACCCAAGACCGGGATAGGGTACAAGGCATTACCGGACAAACATACAAACATCCAACTAAAATACGAGTTATAAAATTTCACTATTATTTCGAAACATTCATTCACATGCACCTAGTTCCTTATTTGGGTCTACGAAGCCCAAAACAACTTTAGAAAGGTTTCGATACTAAATCGAGAAATTTGGAAAGTTCTGGAAAAATATAGAAAATTTTACCATAAAATAGAGTCACGCGCCCGTGTGCCTTTGACACACCCGTGTCCTCAGGCCGTGTAACTCTCTGTTTATTACGTCAGCACACAAATTGAACTACACGGCTAGACTACACGCCCGTGTCTCCAGGCCGTGTCCCTCACACGGTTGAGACACACGGCCGTGTCTCAACCCGTGTAATTAACTCTTAGGCTATTTTCCAAGCCTTTTTGTCACCCTACATGCACCCACATGGTTTCAATAACATTCAACATCCTCTATTTTGATACAAATATATCATTTGCCTACCATCATGCATGTAATACACATTCTTACATTAACCAGAACTATATATACAAGATCTTGTTTCATTTTATACCAAGCCTAGACATACCATTTCGCCTTCATTTGGCCTTATCAATTATATTACCTCTTATACTCTCATACCACAGTTATCTTCATGTAAAACAATCTCAACTTAACAACAAACTTATATATATATATATATATATATATAAAACTAAGCCACGTCTTTATAGAATACTTACAATTCACATACGTAGAACAACATGCTTGACTAAGACATTCCACACCAATTTCATGTTTAACAACAGTATTACTTATTCTCACCTTACACCTTTACATTAAGAAGATGGTCACATCTAATGATCATAATTTATTCACCACATAAGCATGACATATCATATAACAATGGATCAAGCATGTATAATCAATTAGGTTTACAACCCAATGATCGAATATAAACCATATCACATGGCTACATATGATTTAACCATCATAAGCCAATATGTTTGGCTAAATCATACTAACAACTATCATAAAGACTAAGTCTCTATACATGCCACTCACTTGAAAACACTTGAAGTTTATCGACGCTTCACATCAACATTCTGATAGTGTGGTGCTGCCTCCAATGATCTCCAACCCCAAGCCGACCTGCCAATACTAAAAGAAATGGAGGGAGGGGTAAGATTTACGCTTAGTAAGTCCATATGAAATTAATAAGCAATTTACCAATATGTTTCCTTAGGTAAAACAACTATAATTACACTTTTAGTCATATTCTGGTCAAACTGTCTACTCAAGTCATAGTTGATAAATTATTTATAACTCGAGATAAAAGACTCCAAATTAAGATCCGTTAATTTTTCCAAAAACTACACTCACATATATTCTTTCCATAAAATTTTCAGAATTTTTAGCTTAGCCAATTAGTACGGTTTATTCATTAAAGTTTCCCCTATTTTGTTGTCCAACAGTTCTGACCTCTCTTCACTAAAAATTATTTATCTCATAATACGAAACTCGGATAATGCTCTCATCTATCTTTCTAGAAAATAGACTCAATAATAATTTTAACCATATAATTTATAACTCAATTATTTTTGTACAATTTATAGTAATTTTCTAAATCTAAGATAGGGGAGTCTGGAATCACTCTGACTCTGTCTCACAAGAATTAAAATATCTCATAATAAAAAATTATTTTTCTTACATCGTTTCCTTTATGAGAAACTAAACTCATTAAAATTTAATTTCATATATTATTCAGCCTCTAATTTGACTTCCGCTATTTATGTTGATTTTTCAAAGTCGGGCTACTGTTGTAGTTCAACACTGTTTCGGTGCAAAATCACAATAGCTATCACAAATTCATTGTTACTTTATACTCATAGGCATGATTTAATATTATACATGTATCTTTCCATAACCCATCATACTTTCACCAAATCATATAACATTACTGTTCATATACATTCATACATAATACACAAGGACATATATCGCTATAGATCATCATAGTCATATCTGCACATAATGGCCAATACATACCTTTGCTTTCTTACACATATACATACCTTACTTAGCTTACGTTCAAATTTCATATACATTACACATTGAACATTTGGAATAATGAACAGGATACTCGGATACAAACGCACCGAAGTGCCATAATCATAACATAGCACGCCTCTCAACAGGGCTACATAAGAGCACCCGAACCTAGCATGCATCACATAACCATGCCTCTTAACAGGGCTACATAAGCTCCCGGACCTAGCGTGTACTATATAATTACATGCCTCTCAACTGGGCTACACAAGCTTCCGGACCTAGCATGTATCATGTCATCAAATGAGCTCATATATACATAGCTATCCTAGTGACATGTCACTTGTATCCTCACCTATTCCTAAATTCAAACGGGATTTTCGGACTTTCATCTCTTTGTCGAATATTCTCAGAATGTTGGCCTCATATAATATGGCATTATCATATAAAAATACTAACTTGGAAACACTTATAGCATAAGCATAAAACATCAAAACATATTATAGCAACAAAGTAACCAAATAAAATATTATTTATCTAAATGTTATTTAAACTTTTAAAACATCAGTTAAGGTATTTATTTGTACATGTAATTACATCTCAAGTACTATTAAAGCAATAATATTAAAATATACATTGCATTATTGAAAATCATATGAACTTACCTCATATACGAAAATGACCATTTTTACCTTTTGAGTCCACTACTTGGTATTTTCTCGATTTTAGCTCGAATCTCAATTTTCTTGATCTAACATTACAAATATAGCTCATTTATTACTCATTTATTCAAATGAGTCCATAAATCATCTTTTTACAAATTTTCATTTTGACCCCTAAACTTTTGCATATTTACACTTTTGCCCCAAGGTTCGGAAATTAAAATTCATCCTATTTTCTTATGTTTTATGACAGGCTGGTCATTTTTCCCTTCTATGACAACATCAAATTCTCACTCTAACATGTACTTATGAACATTAGGTATTTTTACCGATTATGTCCTTTTACTCGTTTTCACGTAAAATCGCTTAGCAAAAGTTGTTTATCAAACACCCAAGACTGATTTTCTACCATTAGACATCAAAATGCATGCATGTCACATATGGGTCAATTTTTGAACATGAACCCTATTTCAAATTAATGGTAGAAATGGGTAAATCGAGCTATGAGGATTTCAAAAATGCAAAGAACATTAAAAACGAGGCAAAAATGGACTTACAATCAAGCTTGGAAGTTTTACAAACCCTAGCCATGTCTTCCATCTTCATATACAGTTATGGCATGAGATAAATGAAGAAGATGACATCTTTTTCTTAGTTATTTTGGCTTTATTTGTAAAATTACTAAAATACCCTTAATGAAAAATAAATAAAAACATACCATGCCATGCCCATTTTTGTCCACTAATTACAAAATGGGCTATTTACCAATTAAGGACCTCCAATTTAGAAACCCATTACTCACAAGTACTTAGTACCTTTGTGAACTAGAACACACATTTTGCAACTTTTTACAATTTAGTCCTTTTGACTAAATTGAATGCCCAAATGTCAAAATTTTTGAACGAAATTTTCATGAAATTATTTCGTGAAATCGTAGACCATAAAAATATAATAAAAATAAAATTTTCTTTGATAGATTTGTGGTCCCGAAACCACTGTTTCGACTAGGCCCAAAATCGGGATGTTACAACTTTCCCCCCTTTAAGGATTTTCGTCCCCTAAAATCTTACCGAAAAAGTGGTTTTCACTTAGATTCCTCAATCTCATATCTGATGCCAATGATCTTCCACTTAGGCTGTGCCTTCAATACATCTTTTTAATTTCTCATATGATCTGAAAGCTTGAGAACTCAACTCTCAATTGTTCTTAAATTTTCAAAGCCTTCTTAGTTTCCCTTGATGTCATGACATAAAACCCAAATCTCAATTTGGTTAATGGAGACTAGAATTCCAAGTAATCCAACAATTAGAGTGATCTGAATTCCATGAATCTGATGAGTAGGAATTCGTTAAATATCGGTATGATTTATAGATCTCGTCAAACATTTAACAAATAAGATACATCACATTTTCCTCTTTCCGCTACAGAAATAATTCTGATATGGCCTCGAGAATAATGATTTCTCATTTCCATCCTAATATCACTCCTGGTAGAGATAACTCTGGTAGATCCTAATGCTTGGCATTAACCCAGTTAACAATTCAGATTTTCTGTGGCATCGAATGCTCTAAACTATCACATTACCTTATTTTCTTGAAACACATCACAATTCATACAATAGTACACTACTGAAAATCAGGAAGTCTTTACTCAATGCAGACTAGTCCAGTTCAAATACTTCAGTTAACAATATTCTCATCTGTCCAAACTTTACCAACATGTAATAAACTTTTCAGCTTTCACAAGATGAAAACCTCATTATTCGTAGTAGCCTTAACTCATATCAAAATTTTTTTCTAAGAAATATACACTTCTCATTCAGACTATTTACCTTTTATTCGTAAAGAAATGAAATTCTATTATCAAACTTGAGAAAAATGATCCTAACATAATTGTCACATGAAATCTTTCGAATAAATAATTCCCATAGATTGAACACTCGAGTCGATCTTAATCACCAGTGAATGACATTTTAAGTAATCCTTTCTTCTAGTTACAAAACAATTCATCATGCAATCCTTTACTATTCATTCATTATGCTAATCAAAACCATCGCAATTGTATTAGCTCAAGTAACAAAAATATCTCAATTGAAGACATTAACTATGATTGACTTACTTGAGAGAAGTAATCCACCATACCGATTGAAACTCGCGCTTTTATCACCTATGCCTTTACTGATGTCAAATCCTTAAATGAAAATTAGAAAAATCCCAATACTAAAATCACAACATTACCAAGATCAAATTAGAAGTATAGTCATACTTGACATGATTATTACAAGCTGAAGAACGCACTTCAAACATGTGTCATAAATAAAAAATTATGGAACAAAGATAACAAGAAAATCGAGTAAAGAAATCCAAGATAAAGAAACCTAGAATAAAGAAACCTAAGATACGGTACTATGTCGGAAGATCGAAAACCAAACTCATAGGAAAATACAGAAGATCTCGATAATTCCTCAAAGAAAAGAAGTCCAGAAGAAAACACCATTTAATCCCACTGGAATCAAATGCAATAAGAACAATATATCTTCCTATATATATATATATATATATATATATATATCAAATGGAGCATCAAGTAGAAGAAACATAATTATAGTATCATACATATTCTCTCATCAATTTTTATTAGACAAAATATAATAGAATGCCTGAGGGAATAGAGCAATATAAATTATAAACCAGTCAGGCTACTAATGATTTTAATCTAGCATCAGGATTACAAAACATCGCTATATAACAATAAGTTCTTCAGAAGATCAACAGCCATAGAAATATTTCTGAGAACGGATAAACATATAGAACATCTTTGAAGAGACTGCTAAAATCTGTCAATTTTGACGAAATTATTTCGTGAAATCGTAGACCATAAAAATATAATAAAAAAATTTTCTTCGACAGATTTGTGGTCCCAAAATCACTGTTCCGACTAGGCCCAAAATCAGGATGTTACATGTGAGAAGTCCTGGGTTCAAACCTGGGCTTTAGCAAAATTTTTGGGTATTTATTAAATTAAACCTTTGCTACTAGATGATGGGTTCTTAACTAATTGAGGAGAGGTTATATCATAGAAAGCTTGTTGGTCTGAGGGATAGTGGCATGTTACTGATGGCAAAGGACTCGGGTTTGAGTCTCTTTATGTGCAAGGGGTGTCTTTTTGCTGCTGTGCTGTGTAGGAGGTTGTCTGTTAGTAGGATTCTGATGCTCTTGGGCTGTTGAGAGCATTGACGGGAGTGGAGAGTATGTAGCCAAATTTTAGGAGTGTTGTGGAAAGAAAAGTTAAGAGTTTTGAAGGGATATGGATAGTGTTTAGTTGGAGAGATTTGAGGATTCAAGTGAGGAGTGTGTTTGTGCCGATTTTGAACTCTCACTTTTGGCATTTTCAGCTTTTGAGCAAAAGCTGGAGGTTTGGTCATTGTTTTTCGGCTCTTTTCTCCTTGGTGTGAATTTCAACCTTTTTGTTTTGGTCATTCATTTTGGTCATTTTTGGTCACTTCCAAAATAGTCTCTTGTAGCGTTTTAGTCATCGATTTCCTTTGCTTCTCTTTTCTCTAGTATCAATTCTTTGGTTGAATATCCTCTTTCCTTTCTCTCCCTCACTCCAACGTTATCCCTCTTGACCGAATACATTTTCTTCCTTAACCTTTCCTCTCTTTTTCTCCCTTGATCGAATATAGCATCTTCCTCTTTTGACTCTCGAGTTCTTCAAAGTTTATTCCTATCCATTTGGCTATTGAGACCGAATGCTCTATCCCTTTGGTTACGGTTTGGTGTTGTTCTTCAAGAAGTCGGTAAGTACTTTTGCACTGCTAAAAGCCGAATATTGTTCTTGTCGATTCTTACCCTCTTTTTCCTAGGTGTGGTGTTTCTTTCGGGTTCTAGAGTTGCTTGGAAAGTGAAAGAGTTGCTAGTGTTTACTGAGCAGTTGAACCTTTTCCTCTTTACTCAATCAAGGTAATTCTGTTTATGATAATGGGATTCTAATGGTGCGTAACTTGTTTAGGAAGCTGTTAGTCAGTTGTTTTTCCTCTTATCTTTGGGTTGTGTTTTCAATAGGCTACATTTTAGTCTCATGTCATGTGTTTTTGGTTATCGTTAATGGGTTGTTGTCAATGCAGCTATTCGATTTGGAGAGTAAAATAACCTTCGTCAATGGTTTTGGCAAGGTTAATCACTCTTTGATCAAGGCAAGTATTGGGTGTTATGTTAAGTTGGGAATAAGAAAGGTGATTAACCCTAGTATTAATCGACTAATAGATTATCGTGATTAAATGTAGGTTTGGGGAAAACTCTTGGGCTAGACGCACGTTTCGCAACAGGTGTGTAATTACACTGCTTCAATCGTGAAACGACAAAAGTCGAAAAACTGGTACCATCGATGCCATATGGGCGTGCGTTCGCTCATGTGGTCATCTAAACGCATAAGCGCGGGCATGTAATTGTAGAGACCACCATGATCGATTTCGTGGGCTTAGGTCTTATTGGGCCACGTTTGGCCGAAATGTGCCGTGTGGGCCCCACGGGCTTGTGGGCCCCACATGGGTAAACCACACGGATGTGTGGAGTTTTGTGGGCCAGGCTATGTAGATCACACGGACAAGGCCATTATTGGGCTTAATGGGCCACATGAGCGTATTGGCCTACATGGGCCGTATTATGGGCTTTGTGCCCATTTCCACTGTTTAACTACTAAGGTCGCATGGGTTGCCTAAGACGACTATGGGCCTACTGATGGGTCGGTAAGTACACTTAGACCCCATACTGAAGAAATGAATGTTATACCCCTATGCTATATTTGACTATATTCGAGCATGACATTTTGTATACACGTATATATTATGACATGACATGTTGCATGGGGGTGGGATTGATAATTTTGGAGGAAGTGTATTGTACTGGCAGCTCTGCTACAAATACTGTTTAGTGCCACAACCGGTGCTATAATCTGGAGTGTAGGGATAGGTGGGTCGATTTTATCCCCACATGAAGTGTAGGACTGGACGGAGTGGAGTGTAGAGGATGGATGGGTAGGATCTCTGTTTGCATCTCTGATACTGTACCAAATTGGGCTGAGGCCCACACTAATACTGGTACTGTAATGGGCTAGGGCCCATACTGATATTGCCACTGATATGGGCTAAGGCCTAGACCGTTTTGTGCTGCATGATTTACTCTTTGATACATAGGGATTACACACTGAGTTTTTGTAACTCACCCTTTTGCTTATCTGTGCAGGTAATCCATGGGCGGGTTGGTGCTGTGAGGGACTCGGAGATGGCCACACCACTGTTTATGTTTTTGTATTTGACTTTTAAGTAAAAGTAGTTTATTTGGGTAAATTTTATGTAATGAGGCCGCTCTAAGTTTTCATTTTTATTTGGGGATTTATTAATGGTGGTTTATTTCCGTTAGCAGTAGGGCTCGGGTTTTCAAAAGATAAGTGATTTCAACTACCACGTTACGCAATTTGTTTCAAAATATTCCTCGTTAAACACTGTTTTTAAAGTATAATAACAATTTAATATGACACATATTTTGCTTAACCAACCTACGATTTAACAATAAATAAGGTAGGACAACTGGTCTTAAAGATCGAAAAAGAGTTTTAATACAAAAAGGACTTTACAATGAAACTACGCTTTTCAAAACACACTCCAATGTGACATCGCAGATTCAACCATAACGTCTAGGCCGGGTTTGGGGTGTTACATTTAGTGGTATCAGATCTAGGTTGTAAAATTCGGCTGTGGATTTGGGTTTTTCTTAAAACATAAATTTCCAAAAGAACTGTTTCAAAAGGTTGAAAAGTATTTTTAAAGTGTTATTTTTGAATGTGTGGTCTACCGAGTCTCCGGCGCTGATTCAGTAAGTCCTCTAAAAACTACTGCTTGTTTAATACTGAGATTACTGTAGACAATAGACTATACTGATATACTTTGCTTAGGGTAAACTGAAACTGTAGTGAAACTGCGATCTGCGAAAACAAAATTCTAGATTACTGATAATATTCTTATCATAAAACATCTTGTAGTAAACACTGGAACTATAAAACTGATACATAAAACTATTAATACAGATTATGCGTAACTCGATAATGGGCACCAGAGGTACTCGTGGAAGGGGTATAAGAGGCCGCGGCGGAGGCCATGGAGTGCTCGGGCTGGATCATCAACATCGGGCCATATGTCTAACAATAAAGATAGAGAGGCAGCGGCTTCACCTGTAACTGAAATGGGGTCTTACAATTGTGCAGATCGGGACGACGCATTGTCCCAAGCTATGTGGCGAATTTTGGAAAGGGTCTTTGGGCCCAATGTTGGTACTGTTGTCTGTGGGTCAGTGATGGAACAACTCAGGTCTAATAGGGCTGAGATTTTTAGGGGTATTGTTGGAGTTTCCCCAATGTGGCTGAATATTGGATTGAGGCCACTGAGAGGATCATGGACGACCTCGACTGTACCTCTGAGCAGAAACTAAAAGGTACGGTGTCTTTGCTGCGAGATGAAGCCTATCAATGGTGGCTTACAGTTAAAGAGGGTACTCATCCTGACCGGTTGACTTGGGAGTTGTTCAAAACTACATTCCAAGGGAAATATGTGGGCACTAGTTATGTGGACGCCTAGAGGAGAGAGTTTCTAAATCTGACCCAAGGGGACAAGTTAGTAGTAGAATATGAGTCTGAGTTTCTGTGACCTAGCCGCTATGCGCGTGGGATGGTGGCAACAGAATATGAGCACTGTGTTTGCTTTGAGGACGGCCTCAGAGATGATCTACGAACTTTGATTTCTCCACAGAGGGAGCGAGATTTTGCTGTGTTGGTGCAAAAGGTGAAACTCGCCGAGGAAGTGAAGAGCACTGAGTGCCAGAATCGTGAGACAAACAGGGGTAGGAGTAAGAGGGTTTGGGAGCCTTCAAATTCAGCTAGGAGGCCTAAGAAAAAGGCCAGAGTTGATGGGCCAGTCAGCCCTGTTGTTGCTTTTGGGCTACAATCTTGTGATATTTGTGGAAACGCCATCAGGATGCGTACTGAGTGCTGATGGGGGTGTGTTTGAGGTGTGGGTTTTTGGAGCATCCTATCAGGGATTGTCCATGTAGGCCCGATCAGATGCAAGCTACTGGTATGGGTACTGTTCAACCACCAAGAGGGATTCAATAGCCATTAAGAGGCCATGGTCAGGCCAGAGTTGGAAATGGTATGGGCCGTGGTCCTGGAGTATCGGGCAAAGATGCTAGTCATGCTGAGGCGAGACAGCCGATACTGGTTTATGTTGCACATCACCGAGAGGACAGAGACGCCCTAGATGTTATTACGAGTACATTCTTTATTCATAATGTACCTTATACTGCATTGATTGATGTTGGGTCTACGCACTTGTATGTAGCATGTACTGTATCTGATACTTTGGGTGTGATGGTTGAAAACATTACGAGTGAGGTTACTGTGTTGAGTCCATTAGGTCAGTCAGTGAGAGTGAATAAACTGTTTAAGGATGTACCTTTAGAGCTTTAAAGAATGATCTTTTTAGCGAATTTAATGGAACTTCCTTTTGGAGAATTCGACTTGATATTAGGCATGGACAGGCTGGTTAAGCATCAGGTGAATTTGGACTGTTCTGCGAAGTGAGTGGTATTGAAAACTGAAAAGAGAGATGAGGTAGTTGTGGTTGTGGAGCAACAAAATTATCTTTTGAATGTGATTTCTGTACTTAGAACTGAGAAGTTGGTTCGTAAGGGTTGTGAGGCGTATCTAGCCTACATCAATACTTTGAGTTCTGAGGTTCCGTCTGTTAAAAATATTATAAAAGTTAAGGATTTTTTGGATGTCTTTCTACCTGGGTTACCTCCAAACCATGAAGTTGAGTTTGGAATTGAGCTTTTACTGGGCATAGCTCTGGCATCCATCGCCTCTTATAGAATGGCACCAAAGGAGCTTGAAGAGCTTAAAACACAGATTCAAGAGTTACTGGACCGAAGGTTTATCCATTTAGTGTGTCTCTATGGGGAGCACCGATGTTATTTGTGAAAAAAAAAGACGAAACCATGCGTATGTGCATCGACTACCAGCAACTGAATAAATTGACTATTAAGAATAAGTACCTTTTACCGAGGATTGATGATCTATTTGATCAGTTTCATGGAGCTTCGATTTTCTCTAAGATAGATCTTCGATCTCGGTACCATCAACTAAGGGTTAAAGAGACTGATGTTTATAAGACATCATTTAGGACTCGTTATGGTCACTATGAGTTCCTCGTGATGCCGTTGGGACAAACGAATGCATTAGCATCTTTTATGGATTTGATGAACCGAGTGTTCCAATCCTATCTGGATCAGTTTGTAGTGGTGTTTATAGATGATATTCTGGTGTATTCGAGGACTGAGGATGAACATGATGCACATCTCCGAGTTGTTCTGCAAATTTTGGGGGAGAAATAATTGTACGCTAAATTCAGTAAGTGTGAATTCTGGCTACGAGAGGTAACTTTTTTGGGCTATGTGGTATCTGCTAAGGGGATTAGGGTTGATTCTCGAAAAATTAAAGCTATTCTGGATTGGAAGCAGCCTAAGTCGGTATCTGAGATTCGAAGTTTTCTGGGTCTAGCTGGGTATTATAGATGATTTTTTGAGGGATTTTCATTGATTACTGCACCTCTGACTAAGTTGTTGCGTAAAGGAGTACTATTTAACTGGACTGATAAGTAGCAAGAAAGTATCGAGAGGCTTAAGAAGGTTCTGATTGAGGCCACTGTCTTGATTCAGCCAGAATCTGGGAAAGATTTTACTGTCTACAGCAATGCATCACACATTAGTTTGGGTTGTGTGTTGATGTGAGAAGGTAAGATGGGGGATGCACATGGGGCTCGAAACTGCACTCACATTTCAAATTTTTTTCGGTAATGAAGCATGCAAGGTTTAATTATAGTTAATGAAAATTGATCAAAATATTTTGTTACATTCGATGTTTAATTCTTGAATCGTGTGAAAATGAATTAGTTGGATAAATTGGATAGAAGGTTGTAGCTTCAATTCTTTGATGAATGGATTAGGTTGCATTAGTAATGGATGACTACTATCATTCCTTAAATCTTGAATGAATTTGCTTTTTACAGCTACTTATATATATATATATATATAGTTATAAATTAGATACACTCTAAAGTAGGTGTAGTATGGAATGTTAAAGGAGGAACACTCCAATACAAGCGTTAGAAAAATTGATCTGGCCAAAGGCTATTGTTGCATGAGTGTGTCGGCGCAATTACGTACTCCCTAGGGATTTGTTTCACTCTATCGTTACTACTTAGGAACAAGGGTACAATAATGCAATGATATCCCTTATTTCGAAGAAAAAAATAATATATAAATACTTAGTATTGCACAACAAATGTTGTATTGGTAGATAAAACTTACAGTTTGAAGCATGATGCTAGTATTAATGAACTTGCAATCTTATTCATTCATGCTTATGTATTGTCAATACAATATTCTTTCATCTGAATATGATTCATTCATTGGGAATTTAGAGGGTTCAAGTTTCTAGAATGATCATTTGCCTCAGTAAAATTTTTATAGCCTTGCTAGTTTCTATTTTACTTAAGGACAAGTAAAAACTCAAGTTTGGGGGTGTGATAGCACTAGGAAGAACATTGGTTTTCCTCCTTACTTATTGGTTAAATTATTCCCATTTAGTTATCCTTAGCATATATTTTAACATTTTCAGTTTAGTAAATTGCATTTTATAACTCAGTGAATCCTAGCCTATTTTATCCTTAATTTTCCTATCTTTTTTCATTAATGTCACAACATGAGTAATTCCAGATTACGTCTAGAATTTTCGCCACACCTGACAGCTATTTGAATAAGAACTAAATATGTGTAAGATTTCCAGTCTGGTATAACCAACCTGTATGTATAAGGACAGAATAATTCTGAGGAAAGGACACTTGTACTGTTGGAAGAGGACATAAAAGGTTGGCGTGAAAAGAAAAAGAGAGAGGAGGAGAGCTTTTTTTTTACCATTATTTTCTTCATCCTACCTTGAACTTGCGGCTATGGTAGCTTAAGCCTCTCACGGGTGAGCCAACATGAAAATTGATGCAGATTAGCTTCTAATGAGGAGACCTAAGTTCAAGACAATAGGGAATAGAGAGATTTAGTCGAGTTGTCTAGGAATAGTATTCTCTACTCGATTCTTTCTTATTTCTTTCTAAAACTAGTGATTACTTTCTGTTTTCTATTTGTATGGAAGTACTCATGAATTCTTGGTTAAATGTTATCTTATTCAATCTTGCTTTTATTTTTTAATCTTGGGGTTTGAATGTTTCTTAACATGAAAGTGTTATTGCAGTCACTAGCACTGGTAAGTGCATTGACAGTTCGAGCCAATAAGCATTACAATGGAAATTGAGTGAGCATTAGAGGAATTTATTCCACTTGTTATTAATAGTTCCATATTGCCATCACCAGGAGGTGGGGTTAATGTGCATGTTTAAGTCTCAAATTAAATAAAGGAGTGATGCTTGGTAAGATATAAATTGAAACTTATTACCTTGATAATCACCTATCCTTTTATACCTTGTGAGCACTTAGTAATGTACTGAAGATTCATGTTGGGGATCCCAGTTTATCATTATCATATTTTATTTTATTGTTTACAAGCTGTTGCTTTGACAACTATCTTCACAATTTATCTTGTTTCTATCTAGTTATTGCACCGACATTAATAGACAAAAGACAACCATCCTTGTGGGATCGATATCCCACAGACTCATATCTATGTACTATACATGCATCGACAGTGTATGCTTGCACCTTATTGCTGTAACGTTAAACAACCTATCACACTCCAACACTCCAATGCTTGAAATTGTCGAATAGGTCAACAACATTTTGTTTGCTCTATTGTGTTGTTGATTGAAAAAATAAGTTTAAATAAGAGTATGTAAAAAAAAAAAAGAAGAAGAAGAAATTAGTTTAGGGGCACTCCATTGTAGTAACAGGCTGAATAGCTAAAGAGGTAGTTGTTTACTCCATCCATCTTATAAGACAAAAGCCTTAGCTTCATGAGTGAGTTTTGTTCAAATTTTGACATGATAGAACACTTGGCAATTTAGTGTATGCTCCACTAAGATTGTCAAGTAAAGAAACCATGTGACAAGATGAATCTCCTAATAAAAATATATGTAATTGAGTTTATACAAGGCCAGGTTTAAAAAGGAAACTAAGTTTAGATAAAAGAAGAACTACGTACATTAGGAGGTACTTACTATGGTCGAAATTTCATGACTAATTAGAATCTTTCTTTTTAGGCAAAAATTTCTGCACTACGTTTTCTAAACAAGCTTATGAAACTTGAACAAATTTTTAGATGTAGAAGATTACTGAGAACTGAATTACAAAATATGCTTTACATGGTTTGGCATTACTAAGGTAATTATGTTGTTGTGGAAATTTATGCATTCATGCATATTTTGCTTGAGGACAAGCAAGAACTTAGGTTTGAGGTTGTGATAACTCTTGCAAAGAGTGATATTTCAGGCTTTTAGACTTGGTTAATTGCTTTTATTTAGGTGAATTTAGTTGCATTAGGATATTATATTAGTATATTTTTAGAATATTGCATCATGAAGCTTGGATTATGCTTAAATGTTTATTTTGTGCGTGGAAAGGATTTGTTTCTGTTTAAATGGTAGCTGTAAAATGAGGAAAATAAATGAAGGAGTGAAGTTTTTTCCTGGAAAAAGGTTGGATGGATTGCCAACATTAATGCCATGGCAATTCCAAGAAGACACTAAGTCAGTACTCAATTCGTGCCACACTTAGCCAACTATAATTGTACCAAAAATATCTACCTAAAAAAGAGGGAGAAAAAACTATGTACTGAGACGGGGATCTACCTTATAAAAAGTGAGGAGATGAGTGAGAAAAGGGAGACCTTTTTTTGAGTCTTTTGAGGGGAAAGATCTTGAGGAAAAGAATGACGGTAGTGGTAGAGACTAAGCAGCAAAGTAGAACTCGAGGGTAAAGAAGAAGGCAATCAACCTAGTATTTGCAAGACGTTGCACCTCCAGAGTAGAGGGCTGGATTAGCGAAAGCTTCATAAAGTTCTTCCTTTATTTTCTTAAATTGCTTCTTTGCGAAATTAATTGTTGAAGATGTTGAATGATATTTTGAATTCAAATTTGATTAACCAACCCATGAGTTAAATCTCATTGGCTTGAGATTACTGGATGATACTTGAATTTTCCATTAATATTGAAGTTTGGATCTAAAACATACACAATTCTGTCCATGAGTCTAACTACCTCTCATCTTTATCCAATACATGTTTTGGGCATCCCCAAATCTTTAAATGTTTTAGACTTGGCTTCTTGTCATGCCACAATTCATATAGAGTTTTCGATGCCACCTTAGTTGGCACATAATTTAGAATATAGTAAGTCGTTTGTACTGAATATCCCCATTAAAAGAATAATAGCTTCAAATAACTTAACATCAAATGTACCATGTCTAAAATGTTTGATTCCTTCTCTTTGCAATTTTATTTTATTGTGAAGTATCTGGCATGGTAAACTTGGACAGAATCTTATTCTTTATAAGGTACTAGAAACACAAAAATACACACTCTTTTTCATGCCCTTTTTAAATCAAATCCATGTGGTTTCGATAAAATTTTTGTCAAAAATATATAATAATTATAAAATAATTAAATTTCACTAAAATTATTAACATATTTAATTTTTATTAATTTTATATCTAATTTTTATTAATTTTGATCATTTTCGACAGATTCACACAAAGAGTGAAAATTGACTCTACAAACACTAGTAAAAGTGCAAAACTGAGAAGCGATTTTGAAGCATCAAGGAAAATTAATTTTTCAGCCTAAAACGGTCCAAATTATGAATATTAATTCATAATATAATTAATTTTAATTCAATTTAATTTGGGTTAAATAAATTATGATTAATTAATTATGAAAAAAAGGCCCAGTTAAGCTGAACCGAGAAAATCGATCCAACCAAGCACTGGGCACCCCGAAACCGTCCCACATGCTGACCCAATCAGTTTGTTTGGATGATTATTTGGCTTGTAAAATAGCCCTTGAAGACTCCTTCAATTTGCATTCAAACCCCTCCACTATTTATGCTTTCCTAGATTTGCCCCTACCTTAAAATAGCAAGTTTGAAACATTCAAACTTGCCACGTGTGTGGCCGGCCATGGGGGACTCTATGTAATAGCCCAAAATTGGGTCTAGTTGGAACAGAGGTTTCGGGACCACAAAATTTGAGATATAAATAATTATTTTATGATTATTTTGAGGTCTATGATATGATTGCATGATTGTGTGAAAATTTCGTGAAGAAATTCTATGCATAAAGTGCTTAATTCGAAGTTAGGGACTAAATTGAATAAGTTGCAAAACTTGCATTCTAGAAGTTTCTAGTATGAAATTGATTTGAAATATTAATTAGGAGGTCTTAAATAGCAATTTGACCAATTTCTAAGTTATGGACAAAATTGGACATGGATGGAATTTTGGAAAGTTTAGTAGTAAGGGTATTTTGGTCATTTAGGGTAAAATGAATTAAAATACAAAATTAAAAGCCAATTTTGCTCATCTTCTTCACCATGGACGTGTATACCAAGGGAGACTCAATGGCTAGGGTTTTCAAGCTTCCCAAGCTCAATTGTAAGTCCGTTCTAATCCCGTTTTCAAGTTCTTTACGGTTTTGGAGTCCCGGTAGCTTGATTTAGCTTATGCTAGCAATAATTCAACCTAGGGTTCATATTTGGTAAAAATACCTAATAGTCATAAGTATATGTTAGAGTGAGAATTTGATGTTGCCATAGAAGGGAAAAGTGATCATCATGTCATAAAACATAAGAATAAGGGATGAAGTTTAATTCCCGAGCCTAGGGGCAAAAGTGTAAATATGCAAAAGTTTAGGGCAAAATTGTAATTTTTCAAAGTTTGAGTTAAGGACTGTTTTGAATAGTACATTAATTAAATAAGTAAAATATGATGTTTTAGATCCCGAAAACGAGATTTGAACCTAGAATGAGAGAAAAATCGAAAATTGGGAAAGTTGGTAAAATGGCCGTTTTAATATCAAGGTAAGTTCATATGTATAATAAGCATTAATTTATGCATGTTTCAATGTAAAATTGATATATTTACTATGATCTCCGAGGTGTTGAAAGTATGTAAGTTGGTATGATAATAATACAACAATAATGTCTGTAATTTATATTTGAAAGTTAAATTTAGTGAATTAATTGAATTATGTTAAATTAAATGATTATGGTGCCAAGTTTATGAATTGATTTAAAATATGTCTATGGTACATGAAGTGCATTGAATTATCATACATAAATGTGATTTCTATGATTATGGATATTATGGGAAATTGTAAGTTCATATGATTTTAATAAGACAATGTGTAATTTAATGTTATTATGTTGATATTAAATGAGATGTAAGTTTATATGTAAGTAATACATCACTATTACTTGTATTATGATATTTTATAAAATATATTGGAAATATGTTTGTGGATAATTACTTGATTGGTGAAATTGTTGGAAAAGAGAGAAATCCCAGTTGAACCTTCAGAAAGATTGGATGATACAGATGGTATGTAGCTAGGTCACATGTATAGTGCTGAGTGCACATCATGTGTACAAGAGAGCTACAAGACATTATGTTGTAGCTAGGTTGCATGGGTGATACTATGTGTACACCATGTAGACAAGAGAGCTACGGGATATATGTAGCTAGGTCGTATGCGTGGTTCCAAGTGAAGGACACCATGTAGACAAGAGAGCTACGAGATAAACTGGCTAGGTCACATGGGTGGTACTAAGTGTTCACCATGTGTACAAGAGAGCCGAACTATATGATGGGTGGAGCTATGTGCTGAAACCACCAAGTATCGAGGATTGATCCAAGTGTTCAACGGAGACTCTCTATGTATTGCTTTGTGAGTTTCGTGATGAATAAGTGCAGGAACTTGGTTATGTGAATGATGTGTTCATTAAGTGACCAGGATGTGGTAAGGTTATAAACAAGTAAGTTATACATGAGGATGATTTTATGGTGACCTTGTGATCATGGGCCTATACTTGTGATGTATGAAATGTGGTGAAAATGATTTGTGATATGTATGTTAAAATGAGGTTAATACAAAGAAAGTGTGATAGAGTGAATTAGCAATAAAACTATTTTGGACAGTAGCAGTGACATGATTTTGAAAAATCACCAAAAATAGTATAAATTTAATCAGAGACTGAATGAGATATCAAATTAAATCTTAATGAGTCTATTTTCATATAAAAGAAACATACAAGCAAAGAAGTTCTATATTTTGAGATATTTATGTTTTTGTGAGACTGGTTCATAATGATTACGTGATCCCCTGTTTTGACTTTGGAAAATCACAAAAATTTGGAGAAAAATAATTAGAGGCTCAAAAGTATATTTTTAAAATCCATAATGAGACTATTTTCAAGATAAATTAACAATAACATTATCCGAGTTCTGTCTTTGTGAGATAATTATTTTTAGTGAAGAGAGGTCGAACTGTCGAAAAGTGAAACAGGGAAATTTTAATGAATAAACTGTACTAATTGGCTAAACCAAAAATTCTAAAAATTTTATGGTGGAAAGATATATCAGTCTAGTTTCAGGGGAAATTTACGGATCTTAATTTGGAGCTCCATAGCTCGAATTATAAATAATTAAGTGACTATGACTCGTGTGGACAGTTTGATGTGAACATTTATTAGTAAATTGTGAAATCGTTCTTACAAGAATGCTATATACATTAAGGATGTGGAATGAAGAGGAGGAGGAGGAAAATAAATATATGTGGAATACATGGAAACTATGGTAGATGAAATATTGATATAATGAAATAAATGATATGTGTTTATAAGAAAACAAAAAGAGAATGTTATGTATCATGACATGTATATATATATATATATATGACTAGTCTCAATGTAATGCTTGTTGGGTATGGAATTGAATTGAAATGTTTCAGGTAAACATGTTATTCTGCACATCTGAATCATGGTATTTTATAAAGATATGATCTAGCTTTAAATATGAATGCTTGATGATTAAGCTGAAGATATTTGGTAAGATGATAATCTTGGTATAAATGTATAAGTGGTACTATAATAAACAAGGTAAAATGAGTATGAGAGACACATGTATGATGACATACAAATGCTATGTTTGTGGTTTAATTGAGGATGTTTAATCATTAAATGAATACCATGTTATATGCTTTTGATTTTGTATAAGTGTGTAAGAGATCAAGGTTGACCAAAGCTTGGAAAATAGCCTAGGTATATTCCACAGTGCGAGACACGACCATGTGTCTCAAAGTGTATGGAACACGACTTTGGGACACTGGCGTGTGGAGCCTTAAAGCATGAAATTTCCAAGATTTTCGTAAGTTCTCAGTTTAGTCCCAAACCCTTTCTAAAGTATGTTTTGGGCTCCGTAGACTCAAATAAGGGACTATGTGTAAGAGAATGAACGCTTTGAAATATGAATAAAATTTTATGGCTCGTATTTTAGTTTAATGTTTGTATGTTTGTCTGGTAACGCCTCGTACCTTAGCCCGGCCTCGGATACGGGTAAGGGGTGTTACACTCTATGGCTGCTAATTTTTTCTATCTTTAGTAGCCTACTCAACCTATAAATACCCCCTTGTCTATTCACTTCAAACACATCTCAAACCCTTTCATCCTTTCACTTTTCTCTCACTCTCTCCTTTCAAAACCCCTTCCTTGTTCTTCATTTTTCCCCCATTCCCTTGTCGATTTCACCTCTTCAAAAAGAGCCTTTCAATCACCATTGGAAGCATCATTCAAGTTTTCATGGAAGTCACAGTTCAATAAAGACAAGCGGAGAAGGAGTAGTGGAGCAAACTAGTGAAACCTCGAATAAACATCAAATTTGATTCTTGTTCCTTATCCTTTTAATTTCCTTTCTTGTTGTTATAAACATCCCTATGAATATTTGTGATGTTGATATGTTTAATTTAATTAATATGGCTTAAATTGAATTCGTGTTAGGTTGATTGCATTTTGTCCACTTAATTTATTAAAATTGTGTTTGTGTTGTTATAGGCCTTGGTAAGATGTTTGATTAAGTAAAATCATGACTAAGTTATTCTTGCATTACAATTGTAAGGTAACTAATGAATTAATTATTTAAACGGATTGAAATTGTAACTAATTGACATAATATTTAACCAGTGCATGTTTAATCATCTAAGGTAGCTGAGGGTTAATTTAGCAACGGTATCTAACGATACATTAGCCTTGCGTAACTTGCAAGATTATTGTGATTAAACTATTTCAAGGTAGAAATACATTGTTACCTCATGAAATCTTTTATGTGCTTATGAAAATTGAATTAATTGTTTGAATTGGCATGGAGATATTTATAAAAGATTATTTTAATTCCATAAGTACGTATGAAACAACCCATTTTCAGTGAAATCGAAACAGTGGTTTATGGACCACAAATCTGAGGTCAAAATATTTATTTTATTATTATTTTAAGGTCTACAGCATGACAGTTTGATTGCATAAAATTTTGTTAAGAAATTTTAACGTTTGCATACTTAATTCGATAAAAAGGACTAAATCGCGTAAAGTGCAAAAGTTGTGTTCTAGTAGCTAAAGGTATTAAATAGCTATAGAACCTTAAAGTATAAGTCCTTATGTGGTAATTAGACCATTACTATTGACAGTGGCAGAGGTCGGCTAGGTACAAGTGAAAATTTTAAAGTTTTAAAAGGTTATAAAGGTAAATTAGTAATTAATGATAAAAATTAATGAAAATCAAAGTATAATCTTCTTCATTTAACCTAAGTTCAACCAAAAATCACCATAGGAGGAGATTTTAGGTTCATTCAAGCCATTTCCATGCATGTAAGTGCAATTTTGCTCAGTTTTTAATGATTTATATGTTTTTGAAGCCGTGGTAGCTTAATCTAGCTAGCCTAAGGACTAATTTGTAAAATTGTTAAAATTCTAGGGTTTTACCATTGATGAATGTGTATGTGTTTTGATGTTTGATGATAGAGAATGAATGGCTGTTGTTAGATAAGCAACATTTGTTAAGTGATTTTGAATGAAATTGCAAATTAAGGGGTTAAATTGAGAAAAATGAAAATTATGTGGTAAGGTGTGAAATAATTAAATTTATGGGCTGCTATGAACATAGATGAAATTTGGCTAGGATGGGTGTGGATTAAATTGCATGAATTTGCATTTTTATGAGCTAGGGACTAAATTGTAAAGTAGTTAAAAGTTTAGGGGTAAAAGTATAAACTTGCAAAAAAAGTAATTTGGGTTGAATTGAATAGAATGAATAATAAATGGATTGAATTTGATTATTTAGATCAAGTTAAGCCTCGTACGGATCTAGATCAAGGGAAAGATAAAGTTTTGGACTAGTTGATCCTATTTCGTTGTTTTTGTGATCGAGGTAAGTTCGTATGTTAATAAGCATTAAAGTAATTGTGTTTTAAATACTTTATTATTGCATTCTTGATGAATATGACTTCACGGAAATATTCGACGAAGATTTGGCGATGTATGAAATACCAGTTGAACCTTAGGAATGATAGGATACAAATGACATGTCATTAGGGGTTACTGTGTTTTAGGTGCTGGTCCATACGTTCTATCGGTGGCTGAGTTTCAGCATGTGTTGCGCTTACTCGTCAGCTTGTGTGAGTAGCACCGTGTAGCTACGTCTTGACCATCAGGTTGTGTGAGCAAACCCAGTGATAGCTCAAGAGTGAACATTTATACGAGATATGAGATAGAGATGGTTTCAACCATGTATTGTCACTTAGGGTCAGAGATTCCCGAGTATCCGATAGTATTCCAAATGGTTCAACTGGTATATTGATGATATGAAAGAGTAAGAGATTGATATGTACCAGTATAGGTATGTTCATGAGTTGTATAAGGATTGAATCTATAAGATTTGTGAATTCATATTTAACCTTTTAATTGAATATGTGATAGGCTTTTGAATTCAAATCGAGTTGCATTATGCTATGTTTATTTATTTAAATTGTGAATGAATGGTAAGATGTACTTTTTAGCCATATGAGATTACTAAGTTTAATAGCTTACTTTGTTTACTTTATCGTGTTTTATAGTGATTTCGAAGTTTGCTCGGATTGGAAGATGACGGAGATCTCATCACACTATCCAGCCATTATTTTGGTACTTTTGAACTTTGTGTATTTAGGTTATATGGCATGTATAGGTGTTTTGCCTAATGTTTCCTATATGTCTCATGATGTTTTGATTATGTGTTTAGCATGTGATTTGGCTTATTTTGATATACTTGGTTATGTAAATATGTGTAAATGGCCCTTTGGTATCTGGTTTATAATTACTATGTGAATGCCTTGTTGTGAATTGGTATTGAAGGTAGAAAATGGTTGAAAGTGAGAATGTATTATCATGCTAAGTTTTAGACAAGGTAATACATATATGAAATTGACCGTTTAAGTGATTTTTGGATGTGATATTGGTATAATATTACATGCCCAATTTGTGATGTTTATGAGCATTATTTATTGTTGGTAATTGTACAGCATGATTTGGACTTGGTTGCAATTGATTTGAATGCTTATTGATGTTAGGATCATATACTATTGGATGTGTTTAGGTTGATGCAAATTTGGGTGAGAAATGTGGTTTGAAATATAGCCTATTTTTGTCCACATGGGTAGAGACACGGGCGTGTGCCTCTGCTGTGTGTGACACACAGCTAGGTAACACGGCCATATGTCCCCTGCTATTTATTTAGAAACCAAGTTAGTAGCTTCACACAGGCTAGCACAAGGGTGTGTGGTGTAACACCCCTAACTCGTGACCGACGCCGGTGTCGGACACGAGGGGTTAACGGCCAAACCCTCTCAAGATACCAACCAATTTGACATTACCAGTCAGGCTGGAAAACTGCGTCACCGTCGCCTTAAAAATCATATCTCGAGTTTCAAAACTCGGAAACTGGTTTCGTAAATTTTCCCTGAATTTAGACTCATATACCCATCCATGGATTTATTTTTAGAATTTTTGGTTGGGCCAATTGGTACAGTTTATTAGTTAAAGTCACCCATGTTACAGGGACCGACTGCTCTGACCTTCGCGCGTTACAACTTGAATATCTCTCTGTACAGGGCTTTAATACTGGTGCCGTTTGTTTCTAATGAAACTAGACTCAAAATGGAATCTTTACATATAAGGAATGACTCCTAATTATTTCTGGATAATTTATGGTAAATTTTCAAAGTCGCGACAGGGGACCCAGAAACCGTTCTGGCCCTGTCTCACGAGAACTTTAATATTTCCCAGTATACTGCTCATATGGTCGTTTCGTTTCGTCCATATAAAAATAGATTCATCAAGGTTCAGTTCCATAATTTACTCACTATTTAATTCTACTTATACTATTTTTAGTGATTTTTCAATCTCATCTCACTGCTGCTGTCCGCAACAGTTACTGCAGTAGACTATGCCAATTTCGTGAATTTTTCCTTGGCCTTAATCATCCATCATACATGACACAAATTATGGCCACCTTATCAAAATTTGAGTTTCTAAGACTCGTGGCTATAGGTTCTAGCATCCCACTCGACGACCACATAGGCCATTTTCACATGGCTTAAAGTTTACAACCCACAATTCGACAAAATATAATAGCCTATACATGCCAAATGTTCTTCAACAACAAAAACAATACCACAAGATTTCAGCCGGTGTGATGACTTCAACGACGGTTCGAGCACGCAACAATCACGAGTCCAAGAGACCTAAAATGGGTGACAAGAAAACACCGAGTGAGTTTACAACTCAGTAAGTCATAAGCATTCATCAATCCACTGATAAAGTTACTACTACATGTACAACAAATGAGGCTAGGTACTCGTCCATATCGAATCTATACCATAATACCTCAGACCTTTCGGTCCAATCTCGTACCAATTCATACATCCACATTTCATATTCTACACAACAAGATAATCGAAGCATTTTTTTTACACATTAACTCATTTTCCAGCACAACCATACAATTTCAATCATCACATAGATTTAAGGCTTACCAAATTCAACCCCAAGCATGAACGTATTCTCTATTCGTCATGAGCTCGAGGTACTTACCCGATCCGCTGTCCGGGATTAGCTCGATAAATGTCGCACACTCAGTGCCAATTGTAATGCAAGAGCATATAGTGAATCCGCACACTTAGTGCTATATGTATTCAACTCGCACACTTAGTGCTATATAATCAAACTCGCACACTTAGTGCTGTACAATTTTAAACCCGCACACTTAGTGCCAATCTTGTCACCGTGTCCATTTATACCCGCACACTTAGTGCCGAGACCAATACCTTATGTATTTTGCTGCCTTTATACATTCAACAATGGCATCATTCCATACACATACATTTCCATTTACACACCAACTCATTTAAACACATTTGCATATATATATTGATCATTTAAATCAACACCAAATATACGCTTAATGACTTACCTTGTGTTGGGTAAAACAGTCCAAGTCGGCTACTCGATGACCTTCGTCTTTCCCTTGCTTGATTCTCCTTCTTTAACTCCTTGAGCTTAATCAATAAATCAACTAGTTTAACCCTCTTGCTAAACATTCATAATTCAATTACACATGCATATGTATGTTTGTATATTCGCAACCATCCTCACTTATTACCCATTTGGTCAACAATCTAAGCCAAGATAAGGCTTCAATATGGTTGCCTCTAACCGAATACATGCACACCAATCTACTTCCTTTGGCCGAATATGCATGTCTATGTGGAGGCTAATTTTACACTAATACTACACAAAAAAAACAGCATACATTTTCCTAATTAACGCATTACATATTGTAGTTCTATACACATCTCTCATTTATTTCATAACCAAACAACATCACAAGCAAATAGACACCTTAAAATAGTATACATGTCATACCAATTCATCATGTGCAAACATATATTCATGTAGGTGCAATGGCGAATTCTCAAGTGGCTTATATCCAAATATACACACATATCCAAAGCTTAAATCTTACTTACCATGCAACATGCATGAATCATACTTATGGATACAACATGGCGAATACCACAACACCATACCATTTCAATTTGGTCATGGTTAAACAAAGAACTTAGTATCTCATTCAAAATGCTAAAAGAAAATCTAAGAATCCTCAATCCACCATCACATGAATCATTATCAAGCTTGATATTTAGCATGCAATGGCATTAACACCATATTCACTTTGGCGAATTTCATTCCCATGACATAACAAAGATTTGAACCATGGGCTAACAAGAACATCAAGCTAGCAACTAAAATATACATGAATCTCATGGCAAAACATCAAACTTACCTTAATCTAGGTACAAGTATGGCCAAACCTCCTCCTAAACCTCTTCCAAACCAACATGAAACAAGAATTCCTTCCTTCTTCCTTAGAATTTTCAGCCCAAAGGAAATGAAAATGATGAACAAAATTCTTCTTTCTTTCTCCACACTCACGGCAATGGGCATGCATGAGACCATTTTTTCTTTTTTTTTGTTCCTTTCATTATTAAATTCCCATGCTCACTATTTTATTTTTTCTTACATACACCATTGTTCCAACATGTTTTATGACATGTTTTTACCCATAATCTCTTGTCATGGCGGCCACTAACTATTAGGGGGGGAAATTTGACATGCAAGTCCTCCCCTTTGGCTACATGCACTATTAGGTCCTTATAGATTAGCCTATCACTTTTCAAAAGTGTCACACAAGTCCTACTAACTGAATTCACATGCTATCGGCTAAATCGAAGCTTGAAATTTTCACACATTCATAATTACATATTCTAGACAATAAATATTACGTTCAAACATTTTGGTGACTCGGTTTAGCGGTCCCGAAACCACTTCCCGACTAGGGTCAATTTTGGGCTGTCACAACTCTCCCCCACTTAAGAAATTTTCGTCCCCGAAAATCTTACCGGTAAATAGGTTTGGGTAACGCTCTTTCATAGAGTTCTCGGGTTCCCAAGTAGCTTCTTCCATCCCGTGTTTGAGCCATAACACTTTTACTAATGGAACTCTTTTGTTTCGCAACTCCTTCACTTCACGAGCTAGGATACGAATCGGTTCTTCTTCATAACTCATATCGGCTTGAATTTCAACCTCTGATGGACTAATTACGTGTGACGGGTCGATCTATAACGTCAAGCATCGAAACATGGAAGACGTTGTGAATCCTTTCAAGTTCGGGGGCAAAATCAAACGATACGCGATCGACCGACTCGTTCAGATATTTCATATGGCCCGATGAACCTCGGGCTCAATTTTCCTTACGGCCAAATCTAAGCACCTTCTTCCAAGGTGAAACTTTGAGAAAGACCTTGTCTCCAACCCGATATTCAATATCTTTTCTTTTCAAATCCGCATACGACTTTTGGCGATCCGGCGACTTTCAAACTTTCACGAATTACTCGAACTCTTTGCTCGGCATCCTTAACCAAATCAACCTCAAGAATTTACCTTCACTAAGTTCAGTCGAATAATGGGGTACGGCATTTACGATCGTATAAAGCCTCGTAAGGCGCCATCTTAATACTTGATTGAAAGCTATTGTTGTAGCGAATTCAATCAAAGGCGATACTGTTCCATGAACCACTAAACTCAAGGATACAACATCTCAACATATCTTGAGTATTTGAATTATCCGTTCGGATTGACCATCGGTTTGGGGTGAAAGGCGGTCTTGAAATGCAACTTGGTACCCAAAGCTTCTTGAAATTTCTTCCAAAATCGCGAGGTAAATCTCGGATCTCTATCCGACACAATAGAAATCGGTACCCGTGTAATCTCACAATCGAGAAACGTACAATTCGGCTAGTTTATCCAATGAAAAATCCGACGCACGGGGATAAAGTGAGCCGACTTAGTCGATCTATCAACAACAACCCAAATCGCATCCTTCTTACTAGTGACAATGGCGGCCGGACACAAAGTCCATTGTGACTCGATCCCATTTCCACTCGGGTATCGTGATCGGTGAAGCAATCTCAAGGCACTTGATGTTCCGCTTTCACTTGTTGACATATTAAACATCTCAAACAAAGTCGGAGATGTCCCGTTTCATACCATGCCACCAAAACCGACGTTTCAAATTGTTGTACATCTTCGTACTCCCCGGGTGGATTGCCATTCGGCTACAATGGGCTTCGTTCAAAATTATTGGAATAAGTTCAATTCTTTGGGACACACGACGACTTCGAACCTCAAACAATCGTCATCATCGATTTGAAATTTCGAGTCCTTGTTGGAACACACTCATCCCGTTTTGCAACCAACTCATCGTTGACTTTCTGAGCTTCACGAATTTGACGTATCAATAATGGTTTGGCTTTCAATTCAGCTACTAACACATTGTCGGGTAGGATAGACAAGTGTACATTCATCGCTCGCAAGGCAAATAGTGATTTCCGGCTTAAGGCATCCGCAACCACATTAGCCCTTCCCGGGTGATAATCAATGACGAGCTCATAATCTTTTAACAACTCGAGCCATCGCCTTTGTCGCAGATTTAAGTCTCTTTGGGTCATCAAATATTTGAGACTTTTGTGATCCGAATACACATGGCACTTCTCACCAAATAAGTAATGTCGCCATATCTTTAAGGCGAATACGATGGCAGCCAATTCGAGATCATGGGTTGGATAATTTTTCTCATGTGGCTTTAATTGCCTCGACGCATAGGCCACAACTCGCCCTTCTTGCATCAATACGCAACCCAACCCAAGTAGGGATGCGTCACTATAAATGACAAACTCTTTGCCCGATTCGGTTGCACTAGAATTGGGGCTTCATCAAATAAGCTTTCAGTTGATCGAAACTTTTCGACATTTCTCCGTCCATTCGAACTTAACATCCTTTTGGAGTAAGCCGTCATTGGCGTGGCTATTGTCGAGAAACCTTTTACAAATCGTCGGTAATAACCGGCAAGCCCCAAAAAGCTCCTAACTTCGGTAACATTCCTTGGTGGTTTTCTATCGACTATGGCGAAATTTTGTTCGGGTCCACCACGACACCGATCACGGACACCACGTGCCCCAAAAGCTAACCTCTTTCAACCAAAATTCACATTTATGAACTTTGCGTATAATCGCTTATCTCGTAAGATTTGCAACACTAGCCTCGGTGTTCAAAGATGCTCAGTTTCTTCTCTCGAATAGACCAAAATGTCATCGATAAATACAACTACGAACCGATCTAAGTATGGCCTGAAAATTCTATTCATTAAATCCATAAACACCGCAGGGGCATTAGTGAGCCCAAACGGCATCACCAAGAATTCGTAGTGACCGTACCTCGTTCTAAAAGCGGTTTTGGGTATGTCCGATTCTCGGACCCTCAACTGATAGTACCCCGACCTCAAATCTATCTTTGAAAACACCGAGGCTCCCTTTAATTGATCAAACAAATCGTCAATTCGTGGCAATGGATATTTATTCTTTATCGTCACTTTATTGAGTTGACGATAGTCGATGCACAACCTCATAGTTCCGTCCTTCTTCTTCACAAACAATACAAAGCGCCCATGGAGAAAAACTCGGTCGAGCGAAACCTCTATCCGTCAATTCTTGCAATTGAACCTTCAATTCCTTTAATTCCGTTAATGCCATACGATACGGGGCTATTGAAATCGGCGTAGTACCGGTACAACTTTGATGCGAATTCCACTTCTCGAACCGGTGGCAATCCGGTAACTCCTCGGGAAAACATCCGAATACTCACAAACCACGGTACCGATTCGAGTTTCCTTTCCGTCTCTTTACTTCCAAACACATACGCAAGGTATGTTTCACACCCTTTTCACATACCTCCGAGCGGTCATAGAAGATATTATCATCGGCGCTCCTTTTAAATCGATGAGACTCGACTCGGACTACCTCATTATTTGCCTTTGCTCAAATCAATGGTTTTCCTTTTGCGATCCACCAACGCATCATGTACGGTCACCAATCCATACCAAGAATAACATCTAATTCATGAAATGGTAGAAGCATCGGATCGGTAGGAAAAGCAGATTCTCGAATTATTAGGGGCATCTCTTGCACACTTTATCAACAAGCACGTATTGACCCAAAGGGTTTGACACTCGAATTACGAACTCGAGAGACTCAACGGTAGAGTCTTCTTTGGATGCTAAGGTTTCACATACATATGAGTGAGTAGAGCGGGGTCAATCAATGCAATCACAATAGTATCAAAGAGAGTAAAAGTACCGGTGATAACGTCGGGGAGGATGCCTCCTCTCGTGCGCGGATGGCATATGCTCTAGCAGAGCACGGGTCTCGGATCGGACGGTAGTATTAGAGGCTCCTCTCGATTGCCACCCCTACCTCCGAGAGATTCTCGGGGCCTACCTCCACCGTCGTTCCACTAGGTCTTGCACCTTACGTCTTATTCCTCTCATCTAGCTCCGTGCAATCTCTAATGAAGTGGTCCTTGAACCGCATCCATAACAGCCCTATTAATGACTTACCCCAACATTCACCTAGGTGTCGTCTTCCACATTGGGGGCATTCGGGTCTCTCTTGACGATTATTGCCCACACTAGCTATGAAGTAGCTCGGAGTCCGTCAATGGTCGGGCTCTAATGGAAATTCCCGATCGTCCTCGACTTCTTGGTGTCCTCCACGAACCTCTTTACATCCGAGAATGGAGCTTTACTCGTCGATCTTTTACGGTAATCTCTTGCTTCAAATTCAGCCTTCTTCTTCTCCTTCCCAAGTTCTTCCGCCTTGCGAGCTCGTTCGACTAGTGTCACGAACTCCTTTATCTCCAAAATTCCCACTAGTAACTTTAACTCTTCATTCAATCCTTCTTCAAATCTTTTGCACATCGTAACCTCATCAGCCACACACTCCCGAGCATACCGACTAAGTCTTACGAACTCATATTCAGATTCGTGATACGGTCATCCGGCCTTGCTTGAGTTCCAAAATTCCTTACGCTTCGATCGATGAACTGTTGACTAATGTATTTCTTTGAAATTGGATTGAAAGAAATCCCAAGTAACTCGTTCATTTGGGACTATGGAAATTAAAGTCCTCCACCAATAGTAAGTGAGTCTCTTAACAAGGATATAGCACACTTAAGACATTCATCGGTGTGCATGACAGTTCATCTAACACTCTAATGGTGTTATCGAGCGAACTCAACCTTTTCGGCATCATCGAGAACTATGGCCTTGAACTCCTCGGCCCCGCTTCCTAATCAAGTCCACGGTGGTTTACTCACCTCACGGGATCAATAACTGGAGGCATTGCGGGCTCTTGGGTGGAGTATTTAAATTCGGGAATGGTTGGACAGCCGGGTTGGTTCGGGCATATTGCGCGACCCACTCATTCATCATAGTGAAGAAGGCTTGTTTCGCCCTTCATTTTGATTATTCGCGGATGACTGAGGCTCAACAGGCGGTGTCCCTTGCGCGGAGCAGCCGCTACACTTTCAACGTCATCCGCCAAGGGTCTCTCTACCGGGTTCCATTTACTAATCAAAACAAAAATTTCAACCGTCGAAGTCATCACATTTTTAAGCACTAACAATTTGGCATGTATAGCAAGACTCACACGCTATGGTAGTCCTAGAATCGACTAAACCATAGCTCTGATACCAATAAAATTGTAACACCCTAACTCGTGACCGGCGCCGTTGTCGGACACGAGGGTTAACGCCAAACCCTCTCAAGATACCAACCAATTTGACATTACCAGTCAGGCTGGAAAACTGCGTCACCGTCGCCTTAAAAATCATATCTCGAGTTTCAAAACTCGGAAACTGGTTTCGTAAATTTTCCCTGAATTTAGACTCATATACCCATCCATGGATTTATTTTTAGAATTTTTGGTTGGGCCAATTGGTACAGTTTATTAGTTAAAGTCACCCATGTTACAGGGACCGACTGCTCTGACCTTCGCGCGTTACAACTTGAATATCTCTCTGTACAGGGCTTTAATACTGGTGCCGTTTGTTTCTAATGAAACTAGACTCAAAATGGAATCTTTACATATAAGGAATGACTCCTAATTATTTCTGGATAATTTATGGTAAATTTTCAAAGTCGCGACAGGGGACCCAGAAACCGTTCTGGCCCTGTCTCACGAGAACTTTAATATTTCCCAGTATACTGCTCATATGGTCGTTTCGTTTCGTCCATATAAAAATAGATTCATCAAGGTTCAGTTCCATAATTTACTCACTATTTAATTCTACTTATACTATTTTAGTGATTTTTCAATCTCATCTCACTGCTGCTGTCCGCAACAGTTACTGCAGTAGACTATGCCAATTTCGTGAATTTTTCCTTGGCCTTAATCATCCATCATACATGACACAAATTATGGCCACCTTATCAAAATTTGAGTTTCTAAGACTCGTGGCTATAGGTTCTAGCATCCCACTCGACGACCACATAGGCCATTTTCACATGGCTTAAAGTTTACAACCCACAATTCGACAAAATATAATAGCCTATACATGCCAAATGTTCTTCAACAACAAAAACAATACCACAAGATTTCAGCCGGTGTGATGACTTCAACGACGGTTCCGAGCACGCAACAATACGAGTCCAAGAGACCTAAAATGGGTGACAAGAAAACACCGAGTGAGTTTACAACTCAGTAAGTCATAAGCATTCATCAATCCACTGATAAAGTTACTACTACATGTACAACAAATGAGGCTAGGTACTCGTCCATATCGAATCTATACCATAATACCTCAGACCTTTCGGTCCAATCTCGTACCAATTCATACATCCACATTTCATATTCTACACAACAAGATAATCGAAGCATTTTTTTTACACATTAACTCATTTTCCAGCACAACCATACAATTTCAATCATCACATAGATTTAAGGCTTACCAAATTCAACCCCAAGCATGAACGTATTCTCTATTCGTCATGAGCTCGAGGTACTTACCCGATCCGCTGTCCGGGATTAGCTCGATAAATGTCGCACACTCAGTGCCAATTGTAATGCAAGAGCATATAGTGAATCCGCACACTTAGTGCTATATGTATTCAACTCGCACACTTAGTGCTATATAATCAAACTCGCACACTTAGTGCTGTACAATTTTAAACCCGCACACTTAGTGCCAATCTTGTCACCGTGTCCATTTATACCCGCACACTTAGTGCCGAGACCAATACCTTATGTATTTTGCTGCCTTTATACATTCAACAATGGCATCATTCCATACACATACATTTCCATTTACACACCAACTCATTTAAACACATTTGCATATATATATTGATCATTTAAATCAACACCAAATATACGCTTAATGACTTACCTTGTGTTGGGTAAAACAGTCCAAGTCGGCTACTCGATGACCTTCGTCTTTCCCTTGCTTGATTCTCCTTCTTTAACTCCTTGAGCTTAATCAATAAATCAACTAGTTTAACCCTCTTGCTAAACATTCATAATTCAATTACACATGCATATGTATGTTTGTATATTCGCAACCATCCTCACTTATTACCCATTTGGTCAACAATCTAAGCCAAGATAAGGCTTCAATATGGTTGCCTCTAACCGAATACATGCACACCAATCTACTTCCTTTGGCCGAATATGCATGTCTATGTGGAGGCTAATTTTACACTTAATACTACACAAAAAAACAGCATACATTTTCCTAATTAACGCATTACATATTGTAGTTCTATACACATCTCTCATTTATTTCATAACCAAACAACATCACAAGCAAATAGACACCTTAAAATAGTATACATGTCATACCAATTCATCATGTGCAAACATATATTCATGTAGGTGCAATGGCGAATTCTCAAGTGGCTTATATCCAAATATACACACATATCCAAAGCTTAAATCTTACTTACCATGCAACATGCATGAATCATACTTATGGATACAACATGGCCGAATACCACAACACCATACCATTTCAATTTGGTCATGGTTAAACAAAGAACTTAGTATCTCATTCAAAAATGCTAAAAGAAAATCTAAGAATCCTCAATCCACCATCACATGAATCATTATCAAGCTTGATATTTAGCATGCAATGGCATTAACACCATATTCACTTTGGCCGAATTTCATTCCCATGACATAACAAAGATTTGAACCATGGGCTAACAAGAACATCAAGCTAGCAACTAAAATATACATGAATCTCATGGCAAAACATCAAACTTACCTTAATCTAGGTACAAGTATGGCCAAACCTCCTCCTAAACCTCTTCCAAACCAACATGAAACAAGAATTCCTTCCTTCTTCCTTAGAATTTTCAGCCCAAAGGAAATGAAAATGATGAACAAAATTCTTCTTTCTTTCTCCACACTCACGACAATGGGCATGCATGAGACCATTTTTTTCTTTTTTTTTCCCTTTCATTATTAAATTCCCATGCTCACTATTTTATTTTTTCTTACATACACCATTGTTCCAACATGTTTTATGACATGTTTTTACCCATAATCTCTTGTCATGGCCGGCCACTAACTATTAGGGGGAAATTTGACATGCAAGTCCTCCCTTTGGCTACATGCACTATTAGGTCCTTATAGATTAGCCTATCACTTTTCAAAAGTGTCACACAAGTCCTACTAACTGAATTCACATGCTATCGGCTAAATCGAAGCTTGAAATTTTCACACATTCATAATTACATATTCTAGACAATAAATATTACGTTCAAACATTTTGGTGACTCGGTTTAGCGGTCCCGAAACCACTTCCCGACTAGGGTCAATTTTGGGCTGTCACATGTGGCTTGGCCATGTGGCACAAGTTAGTATGCTCTCTAGTTTTAACACTGTCTAGCACTCGGCCTGGCACACAGGCAAGTGAGACCATTTCAAAGGGTATACAGGCTAGTCACACGGGCGTGTTGTTGGCTGTGTGACCCAAGTCAATGAGTTACACAGGGTCAGACACGGGCTGGGACATGGCCATGTAATCCCATTTTGAATGTCCACACAGCCTATGACACGAGCGTGTCTCTCTCACACGGCCTATCCACACGGGCATGTGTCCCCTATACTTTGAATATTTTTTATGTTTTTCTAAAATTTTATTAAGTATTCGAATTAGTCCCAAACCACTTCTAATGCTTGTTTCAAGCCTCAGGGGCTTGTGTTAGGGACTATATGATTGTATTTGAATGACTTCTGTTTGGATTTGAGAAATGTATATGAAATGTATGATTATTTTAGAAATAAGCCCGATAATGATCCGTAATCATTCAAATGTATGTGCATTAACACATGCTTATTAAAATTTATTTAATCGGTTGAATTGGCATAGAGATATAGTCAGGAGATAAATGGATTTTGGTAGGTGAGTCTGTTCATAAGTTAGCAAATTACATAGTTTCCGTGAATTTATTTGTAACAACATGAACATGAGTTTAATAATTCTAAGTTAAGAAATGTAATTAATCTAACACGATTATGTCATCTTAATTAAAGTCATCTTTTGAAATCGTGCATTGGAACATTTATTTCTTTTTTATTTATTTTACTTAGTTACAAATCTTAGTTTTGAATCACCTCTTCAAATCAAAATATTTTTCTTCACGAAAGTGTTTTTAATTACATCCATAAATAATTATTTTCACAGTCCCTATGGGTACGATAACTCGACATTTAATTGTCACTTTATTACATGTTGCGATTGTGTACACTTGCACATTTCCGTCGTTCCAAGTTTTTAGCACCGTTACCAGGAACTGTTTTAAAAAGTCATTATTTGTGAATTTGTTAATTTTGGATTTTGGTTTATTTTTTCGTTCAATTTTAACTTAATTAATTTTTTCTTTGTTGTTTGAGGTGTTTATGATTATTGATCGAATCACCTATTTACTCCCCGTAGATCCTCAGATTGAAAGAACTTTTAAACAGTTTAGAAGACATGCAAGTCAGAGAAAGACATAAAAGATGAACTTTGAAAATCCGAATCAAGGAAGCGGAGCAAACCTTGCTAAAAATCCTATCATTATTGCTAATGATAGGGATAGAGCTCTGAGATAGTATTTCATGCCAGTGTTTCATGATCTTAATCATGGTATTAAGAGACCTGAAATCGAGGCACAACAGTTTGAGTTGAAGCCAATCATGTTCTAGATGCTTCATACAGTGGGCCAATTCAGTGGAATGCCTACCGAAGATCCCTATCTTCACTTAAGACTGTTTATGGAAGTGATTGATTCTTTCAAGCTAGCTAGAGTACCCGAAGATTCACTTCGATTGAAGTTGTTCCCATATTCACTAAGGGACAGAGCTTGAGCCAGTGTGCCCTAAAAATGGCCATACACGCCCATGTGCCATGCCGTGTCCTATGCCGTACCAAACCTGTAGGGTATACTGACTTATGCCACACAGCCAATTCACATGCTCGTGTGTGAGGCCGTGTGGAGCATACTAACCTGATTTTAATTTCAACACCAAGGCACACACAACCATGTAACATAACCGTGTGTCACACACGGCTGAGACACATGCCCGTGTCTCTGCCCGTATGGACAAAAATAGGCTATTTACCAAGCCATTTTGCCACCAAAACTTGTGCTCACCTACATCAACTCAAAGGCACCAATACATAGCATCAGTAAGCATTTCAATTCAACCAATTCAAACATAATTCATGCATATTCAATACTCCCATTATTTATACACATTTATCTAAAAACACTTATATACGTTATTTCAATCAAACATTTTACCTTACCTAAAATCTCAAACATACAATAGCCATTTCCAACCATTAGCTACCTTAAATACTAAACTACCACAACCCATTTGCAAACAATTATGAACCAAATCATAGGCCATTCTCAGATATATACATATGTATCCAAAACAATCAAATTAAGCCAAATCTCATGGCTATATATACAAACCAAAACATGTACATTTACAAGCCAATTCAAATGGCTTAATTCACTACAAACACATAACCATAAAGACCAAAGTCCCTATACATGCCATATACTTAAAACATAAGTTCAAAAGTACCAAATTGATTATTGGATAGTGTGATGATGTCTCTAATGATCCTCGAGTCCGAGCTAGCTTTAAAGTCACTATAAAGCATGGAATATTAAACAAAGTAAACTATATAACTTAGTAACCTCGTATGAAAATAATAAGCAAGCTTCATCACTCAATTACCAATCAAATTAAACAACATAACATAAAACAATGCTTTAATCCCAAGCTTACATGAACTTAGCATGAACTTGGTCATAAATTCACAACTTTCATTGATTCAATCCTCGTATAGTTTTCAATACATACCTGTACCGTTACTTATCTATTTCTCACTGATTCACATCTTCAATATACTCGTTGAACCATTCAGAATAGAAGTTGAATACTCAGGAGTCTTGCACACTAAGTGCCAATATCTTGGCCCGAAGCAAACTCAATATATATATCTCGCATCTGAAGTACTAATATCATTACCCGAACCCAAATCAATATATCTCGCACACGAAGTGCTAATATCATGGCCCAAAATCAAATAAATGAAGCTCGCACCTGAAGTGCCAATATCATGGCCCGAAGCCAAATCAATGTATCCCCTGATGACATGTCACTTAGTAATCCTAATCTATTCCTAAGGTTCAACCGAGATTTTGAATGTCGATTTGTCGTCAAATCACTATCAAACATATCTACAGTCTCGTATTCATATTTTATGGAATATCAAAGCATATAAAATACATTTATAATGAAACTTATAACATACGAACTTACCTCGGATACAAAAATAGCTAAATGAGTCAACTATTCTGTAACCTTATTCTTTCCCCGATCTAAGTCTGTATTTTACTTTTCTTGATCTATATGTAATCAAATTCAACTTATTTAATCATCTCTCTATTACGCCCCTAACAGCTCATATTTTTCATTTATTTCATATTTAAACCAAAAATTTTCCATATTTCACAATTTAATCCCTAATTTGCATTTTCACTAAAAAACCACTTTATAAAACTTATATAATTCACAACCAACATTCATAATCTATCATCAAACATCAAAACACACATGTATTCATCAATGGCATCATTCAAAATCTTTAACAGTTTTGCAAAATAGTGTAACACCCAAAACCTGGCCTAGATGTTATGGCCTAATCTGCAATGTCACATTGGAGTGTGTTTTGAAAAGCGCAGTTTCATTGTAAAGTCCGTTTTGTATTAAAACTCCGTTTCGATATTTAAGAGCAGTTATCCTACCTTGTTTATTGTTAAATCATAGGTTGATTAAGCAAAACATGTGTCATATTAAATTGTTATTATACTTTAAAAATAGTGTTTGACGCGGAAGCTTTTAAAACAAATTACATAGCGTCATAGTTAAAAACATTTATCTTTTGAAACCCGAGCCCTACTGCTAACGGAAATAAACCAACATTAATAATTCCCCAAATAAAAATGAAAACATAAAGTAGCCTTATTACATAAAATTTACTCAAATAAACTACTTTTACTTAACAGTCAAATACGAAAACGTAAACAGTGGTGTTGCCATCTCCGAGACCCTCGCAGCATCGACCCACCTAAGGATTACTTGCGCAGATAAGCAAAAGGGTGAGTTACGAAAACTTAGTGTGTAATCCCTATGTATCAAAGAGTAAATTATGCAGCGCAAAATGGTCTAGGCCTTAGCCCATATCAGTGGGATATCAGTGCAGGCCCTAGCCCATTACAATATCAGTATCAGTGTGGGCCTTAGCCCAATTCAGTACAATATCAGAGATGCAAACGATATCCTACCCATCCATCCTCTACACTCTAGATTATAGCACCGGTTGTGGCACTAAACAGTATTTGCAGCAGAGCTGCCAATGCAGTACACTTCCTCCAAAATTATCAATCCCACCCCCATGCAACATGTCACGTCATAATATATACGTGTATGAAAAATGTCATGCTTAAATACAATCAAATATAGCATAGGGGTATAATAGTCATTTCATCACTGTGTACTTACCGACCCATCAGTAGGCCCACAGTCGTCTGTGTGGTTTACCCATGTGGGGCCCATACAGCCCATTTCAACCCAATGTGGCCCAACACGACCTAAGCCCACGAAATCGCTCGTGGTGGTCTCTACAATCAGATGCTCATGCTTATACATTTAGATGACCACACGAGCGAGCGCACGCCCGTGTGGCATCGATGGTACCAGTTTTCCAGCTATTGTCGTTTCACGATTGAAGCAGTGTGATTACACACCTATTGTGAAACATGCGTCTAGCCCAAGAGTTTTCCCCAAACCTACATTTAGTCATGATAATCCGTTAGTCGATTAATACTAGGGTTAATCACCCTTCATATTCCCAACTTAACATAACGCCCAATACTTGCCTTGATCAAGAGTGATTAGCCCTGCCAAAATAGCTAACGAAGGCTGCTTTACTCTCCAAACCGAATAGCTGCATTGACAACAACCCATTAACGATGACCAAAAACACATGACATGAGACTAAAATACAGCCTATTGAAAACAAAACCCAAAGGTAAGAGGAAAAACAATAAGGTAACACCTTCCTAAACAAGTCACGCACCACTAGAATCCCATTATTGTAAATAGAATTACCTTGATTGAGTAAAGAGGAAAAGGTTCGACTGCTCAGTAAACACTAGCAACTCCTTCATTCTCCAAACACCTCTAGAACCAGAATGAAACACCATTCCTAGGAAAAGGAGGGTAAAAATCAAGAAGAAGGGAAAAGAAAAGTATTCGGCTTTTAGCAGTGCAAAAGTACTTACCGACTTATTGAAGAACAACATCAAATCGCAACCAAGGGGATGGAGCATTCAGCCTCAATAGCCAAATGGACAGGAATAAACTTTGAAGAACTCGAGAGTCAAAAGAGGAAGATGCTATATTCAGTCAAGGGAGAAGAAGAGAGGAAAGGTGAAGGAAGAAAATGTATTCGGTCAAGAGGGGTAATACTGGAGTCAGGGAGAGGGAGGAAAGAGGATATAAGGCCAAAGAATTGATACTAAAGAGAAGAGAAGCAAAGGAAATCAGTGACCAAAATGCGACAAGAGACTAATTCGGAAGATACCAAAAATGACCAAAACAAATGACCAAAACAAAAAGATTGAAATTCACACCAAGGAGAAAAGAGCCGAAAAATAATGACCAAACCTCCAGCTTTTGCTCAAAAGCCAAAAATGCCAAAAGTGAGAGTCCAAAATCGGCACAAACACACTCTTCACTTGACTCCTCAAATCTCTCCAACTAAACACAATCCATATCCCTTCAAAACTCCTAACTTTCTCCCCACAACACTCCTAAAATTTGGCTACATACTCCCCACTCCCCTCAATACTCTCAACTGCCCAAGAGCATCAGAATGCTACTAACAGACAACCTCCTGC
The DNA here is from genome assembly GCF_025698485.1 of Gossypium arboreum. Lineage (NCBI taxonomy): Eukaryota > Viridiplantae > Streptophyta > Magnoliopsida > Malvales > Malvaceae > Gossypium > Gossypium arboreum. The sequence goes on along the minus strand of NC_069070.1, from coordinate 48,089,142 downwards.
ATGGCACAGCAGCAAAAAGACACCCCTTGCACGCAAAAAGACTGGAACTCAAGTCTTTTGCCATCAGTAACACGCCACTATCCCTTGGACCAACAAGCTTTCTATGACATAACCTCCCCTCAATTAGTTAAGAACCCATCATCTAGTAGCAAAGGTTTAATTCAATAAAAACACAAAAAATTTTCTAAAGCCCAAGTTTGAGCCCAGGACTTTTCACACCTCTTAGGACCCCCTTTAACCATCAAAGCAAGCAAGCCAACGTGCAACATAACACAAAATAAAATCACTAAATATTTAGGGCATTACAATTATACCCCCTAAAAGAAAATTTTGGCCTCGAAATTTACCTGGTCAAAATAGATGAGGGTATTGTTGTCGCATCGCCTCCTCAGGTTCCCACGTGGCTTCTTCAGAATTGTGATTTCGCCAAAGCACCTTAACCAGTGGAATAGACTTCCTCCTCAAAACCTTCACATCACGGTCTAAAATCTAAACTAGCTCTTCCTCAAAGGTCAAATCTGGCCTAACCTCAATCTCCTTAGTCGAAACAATGTGCGTAAGATCAAAATGATATCACCTCAATAGAGAGACATAGAACACATCATGAATCCGGTCCAACTCTGGAGGTAGTTGGTAGGCAACCAATCCCACACGCTTCAATATATGGTAAGGCCCAATGAACCTAGGGCTTAGCTTGCCCTTCCGACCAAACCTCAGTACCTTCTTCCATGGCGAGACCTTGAGAAAAACTAAGTCCCCCATAGAATATTCAATTTCCTTATGCTTCAGATCCGCATATGACTTCTGTCTGTCAAACTTCGCTTTCAGTCAATCCTGAATCAATCTAACTTTATCCTCTATATCAAAAATCAATTCCGGACTCAGAACTCACTGCTCACCCAACTCAGTCCAACAAGGAGTACGACACCTACGACCATATAATGCCTCATAAGGTGCCATCTGTATGCTGGACTGGTAGCTATTATTGTACGCAAACTCTGCCAACGGTAAGTAATCCTCCAAAATTGCCTTGGAAGTCAATCACACAACTACTTAACTTGTCCTCCAGTATCTAAATCACCCTCTCTGGCTGACCGTTTGTCTGAGGATGGAACGCAGTGCTGAAGTCCAACCTTGTACCCAATGCCTTGTGTAACTTCTTCTAGAATTAAAATGTGAAGTGAAGATCTCTATTAGATATTATAGAAACCAGTACCCCATGCAGTCGCACTATCTCAGATACATACAGCTTAGCCAGTTTCTGCAGTGAGTAATTAGTACGAACATGTATGAAATGGGAAGATTTAGTCAATCGATCCAAAATGACCCATACTAAATCCTTCTTAGTAGGCATTAAGGGCAGCCCACTAACAAAGTCCATAGTTACTCTCTCCCACTTCCACAGCGGAATCTTAACTGGCTGAAGCAACCCTGAAGGCAACTGATGCTCTGCTTTATCCTACTAGCAAGTCAGGCATTTACTCACATAATCGGTAACTTCAAGTTTAAGACCTGGCCACCAATACAACACCCGAAGGTCTCGGTACATCTTATTCCCACCAGGTTGCATAACATAAGGACTACTGTGCGCTTCTTGCAGAATAGACTGCCTCAGATCAGTATCCTTCGATACACAGACTCCTCCACAGAAACAAAGTACCCTTTCACTATTCAGTCCAAAATTTGAAGCTTCTCCATTCTCTATCTGTCGAATTCGATAAGCTAATGACTCATCCTTCAACTGCTTCCCCTTAATCTGTTCAATCCACCTCAGTTTAACTTTAACTTCGGCCAATAGACTACCATCATCGAATAAAATAAGGCGAGCAAACATGGCCCTCAAATCAGTAACAGCCCTATGGTTCAAAGCATCGGCTACTACATTAGCCTTACCCAGATAGTATTCAATTGAACAGTCATAATCCTTAAGCAGCTCAATCCATCTACGCTGCCTAAGGTTTAGCTCCTTCTGAGTGAGGAGATACTTGAGGCTCTTGTGATCCGTGTAAATGATACACTTCTCACCGTATAGATAATGCCTCCAAATTTTCTGTGCGAATACCACCGCTGCCAACTCCAAGTCATGCGTCGAATAGTTTGCCTCATACGTCTTAAGCTGACGAGACGATGTGTACTTATAAAAATAAAACTTAAAACTACATGTAATGCATGAATACTACAACTAAAACTTAAAATAAACTAACTCAGTTATCCTTAGCCATTGATGTGGCTGCACGATATAACATCCCGTTTTTAGTCAAATCGGAACAATGGTTTCGAGACCAAAAATTTGAAGTCAAAATATTTATTTTATTATTATTTTAATGTTTACAACATGAAAATATGATGGTGTGAAAATTTTGTTGAGAAATTTTATTGTTTGATTGGTCAATTTGATAAAAAAGGACTAAATCACGTAAAGCGTAAAACTTGAGTTCTAATAGCTAAAGGTTCTATAGCATTAAGTGATTTATATGTTTTATGAACAATGTTAATTTTGTAATTTGGTAAATAAAGGTTAACAAAATAAAACAAAGCAAATTATCATCCTTATTTCTCCATTTTCTAGCTGAAATTAACCTAAGTAAGCCATTAAAAAAGCTTCAAACATTAGGACAGGCTTCCTAGTTCAATTGTAAGTCCATTTTGTCCCATTTTTAATGATTTCTATGTTTTTGAGATCGTTGCAACTAGGTTTAGCTGGCCCAGGGGCTATTTTGCAAAACTATTAAAGATTTTGAATGATTTCATTGACGAACACATGAGTGTTTTGATGTCTGATGATAGATTATGAATGTTTGTTGTGAAATATACAAGTTTTGTTAAGTGATTTTTAGTAAAAATGCAAAATAGGGATTAAATTGAGAAATGTTGAAACTTTGTGGTTAAAATGTGAAATAAATGAAGAATATGGGCTGCTAGGGGCATAATATAATTCAGCTAGCATGGGTTTATTTTGAATTTCATTAATTTGTGATTTTAAAAAATAATGAGTAAATTGTAAAAGTGGTGAAACATTAGGGGAAAATGTGTAAATCTGCTTAAATGTGTGTTTTGGATTAAATTGAATAGAGAGATTATTAAATAAGTTAATTTTGAATATATTTAGATTAAGAAAAGTATAATTCGAATGTAACATCCTGATTTTTCGGATTTATTCGTGGTTTTCAATATTTTATAAAGACTTTAAATTATTGTATTTGGATGTGAAATTAATATTTTGAGTAAGTAAATGGGTTTATGAAAGGCCCATGAGTTGGCCAAAACCCAGTTGAATTTTTGGAATTTTAGACTTAAAGGTTAGGGGTTCTGGCTAAGTGGCCTTAAGTGGAGTGATGGGTAATTTGCATCACAAAAAGAGCTTTGGTAGAGTGGCAAGGGTGACGCCACTAAGCTCCTAAAAGGTGGCGTGTGGAGCTTTGATGGAGGCATGGGATCGATTCCCTGTGTTGACAAATAGATGCATTTATTTTTTTAAGTGCAGGAGGGGTAAGTGTTGGAGTTCAGGTGGATTCTGCTAGAAGAGAGTTGGATCAGTTTAAATGCTTGGATTAAGGAGGGATAAGGGGAGAGATTTAAGGGATTTGGATGAGGCTAGGAGTTGGCCGAATTATGGGAATTGAAGAGGAAAAATCGGCAGGGGGTATTAGGTTGGTATTTCGGCACTTAGGATATTGAGTGGTGCCGTTTTTCTTCTGCTTTAACACCTTAGGGTTGTTTTTCCTCTCTTTTTCCTCTCTAGCCGAAACTACCACCTCCCTATTCTTCTTCTTCTATTTTTCTACTTCAAAACTATTCATCATACCTGCTATTCATCAATACTTTTGCCGAATCTATAAAAGCCGAAAACCTGTGATCACTGCTTGTGCCGATTTCTTCAAAGCCAGGTTCTTCTATGTTATTTTGTTTTTATTAAATCTACGATTATCTTATCTTAATCCTAGATACCTGACGGCAATTCTTCTTCAAGGTCATAGCCTCATATCTCCATCTCCTTCACCACCCAAAAGCCAAAGTACCACTGGTTTAGGGGCTTATAGCCGAAATTTCATCAACACTTGGATTCAGGTTTTACCATTGTTCTAAGGTTAAATCTGCACTGGATTGCGAGGAAATCAAGTAGGAGTAAGGGGTAAGTACTTATCATCTCAGATCTGTTCTTATTTTGCAAAGTTAAGAAAAGCCGAAGTCCCTAAAATTAGGGAGGCGGTCGATTTGGGCATGTGGCTCTAAGGGTTTTTAACTGACGTTTTCTGTCAATGATTAGTGCCTTCTTAAGTGTTGGATTGAAAGCGTGAATCATAGGAACAATCAGATTCGGAGCTAGCTATCGATTTTGGCAAAAAGGTAAGGGTTCAAAGGCTTTTTAGGGATATGGTTCGATCATAGATAAGTAAGTTTTGGGGGTTTAGTGATTATGGTTTGTAATTAAGAACTGTGCTCATCAATTGTAGGACATCGAAAGTGATCTTAGTAGCAGTTGTCGCGAATCAAGTGTGTACCGAACCCCCCTTCCTTAGTTCAATTCGGCAAAAGCCGAAATACCGAAATTCCGGCATTTCATAGGCTTGTGAGTATGCGAATGCTCTTAAGACATAGAGTAATTGATAGATCTAGCACCGCAAAGTGGTAAGTAAGTTCGTGTGATATTTTAGCGTATTTCGGAAAAAGGGGCCTCAATGGGCCAAAAAACTAGGCCCAATGGGCTTACGACCCAATATGGGCAAGAGGTGGGCAAAGTAGCCTGTCAGTTAGATGGGAGAATCAAATTGCATATGATTGTTAAGAATTACTGGAATAACGTGTGTAGTTGCGTAAGTACGAAATTACCCCTAAAGAGCATAATTACCGAAATACCCCTAGGGTTTAAATTGGTTAAACCGCATGATTGATTAATCTGTATTTTACATGATATGCATTTATTAATATCTGCTGCATGGGATTGGGGTATTGATGGAGGAAATCTTGAATGTGGTTCATCCACGTCTTGGAGGCTTTGCCTCAATCGATCGATAATTGAGCGGCGTTCTTTAAACTGTGGAGTGTAAAATGAGTGGGTTGAGATATTCCCACATGGAGTGTAGAAATGATGCAGGCGGTGTAGCGGTTGGTGGGTTGAGTAGTCTCCCAGTTGGGCTTGCATTCATTCTTGATATTGTTACATATGTTCTTGAATCGGGCCTATGGGCCATCTTGTTATGTTAAAAAGGGCTAAGGCCTTGCTATCAGATTCGAAAAGGGCTTTGTTCTACTGTGTACTATTATCTGTATAGGGCTTAGGCCCAATGGGCTCTAGCTGATTTGGGCTTTGGATGGGTTTCTGTATACATTGAGTTTTCCCAAACTCACCCCTTCCTCTTCCATCCTTGCAGGTGAGCCCTAGTTGGTGGACTTGGAGCTAGGCGAGATTCAGAGTGGCCATGAAGCTTGATTGCCGATTTTGAATAAGTTTAGCATTTAATTTGGATTATTTTTATTGTGCTTGAAGTTGTAATAAGGCCACTCTTTTTATTAATTTTATTTTGGGGATTATTAAACTGGTTAGCACTAGGGTTCGTTTTATAAAAACTACTTGTTTTTAAAAGATCACGATGACGCACAAAGTTTCCGCAAAGTAAATTTTCTAAGCAAACGTTTTTCAACCTTAATTATTTTCTTAAAATGGGCATAATCACACGGTTTTCGCAAAAATTATACGAGATGATTAGAGTGTGGCAATGGCGGTGTGCATGTCTAGGATTGGATCCGAAGGGAGCTTGGTACTTAGCGATCAAGCGGACTCACCTCCTCTTCTTCCTAGTTTCCTACCTAGTGCACAGCTTCCGTTCACTTTAACCTACTTTTAAAAGTACCTTTTACAACACCAACTAAGTTTTTTCCAAACTAAGTAATACGGAAAGTTTTGAATGCTTCGATGTGGCGCATCAGATCCGGTCATATCGTCTAGGCTAGGTTTGGGGTGTTACATTTAGTGGTATCAGAGCCTGGTTGCAACAACTCGGCTGTGGATCGGGTACGAAAAATTTTTTTTTTCAAACTCAGGCCTAAGAAGGGTATTTTTGGAAATAGTAAGTTTTTCAAAGAATGTTCAAGTTTTTCTATTGTCAAACAGAGCTAAATCAATAGTTTTAAAATAAAAGTGCTTTCCAATCAAATCCTTTTATTTTCGTGAACAAAAGCGTGGTTTTTTTTCTACAAAAGGAGGTGGCACATCAATCCCGGCACCAAGTCGTAAGTGTTCTTTTTCTGCTTTAAATATTTATATAGAACTGGACTGGAAATAATACTGTAGATAGTTCTGAGCCTTAGGGATAGTGCTATTGATAATGTTGTATTAGGGCTACAAAACTGAGACCGTAGCTAAATTGTGATTGCGCGAAAATAACTCTGAAACTATATCTGTTCATAAGACATTCTGTAATAAACAGTGAAACCGGTACACTAATGTCATAAAATTCATAATCAGATAAATCGATATGAGTGCTAGGGCTGCACGAGGAAGAGGATGTGGTCGAGGCCGAGGTAGCACTCAAGCCGGATCTGCGTCATCTGGACACATGCCAGCTGGCGAGGTACGTCCACCACCGGTTAATGAAAATGGGCCGTATGATCGGGCCGCAGGGGATGATGCTTTGTTTCAGGACATGTTGAGGGTTTTGGAAAGGGTGGCCGGAGCTAACGTCGGGCCCATGAATAGGGGGTCCATTTCTCAACGACTTCGGGCCAACGGAGCTGAGGTTTTAAGGCGTGTCTGGAGTGGCCCCAAATGTGGTAATCTTGGTTGGAAGCCACAGAGCGGATCATGGACGACACGGACCGCTCGATGAGAGCGAAGTTGAAAGGGCGTGTCGTTCTTTGCGGGATGAAGCGTATCGATGGTGGATTCTTGTGAGAGAAGGTACCCGGTGAGAGGGTAACATGGGAGCTGTTCAAACAGACCTTTAAGGCAAAATATGTTGGAGCTAGCTATGTGGATGCATGCGAAAGGAGTTCCTAAATCGACTCGGAAATAAGACCATTCTTTGAATATGAGGCGGAGTTTCTACGATTGAGTCGGTATGCTAATGGCATCGTTTCCACGAATCTGAAGCGGCGTTCGTTTTGAGGATGGCCTCGGAGATGAGTTAAGGGTGCTCATAGCTCCAGCAGAGAGAGCGAGATTTATTTGCCTGTAGAGAAGGCTAAGATAGCCGAGGAAGTGAAGCAAACCGAACGGAGGAATCGTGATAAGGATCAGAATCGATTCAGGAGGGATGCAGGACCAGCGGGTGCTGCAAGTCGAAATGTTAAGAGAGCTAGGATGGAGAAACCGGTTCGGCGCTTCGGTGAATGCAAGAAGACGCAAGCTTGTGGAGATTGCGGCAGAATGCATCAAGGAGAGTCTTGGAAGCGTTAAGGGCTTGTCTTCGTTGTGGGTCTAAGGAGCATAGGATTAAGGATTGTCCTAGAAGGGCCACTCGTGCTCGGTGGCGAACAAGGGGTCAGGCGATCGCTCAACTCATGAGGAATGGACCGCCATTGCCGGAGGTCGTGGACAAGGTCGCGGTGGTAATGGCCGTGAACGTGGGGCACCCGGTAGGGGTATTAGTAATCGCGGATGCTCGTCGGCCGACTTTGGTGTATCTTGCTCGTCGCCGTGAGGAGGGTGGCCTTTTGATGTCATAATCGGTACGTTTTTATCTATGGTGTACCTTATATCGCTCGATTGATGTGGGATCAACCCATTCATATGTGGCATATAACATTTACGGGCACTTGGGCGTGCACTTCAAGGAGACTGTATGTGGGGTCCGTGATAAGTCCTTTAGGTCATTCGGTTAAGGTAGAGAAACTCTTAAAGGAAGTGCCTCTGGAGATTCAAGGCAGGGTTTTCTGTGGGGATTTGATGGAGTTACCGTTTGAAGAATTCGATTTGATACTAGGGATGGATTGGTTGACCAAGCATAAGGCAACTTTGGATTGTGCAGCTAAGAGGATGGTGTTAAGGACTGACAATGATGAAGAGGTAATAATTATTGGAGAACAAAGGGATTACTTATCCAATGTAGTATCGGCGTTGAGGGTGAGAAACGATGCATAAGGGATGCGAGGCATATCGGCTTTGGTAAGCCAAGTGAAATCGAGGATCTCGATCGTGGAGACCATCGAATCTGTTAGGGAATTTCGGGATGTTTTTCCTAAGAGCTTCTGGATTACCTCAAATCGGGAAGTTAAGTTTGGAATCGATTTGTTGCACGGAACACTCCGATATCTATTGCACCCTATAGGATGGCACCGAAGGAGTTAGTGGGCCGAAGGCTCAAATTCAAGAGTTGTTAGATAGAGGCTTCATTAGGCCTAGTGTGTCTCCTTAGGGAGCACCGGTCTGTTGTGAAGAAAAGGACGGAATGATGCGCATGTGCATCGATTATCGCCATTGAACAAACGGCGATTAAGGATAAGTATCCACTACCAAGGATTGACGATCTGCTCGATCAATCGAGGGAGCTTCGGTATTCTCCAAAATCGATCTTCGCTCGGATACCATCGGCTAAGGGTAAAAGAAGGGATATTCATAAAACAACATTTCGAACTCGATATGGACATTATGAGTTTGTGGTCATGCCGTTTGGGCTGACGAACGTACCTGCAGCTTTTATGGATCTGATGAACCGAGTATTCCAACCTTACTTGGATCGGTTAGTAGTCGTCTTTATTGACGATATCCTGGTATACTCTGAAACGGAGGCGAAGCATGATGAGCATCTCCGTATTGTCTTTGCAAGTGTTAAGGAAAAGGAGCTCTATGCGAAATTCACAAGTCACGAATTCGGTTGAGGAGGTAACTTTCCTAGGGCATGTGGTTTCTGCCGAGGGGATTAAGGTGGATCCTCGTAAAATTGAAGCGATTCTGGAATGGAAGCCACCTAGCTCAGTATCGGAAATTCAGAGTTTCCTAGTGTTGGCAGGTTACTAAAAAAGGTTTGTGGAAGGTTTCTCGGTGATGGCGGCACCCTTGACAAAACTCATAAGGAAAGGAGTACCATTTGTCTGGACCGAGAAACAGCAAAAAGCTTTTGATCGGTTGAAAAAGGTATTGACCGAAGCGCCAGTGTTGATTCAACCGGTGTTTGGGAAGGACTTTACCGTATATAGCGATGCGTCACATGTGGGGTTAGGTTGCGTACTGATGCAAGAGGGCAAGGTGGTCGCTTATGCATCGCGACAGCTTAAGGCTCATGAGGTGAATTACCCTACGCATGATTTGGAGCTAGGAGCAGTGATTTTTGCATTAAAAATTTGGAGACACTACTTATATGGGGAGAAGTGCATCATATACACAGATTATAAGAGCCTAAAGTATTTGTTGACTCAGAAGGAGTTGAACCTTAGGCAACGAAGATGGGTGGAGTTGCTTAAAGACTACGACTGTTCGATAGAGTACCACCCAGGAAAGGCTAATGTGGTGGCGGATGCGTTGAGTCGAAGGGTTGTTAATGACTTGAGAGCCTTGTTCACACGATTAAGTCTATACGATGATGTAAGCTTGTTGGCAGAACTGCAAGTAAGGCCTACTTGGACTGAGCAGATTAAGGAAAAACAGTTGAAGGACGATTCATTAGCTCTTTGGTTCCAGCAAGTTAAGAGTGGTGAGAACGAGGATTTTGGGTTGAACATCAAGGAGTTACGTGCTTTGTGGAAGGGTTTGTATTCCAAAGGACCTGAATTGAGGCGATTAATTCTAAAAGAGGCTCATGATGGACTCTGTGCCATGCATCCTGGAGGGAATAAGTTATACCGAGACTTGCGAGAGGTGTACTGGTGGCCCGGATTAAAACGAGAGGTGACTGAATTTGTTGGGAAATGTTTGACGTGCCAGCAGGTTAAGGCTGAGCACCAATTGCCGTCGGGATTACTGCAACCTGTGAAAATTCCACTATGGAAGTGGGAGAGAGTAACAATGGACTTTGTGAGTGGGTTACCTTTGACACCCACCAAGAAAGATTCGGTGTGGGTAGTTGTGGATTGGTTAACAAAATCTGCTCATTTCATACCTGTTCGTACCGACTACTCACTGCAAAAGTTGGCCAAGTTATATGTGGCGGAGGTAGTGCGACTGCATGGGGTGCCAGTGTCGATAATATCTGATCGAGACCCTAGGTTTACGTCTCGATTTTGGTGGAAGTTGCAGGAAGCGTTGGGTACACGATTGGATTTTAGCATCTTTTCACCCACGCATGATGGACGATCGAAAAGGGTTATTCGAGTTCGGAGGATATGTTGAGGGTTGTATCATTGATTTTCGTGGAAGTTGGGAGGACTACACGCCATTGGCGGAGTTTGCCTACAATAACGACTATCAAGCAAGTATTCAGATGGCTCCATATGAAGCGCTTTATGGGCGAAGATGTCGTGCGCGCCGACGTGTTGGACGAGTTGGGTGAACGACGAGTGCTTGGACCGGAATTGGTGGCGAGCCTCGAAAGCAAGGTTAAGCTGATTAGGGAGCGGTTAAAGGCGACATCGGATGATGTAAGTCGTATGCGGATCTGAAGCGCAAAGAGATTGAGTTCGCGGTTGGGGATATGGTTTTCTTGAAGGTTTCCCCTTAGAAGAAAATTTTGAGATTTGGTAAGAAGGGTAAGTTGAGCCCACGGTTTATTGGGCCTTATCGAATTGTTAGCGAGTTGGACCGGTGGCTTATCGCCTAGAGTTACCACGATCGCATCGTATCCACGACATTTTCATGTATCCATGCTTGGCGGTATCGATCGACCCAACTCATATCATACTAGTTGCGTAAATCGAGGTACAATCGATTTAACTTTCAAGAGGAACTCGTGCAAATACTTGATCGTGACGTCAAGATGTTGAGAAGGAAATCAGTTCCACTAGTGAAAGTACTTTGGAGAAACCATGGCAAAGAAGAAGCTACTTGGGAGATCGAGGAGGCTATCGTCAACAAGACCCTCAACTGTTCTGATAAGGTAAAATTTCGAGGTCAAAATTTCTTTAAGGAGGGTAGAGTTGTAACATCCTGATTTTTCGGATTTATTCGTGGTTTTCAATATTTTATAAAGACTTTAAATTATTGTATTTGGATGTGAAATTAATATTTTGAGTAAGTAAATGGGTTTATGGAAGGCCCATGAGTTGGCCAAAACCCAGTTGAATTTTTGGAATTTTAGACTTAAAGGTTAGGGGTTCTGGCTAAGTGGCCTTAAAAGAATGATGGGTAATTTGCATCACAAAAAGAGCTTTGATAGAGTGGCAAGGGTGACGCCACTAAGCTCCTAAAAGGTGGCATGTGGAGCTTTGAGGGAGGCATGGGATCGATTCCCTGTGTTGACAAATAGATGCATTTATTTTTTTAAGTGCAGGAGGGGTAAGTGTTGGAGTTCGTGGATTACGCTAGAAGAGAGTTGGATCGGTTTAAATGCTTGGATTAAGGAGGGATAAGGGAGAGATTTAAGGATTTGGATGAGGCTAGGAGTTGGCGAATTATGGGAATTGAAGAGGGAAAATCGGCGGGGGTATTAGGTTGGTATTTGGCACTTAGGGTATTGAGTGGTGCCGTTTTCTTCCTTTTAACACCTTAGGGTTGTTTTTCCTTCCTTTTCCTCTCTAGCGAAACTACCACCTCCCTATTCTTCTTCTTCTATTTTTCTACTTCAAAACTATTCATCATACCTGCTATTCATCAATACTTTTGCCGAATCTATAAAAGCCGAAAACCTGTGATCACTACTTGTGCCGATTTCTTCAAAGCCAGGTTCTTCTATGTTCTTTTGTTTTTATTAAATCTACGATTATCTTATCTTAATCCTAGATACCTGACGGCAATTCTTCTTCAAGGTCATAGCCTCATATCTCCATCTCCTTCACCACCCAAAAGTCAAGTACCCTTTGGTTTAGGGGCTTATAGCGAAATTTCATCAACCCTTGGATTCGGGTTTTACCATTGTTCTAAGGTTAAATCTGCCTTTGGATTGCGAGGAAATCAAGTAGGAGTAAGGGGTAAGTACTTATCATCTCAGATCTGTTCTTATTTTGCAAAGTTAAGAAAAGCCGAAGTCCCTAAAATTAGGGAGGCGGTCGATTTGGGCATGTGGCTCTAAGGGTTTCTAACTGACGTTTTCTGTCAATGATTAGTGCCTTCTTAAGTGTTGGATTGAAAGCGTGAATCATTGGAACAATTGGATTCGGAGCTAGCTATCGATTTTGGCAAAAAGGTAAGGGTTCAAAGGCTTTTTAGGGATATGGTTCGATCATAGATAAGTAAGTTTTGGGGGTTTAGTGATTATGGTTTGTAATTAAGAACTGTGCTAATCAATTGTAGGACATCGAAAGTGATCTTAGTAGCAGTCGTCGCGAATCAAGTGTGTACCGAACCCCCCTTCCTTAGTTTAATTCGGCAAAAGCTAAAATACCGAAATTCTGGCATTTCATAGGCTTGTGAGTATGCAAATGCTCTTAAGACATAGAGTAATTGATAGATCTAGCACCGCAAAGTGGTAAATAAGTTCGTGTGACATTTTAGCGTATTTCGGAAAAAGGGGCCTCGATGGGCCAAAAAACTAGGCCCAATGGGCTTACTACCAATATGGGCAAGAGGTGGGCAAAGTAGCTTCGGTTAGATGGGAGAATCAAATTGCATATGATTGTTAAGAATTACTGGAATAACGTGTGTAGTTGCATAAGTACGAAATTACCCCTAAAGAGCATAATTACCAAATACCCCTAGGGTTTAAATTGGTTAAACCGCATGATTGATTAATCTTGTATTTTACATGATATGCATTTATTAATATCTTGCATGGGATTGGGGTATTGATGGAGGAAGTCTTGAATGTGGTTCATCCACGTCTTGGAGGCTTTGCCTCAATCGATCGATAATTGAGCGGCGTTCTTTGCAACTGTGGAGTGTAAAATTTGAGTGGGTTGAGATATTCCCCACATAGAGTGTAGGGTGGTGCAGGCGGTGTAGCGGTTGGTGGGTTGAGTAGTCTCCCAGTTGGGCTTGCATTCATTCTTGATATTGTTACATATTTTATTGAATCGGGCCTATGGGCCATCTTGTTATGTTAAAATGGCTAAGGCCTTGCTCTTGTATATTCGAAAGGGCTTTGTTCTCTTGTGTACTATTATCTCAGATAGGGCTTAGGCCCAATGGGCTCTAGCTGATTTGGGCTTTGGATGGGTTTACAGATACACCGAGTTTTCCCAAACTCACCCTTCCTCTTCCATCCTTGCAGGTGAGCCCTAGTTGGTGGACTTGGAGCTAGGCGGGATTCAGAGTGGCCATGAAGCTTGATTGCCGATTTTAAATAAGTTTAGCATTTAATTTGGATTATTTTTATTGTGCTTGAAGTTGTAATAAGGCCGCTCTTTTTATTAATTTTATTTTGGGGATTATTAAACTGGTTAGCACTAGGATTCATTTTATAAAAACTACTTGTTTTTAAAAGATCACGATGACGCACAAAGTTTCCGCAAAGTAAATTTTCTAAGCAAACGTTTTTCAACCTTAATTATTTTCTTAAGATGGGCATAATCACACGGTTTTTGCAAAAATTATACGAGATGATTAGAGTGTGGCAATGGCGGTGTGCATGTCTAGGATTGGATCCGAAGGGAGCTTGGTACTTAAGCAGTCCGACGGACTCACCTCCTTTTCTTCCTGGTTTCCTACCTGGTGCACAACTTCTGTTCACTTTAACCTACTTTTAAAAGTACCTTTTACAACACCAACTAAGTTTTTTCCAAACTAAATAATACAGAATGTTTTGAAAGCTTCGATGTGGCGCATCAGATCCGGTCATATCGTCTAGGCCGGGTTTGGGGTGTTACATCGAATCTAGATCGAGGGAAAACTAAAGTTATTGACTAATCAACTTATTTCGTCATTTTCACATCCGAGGTAAGTTTGTATATTATAAGTTTTGATATAAATGTATTTCATAAATTGTGAATACGAGACTATGGATATGATCGATAGTGATTTGATGATGATTCAACATTCGAAATCTCAATTGAACCTTAGGAATAGTTTAGGATACTAGTGACATGTCATTAGAGGATACATGGATCTGGCTTTAGCCCATGATATTTACACTTCAGGTGCGAGTTATATCGATGTTGAATTAAAAACCAAGTCAGTACCCCACACGGGCGTGTGACTTAGCCGTGTGGCATAAGTCAGTATACCATACAGTTTTCGCACGGCTAGCACACGGCCTGGCACATAGCGTGTACGACCATTTTTAGGGTACACAGGCTAGCCACATGGGTGTGTGTGTTGGCCGTGTGACCCAACTCAGAGAGTTACACAAGGTCAGACATGGGCTGGGATGTAACATCCCGAGTTAAGGCCTAGTCAGAATAGTGGTTTCGGGATCACAAATCCGACACAATAAAATTTGTTTTTATTGTACTTTTATGGTCTACAATTTCACGGGATGATTTCGTGAAAATTTCGTTCAAAAATTTTGACGTTTGGGCACTCAATTTGGTCAAAAGGACTAAATTGTAAAAAGTGTAAAACTTGAGTTCTAGAAGCTAGAGGTGTCTAATTGCTATGAAATTTTAAATTGGAGGTCCTTATTTGGTAATTAGATAATTGGTTATTTTGTTGAATAAAAATGGACATGAAATAGGTGAAATAGAATATTTTTAAGTTAGGGGCATTTTGGGAATCTAATAATTAAAAGAATTAAAAAGCCAAAATAAGCCAAATTTGTCCATCTTCTTCATGTACCAGCCGAATCTACAATGGAAGTCACGGCTAGGGTTTGGTTCAAGCTTCCAAGCTCATTTTTAAGTAATCACGAACCCTATTTTTAATATTCTTTACATTTTTGAAGACTCAGTAACTCGATTTACCTATTTCTACCATTATTTTGAGCTAGGGTTCATGTTTAAAAATTTACCCATGAGTGATATGCATGTTTTTTGAAGTCTAATGGTAGAAAGTGAATGTTGGGTGTTAAATAAACGACTTTTGCTAATTGATTTTCGGTGAAAATGCTTAGAAGGATTAAAATGTAAAAGTTATAAAATTTGTCATAAAAGTGTGTTTTAGTGAAAATTGTGGGTTGTTATAGTTATGAAAGTGACTCAGCTAGGCTTAAAGTGAAAAGAAATTGAATAAAAATCATTTTACGAGCCTAGGGGTAAAAGTGAAAAGATGACAAAGTTTAGGGGTAAAAATGTAAATTTGTAAAAGTATGATTTTTGGGTCAATTTGAATAATGTGAGTAATAAATAAGCTATATTTGAAATGATAGATCAGGAAAATTGAGATTCAGGCTTAAATTGGGAAAGTACGAGATTATGGACTAAAATGGAATAATTAGCTGTGCTCAGATTCGAGGTAAGTTCATATGTTAATAATAATGCAATGTTATGTTTGAATTATATTCCTTACTATTATTGCATATATTGTATGATTTAATATATTGGAAAAGTTGATGGAACGGTGTATATGATGTGGAAATATGACATGGAAGAATATTATATGAAATGGAAGAAAATGATGATATATGTTATGTAAATTCTTAAAAGCTTATTTGCTGTTTGAGTTATGCCTTATTATGCTATGAATGGGAAATTGGTACTATGGATAATGAGATCAACCCTTCGAGTAAGTTCGATAGAGATGTGGTATTGAAAAATCCCGTTTGAACCTTAGGAATAGGTTAGGATACAATGTGAAATGTCACCAAGAACTATGTGGATATGAGCTCATGAATATGTGTGTATATGTGATATGTGAATGCGAGTGCTGGTCTTGTACGTCCTACCAGTGGCTGGGTAGCCCAGCATATGTTGTGGGTACCTGTCAGCTTCTGTGAGCAGCCCGAGTAGTTACGTCCTGACTGTCAGGTTGTGTGACCAGGCCCGTGATTAGCTCGTGAGCGACCAGTATGTGATTGTGATATGAGGTAGCATGTGGCTACATTTGATGCACTATGTGGAAGTTTTCCGCGTATCCAATAGTATTCCGAGTGTTCAACGGGTTACGTAATGGGTGATGTGACGAAAGTCCCAAGGAAGTTATGATTATATGTTGTATTACGTGTTGATACACGTATGTACACTAAACTCACGAGTAATGCCTTGATATATGATGTGCCATGATAAAGAGGTATGTGGGTGATAAGTAAGTCAAAGGTTTTGAATGATGAATAAACTTATGTTTATGTTTATGATTATGTTTATTATGCCATCATATGATAGTTATCATGATATTGCACTAAATCAGTTTTGGACAGCAGCAGTTGTGAAGCTTTGAATATCCAACAAAAATTGTGGAAATTGAATTAGAAAGTGAATAAGATATGAAATTAAAGCTTATCGAGTATAGTTTCACATAGAGGAAATAGTGTAAGCAAAAGAATTTCATATTATGAGATATTTGAATTTTTGTGAGACATGTTTAGAGTGATTTCATGCTCCCCTGTCTTAACTTTGGAAAATCACTAAAAATTGTACACGAATAGTTATGGATTAGAATTCATATGAATAAATCCTTGATTAGCCTAATTTCAATAGAAATAGACAGGAACATTATCCAAATCTCGTACTATGAGATCATTAATATTTAGTAAAGAAAGGCTGAAGCTGTCAAATAGCAGAACAAGGGTAACTTTAAAGAATAAACTGTACTTATTGGCTAGAGAAAAATTTATAGAAATTTTATGGTAAGAAGATATGTGAGTTTAGTTTAATGGAAAATTAGCATATATTAATTTAGAGTTCCATAGCTCAAGTTATAAATAATTTAGTGAGAGTGACTCGAGTAGACAGCTTGAGTGGAATATGAGCGAATAGTGGAATTATGTGTAATTTCGATTATGTTACCAAGAAAACATGTTGTAAGAATTTGGAAAAAACACGTTAATAAATTGCTTATTATTATTTTCATACGGGCTTAATAAGCTATAAAGCCTACCCCTCTCCTTTCCATTTCTTTTAGTGTTGTCAGGTTAGCTCGAGGTTGGGGATCGTCGGAGGCAGCAACACATTATCAAATTATCAAGTCGGGGAATTAATAAAACTTAAGTGTTTTCAAGTGAGTGGCATGTATAGTGATTTAGTACTTTATGATATGTGTTTCATGATTTGGCCAATTAAGTTGGCTTATAATGATTCATTTGTATAGAGCCATGAGATATGGCTTATATATGATCATTGGGTTGTAAACCTAATTGATTTTGCTTGACTGTTCTAATGTCTTGATGATGTGCATGTTGTGATGGCTTGTTATCAATGGATGTATGATATGGTATGCATATTTGATGGATGAACTTTGATCAATAGATGTGACGATATTCTTAGTATAAAAGTGTAAATTTAGAGTAAGTTAATGATGTTGATGAAGAATGAAATTGGTGTGGAGTGCCTTAAAGAAACATGTTAATGTGAGTGTGTGATATGTGACATTAAAGTTATAAATTAGACATGACTATGAATGCTAGATGATTAAGTTGAGAATATTAGCATGAAGATAACTATGGTATAAGGGTATAAGTGGTATTGAAGATGACAAGACCAAATGAATATGGTTTGGTATGTCTAGACTTGTTATAAAATGAGTATGAGAAATACAAGTATGATGACATGCAAATGCTATGTGTATGGCCTAATTGAAGATGTTTAATCACTAAATGGATGCCATGTTATGTGGCTTTGATGTTGTATAATTTTGTGAGGGTTTATGGTTGACCAAGGCTTCGAAAATAGCCTAAGTGTTGGCAACATGGGCAGAGACACGGTCATGTGTCTCAATCATGTGGTGGACACGGCCTTAGCACACGAACGTGTGACTTGGTCATGTGACTCTATTTTGTTGCTGACGTCATAAAAGAGAGTTACACGGGCTAAGGACACGGGCATGTCCCAAGCTACACAGGCGTGTGTGACCACAGGTCTACTCTCATGGGCGCGTGACTCTTTAAACTAGAAAATTTTCTAAGTGTTGTAAAAAAAGTTTATAAGTTCTCGGTTTATTCTCGAACCACCCCCGATGTATGTTTTGGGCTTCATAGGCTCATATAAGGGGCGATATGCATGTGTTTGAATGTTGTTGAATTGGTTGAAATTTTACGGCCTGATTTTATGAAATTGTGTACGTTTAAGTCGAGTAATGCCTCGTACCTATCTCGACCTCGGGTATGGGTAAGTCCAATATTGACACGTAATATGAAAGTTCATGTTACGATGATAACCCGTGCTTGTTTGATGTTCATATGATGTTGTGCACTTGGTTTATTTGATTAAGTGAATGTAATAAGTAGAAATTCATAAAGGTATGAATAGAGGCTCATAATATCATGTTACAGATGGAAATGTCATTGTCCCGATTGGACATTGAATATTGATGAATTTCAATGATGTGCAAGATGGAAGTTTAGATTGTAATATGCTTATTCATGCTTGTTTGGCCTTCGTATGGTGTTATGTACATGACTTGGTTGAGTAAATGAAAATGATTAGTAAAGTTATTCAAAATCCATAGCATGCATGTATAAGTACACTTGTTTAAATAGGGGAAACCGGAAAGTCTGCATAAAACAAACATGAATGTTAGCTTGCTTGAAGTGAATGATATGATGGTAATAAAATGACTATAATGATGAAAATCGTATTGCAAGTATATGTGTATGAGAGATGAGTTAGGGACCTTAAGACCCCACCCCCTTACCAGAGTGGTGTTTATAAAGGATTTTATGAGATCTGTAGAATAAGCTCACAAGTGTGAAACCAAAGGGTTCAGCTGTAGAATGATTATAAATATGGTTAGAGTTTGAGAATGAGTTGATAAGTAAAGACAGAACTAGAAAGGCATCAGATTGATTTAAAGATTATTCGATTTACAAAACATCACAGTGAGAGAAGAAATTAACTTTGGTAAATCGATTTATTCAGACACGATGTTGAAAGAATGTGGTAATCACAGTGAACAGATTATGACTATCTCTCTTGAGGTACCCTAAGCATTCATTTGTTCTCAGAAGTGTTATTGCGACTGTCTATCTTCTGATAAATTGATATTGTTTGAAGATGTTTTCTAGTCTTGATGTTAGATAAAAGCATTGATAACCTGGCTGGTTTATAATCAGTATTGTTCTATTTCTCTCTGGTATTCTGTTATATTTCGTTTGTTGGGAATTTATGAGAAGATACACATGATGCTATGATTCTATTCCTTCAAATTAATGCTCTGTCCGACATATATATATATATATATATATATGGAAAATATATCGTCTTTGTTGCATTTTAATTCACGTGGGTTAGGTTGATGTATTCTTCTGGACTTCTTTTCTCTGAGGAATTATCGAGATCCTTCACATTTTTCTTATGAGCGTTGTTCTGGGACTTTCATTATGATATTGTATCTTAGATTTCTGTATCTTGGATTTCTTTGTCCTGGACTTCTTTATCTCGGTTTTCATGTCATCTCTATTCCGTAAATTGTCGATTGTGGCTCATATCTAAAGTGTGTTCTTTGGCCTATGATAACTATGTTAATTATGATCATGCTTCTTGTTGATTATAGTAACGTGGTGATTCCGATATCTGGATTTTTCTAAATCTTTGTGAAAAAAAATTTGACATTGGCAAGGATATAAGTGGTGAAAATGTGAATTTCAATTGGTATGGTGGAATTCTTTTCTCAAGTAAGTTAATAGAAGTTGATGCCTTCAATTGAGATATCCCTGTTACTTGAGTTAATGCTTTTGAAATAGTTTTTGATTAGCATGATAAGTGGACTTTGAATGATTACATGTTGAATCGTTCTATCGATTGGAAGAGAGGATTTCTTGAAATGTCATTTATTGATGATTAAGACAGACTTGGTTGTTCAATTGGTATTGGTTATTGTTTGAAAGATTAAATGAGATATTCGTGTCTAGGAATAAAATTTCATTTCTTTACGGGTAAAAGATGGTTAGTCTGAATGAAAAGTGTATACTTCCTAGCAGACTTTGATATGATTTAAAGTTGTTATGAATGATAAAATTATCGCCTTGTGAAAGATGAATGGTCTATTACATGTTAGTAAAGTTTGGAATAGACGAGAACATTGTTAATCAAAACATTAGACCTAGTTTAGCCTACATCGGGCAAGAAATTCTTGATTTTTTAGCGATGTGTCATTAAACGGATTGTGATGCATTTTAAGACTAAAAGGCAATGTGATAATTCAACGTATCCAATATTATAGCCAGATTTGAGTATTTGATAGCATAGATGATTAAAGTTGTTAAAAGATGATGCGATAGTTATTGTATGATCTTTGAGAAAAGCAAAATACAGTCATTAGGGCTTGGGTAGAAAATCTAGAGCTGATACAGAAAGTCACAAGAAAACTCACAAGATGAATGTATTGGTGTTCGAGTTTGGAACTCGACATTTCTGGTCTTTGTGCTTGAATACATGAAATGTTATCAGGATTAAAGTCGAATATCAAGTAATGTCAAAATGATTCTCTCCAGTGGTGGTAATTGAGTGGAAATGAGAAAGAATTACTATGGATTTCATATCTGGATTATCTTCCTCTCTGAAAAAGAGAAATATTATGTAGCTTGTATTAAGTATTTGATGAAATCTGCAAATCATGTCGATACGTACTGAATTCTTGCTTATCATATTACTGGAATTATGTATCTTTGAGATTGTAGAATTTCTTAAAATGCTAGTCTTCATTAATCGGATTGAGATCCAGGATTTATATCGTGAATTATTGAGAAAGCTAAATGAGGTTCTAAATTTTAATGAAGGCTAGAGGTTGAATTAGCAAATTGTCCTACTGTATGAATTTGTAGTATACGGCCATGATAATCGGGCTAGCTATGCTATTTAAATCTAGAAGGATTCAAGTATGTTATGTATGTATGTGCTATGGCAGTATGGATCAGGCCTTTGAGTACATGAATTCCCCAATAGAGATCAAGATTCAGTTGATGTGTCGTATAGCGAAGAATTACTCATAACTTTAGTATGAGAAGTTAAAGAGCTAAGTATTAAGCATAGCCTGAGTAAAATTTCTTTAGCAACGATTATGAGATAGTAGAGTTTATGTGAAAATCGAACCACTCTTCTGGTAAGATTTTCGGAGGCTAAAATCCCTAAACGGGGGAGAGTTGTAACATCTCGAATTAGGGCCTAGTCGGAACAGTAGTTTCGGGACCACAAATTTGACACAGCAAAATTTGTTTTTATTATATTTTTATGGTCTACAATTTCACGGGATGATTTCGTGAAAATTTCTTTCGAAAATTTTAACCTTTGGGCACTCATTTTGGTCAAAAGGACTAAATTGTAAAAAGTGCAAAACTTGAGTTCTAGAAGCTAGAGGTTTCTAATTGCTATGAAATTTTAAATTGGAGATCCTTATATGAAATTAGACCATTGGTTAATTTTTTGGATAAAAATTGACATGAAATAGGTGAAATAGAATATTTTTAAGTTAGGGGCATTTTGGTAATCTAATAATTAAAAGAATTAAAAAGCCAAAGTAAGCTATATTTGTCCATCTTCTTCATGTACCAGCCGAATCTACCATGGAAGCGATGGCTAGGGTTTGGTTCAAGCTTCCAAGCTCTTTTGTAAGTGATCCCGAACCCCATTTTTAATGTTCTTTACATATTTGAAGTCCCAGTAACTCGATTTACCTATTTCTACCATTATTTTGAGCTAGGGTTCATGTTTAAAAATTTAACCATGAGTGATATGCATGTTTTTTGATGTCTAATGGTAGAAAATGAATGTTGGGTGTTAAATAAATGACTTTTGCCAAGTGATTTTCGGTGAAAATGCTTGAAAGGACTAAAACGTAAAAGTTATAAAATTTGTCATAAAAGTGTGTTTTAGTGGAAATTGTGGGGTGCTATAATTATGAAAATGATTCGACTAGGCTTAAAGTGCAAATAAATTGAATAAAAAGCATTTTACGAACCTAAGGGTAAAAGTGAAAATATGACAAAGTTTAGGGGTAAAAATGAAAATTTATAAAAGTATGATTTTTGGGTCAATTTGAATAATGTGAGTAATAAATAATCTATATTTGAAATGTTAGATCAAGAAAACCGAGATTCAGGCTTAAATCGGGAAAGTACAAGATTATGGACTAAAATGGAATAATTAACTATGCTCAGATTCAAGGTAAGTTCGTATGATAATAATAATGCAATGATATGTTTCAATTATATTCCTTACTATTATTGCATATATTGTATGATTTAATATATTGGAAAAGTTGATGGAATGGTGTATATGACGTGTAAATATGACATGGAAGAATATTATATGAAATGCAAGAAAATGATGATACATGATAAGTGATATAGGAAATATGTGATATATGTTATGAAAATTCTTAAAAGCTTATTTGTTATTTGATTTATGCCTTATCATGCTATGAAAGGGCAATTGGTGCTATGGATAGTGAGATTGAGTAAGTTCGATAGAGATGTGGTATCGAAAAATCCCGTTTAAACCTTAGGAATAGCTTAGGGTACAATGTGACATGTCACTAGGAACTATGTGGGTATGAGCTCATGAATATATGGGTATATGTGATATGTGAATTTGGGTGCTGGTCTTGTACGTCCTACCGGTGGCTGGGTAGCCCGACATGTGTTGCGGGTACCTGTCAGCTTGTGTGAGCAGCCCGAGTAGTTACATCCTGACTGTCAGCCTGTGTGAGTAGGCCCGTGATTAGCTCGTGAGCGAGAAATATGTGATTGTGATATAGGTAGCATGTGGCTACATTTGATGCACTATGTCCAAGTTTTCCGCTTATCCAATAGTATTCCAAGTGTTCAACGGGTAACATAATGGATGATGTGACGAAAGTCTTAAGGAAGTTATGATTATTTGTTGTATTATGAGTTGGTACAGGTATGTACACTAAACTCACGAGTAATGCCTTGATATATGATGTTTCATGATAAAGAGGTATGTGGGTGATAAGTAAGTCAAAGGTTTTGAATGATGAATAAACTTATATTTATGTTTATGATTATGCTTATTATGCCATCATATGATAGTTATCATGATATTGCACTAAAATAGTTTTGGATAACAACAGTTGTGTGACTTTGAAAATCCACCAAAAATTATGGAAATTAAATCCGAAATTGAATAAGATATGAAATTAAAGCTTATTGAGTCTCGTTTCGCATAGAGAAACGGTGTAAGGAAAAGAATTTCATATTATGAGATATTTGAATTTTTCTGAGACAAGGTTAGAGTGATTTCGTGCTCCCCTGTCTTAACTTTGGAAAATCACTAAAAATTGTACATGAATAGTTATGGATTATATTCATATGAAAAGAAATCCTTGACGAGTCTAATTTCAAGAGAAATATATGGGAACACTATCCAAATCCCGTACTATGAGATAATTAATTTTTAGTAAAGAAAGGTCGAACCTGTCAAACAACAGAATAGGGGTAATTTTAAAGAATAAACTGTACTTATTGCCTAGACCAAACATTCTGGAAATTTTATGGTAAGAAGATATGTGAGTCTAGTCTTAGGGAAAATTATCGGATATTAATTTAGAGTTCCGTAGGTCAAGTTATAAATAATTTAGTGACTATGACTAGAGAAGACAGCTTGACTGGAATATGAGTAGATAGTGGAATTATGTGTAATTTCGGTTGTGTTACCATAAGAACATGTTGCAAGAATTTGGCAAAAACACGTTAATAAATTTCTTATTATTATTTTTGTATGGGCTTACTAAGCTATAAAGCTTACCCCTCTCCTTTCCATTTCTTTTAGTGTTGTTAGGTTAGCTCGAGGTTGGAGATCGTCGAAGGCAGCAACACATTATCAAATTATCAACCGGAGAATTAATAAAACTTAAGTGTTTTCAAGTGAGTGGCATGTATAAAAACTCAGTACTTTATGATATGTGTTTCATGATTTGGCCAATTGAGTTGGCTTATAATGATTCATTTGTATAGAGCCATGAGATAAGACTTATATTTGATCATTGGATTGTAAACCTAATTGATTTTGCTTGACTGTTCTAATGTCTTGATGATGTGCTTGTTGTGATGGCTTGTTATCGATTGATGGTATGCATATTTGATGGATGAACTTTGATCAATATATGTGACCATATTCTTAGTATAAAAGTGTAAATTTAGAGTAAGTTAATCATTTTGATGAAGAAAAAAATTGGTGTTGAGTGCCTTAAAGAAACATGTTAATGTGAGTGTGTGATATGTGACATTAAGGTTATAAATTAGACATGACTATGAATGCTAGACGATTAAGTTGAGAATATTAGCATGAAGATAACCATGGTATAAGAGTATAAGTGGTATTGAATATGACAAGATCAAATGAATATGGTTTGGTATGTCTAGACTTGTTGTAAAATGAGTATGAGAAATACAAGTATGATGACTTGCAAATGCTATGTTTATAGCCTAATTGAAGATTTTTAATCACTAAATGGATGCAATGTTATATGGCTTTGATGTTGTATAAATATGTGAGGGTTTATGGTTGACTAAGGCTTGGAAAATAGCCTAAGTGTTGGCCACACAGGCAGAGACACGGCTGTGTGGGGGACACGGCCTTAGCACACGAGCGTTTGACTTGCCTGTGTGACTCTATTTTGTTGTTGGCATCATAAACAGAGAGTTACACGGGCTGAGGACATGGGCGTGTCCCGAGCCACACGGGCGTGTGTGACCACACGGCCTACCCACATGGGCATGTGACCCTTGAAGCTAGAAAATTTTTTAAGTGTTGTAAAAAAAGTTTGTAAGTTCTCAGTTTAGTCCCGAACCACCCCCGATGTATGTTTTGGGCCTCGTAGGCCCGTATAAGGGACGATATGCATGTGTTTGAATGTTTTTGAATTGGTTGAAATTTTATGGCCCAATTTTATGAAATTGTGTACTTTTAGGTCCAGTAATGCCTCGTACCTACCCCGGTCGTAGGTATGGGTAAGAGGTGTTACATGGGACACGACCATGTGCTCCTATTTGAATGTCCACATGGCCTGTGGCACGGGCTTGTCTGTTGGTAGTGTGAGAGACACGGTCGGGCCACACGGGCGCGTGTCTCCTATTTTGAGAAAAATTTTCTAAGTTTTATAAAAATTTCTTGAGCTATTGGTTTAGTCTTGAACCACTCCCAAACCATGTTTAGGGCCTCATAGGCTCATTATAGGGACATTATGCTTGAGTTTTAGTAATGTTTGCATGAAATGTGAAATTATATGTGAATTGAATGTTTAGATGTTTTATAAGTTTGGTAATACTCCGTAAACTATTTCGGCGTTGAATACAGGTAAGGGATGTTACATTTATTGGTATCAAAGCAATGGTTTAGTTGATTCTAGGACTAACGTAGCGTGTGTGGGAGTCTAGCTATACATGCCATATATAAACTGTGATAGTGTGATGACTCCTGACATTTTAAATTGTGTTTTCTTATAGTAAATGGATCCTAATCGAGTTGTAGCTAATGAGGTTGAAAGTAATGCGCTAGCTCCCACTCAAGGGACAGTGCCTTCTGAACCTAGACCCGTATCGGGTAGCCAAGGAGGAGAGGCTAGAGAAGCCTTCTTCCAAATGATGAATGAATGGTTCACGCAATATGTTTAGACAAATCCGGCTGCTCAACAACCTCTACTCCCACCTAATCTTTAACCGATCCCTGGAGCCCCTCAAGTTATGGAATTCCAACGATTAAATAAGCCTCTACTTGATAAAATCCTAAGTATAAGGTCGAGGAGTTCAGAGCTACTGTTGATAACGATCTCAAGAGAGCTAAATTTTGGCTTGAAAATACTATTCGGGTATATGATGAACTGTCATGTACTCTAGCTGGGAGTTTAAAGTGTGCCATTTCATTATTGAGAGATACTACGTACCAGTGGTGGAATACTCTAGTATTTGTAGTACCTAGAAAATGAGTCACCTGGGAATTCTTTCAAACTGAATTTGTTATACCCCTTACCCGTATTCGATGCTGGAATAGGGCACGAGGCATTACCGGACTTAAACATAAGCAAATAAATAAAATCGAGACGTAAATTTCCATCCAAATATAAAACTTTTTGAAAACATTCATATTGTCCTTTACGAGCCTACGAGGCCCAAAACATGCATTAGGAATGGTTCGAGACTAAACCGAGAACTTTAGAAAACTTCTCAACACTTAAAAAAATTTTCATCAAAACAAGGGTTACACGTCTGTGTGGCTTGGGACACACTCGTATGGGTAGACCGTGTGGACATACACGCCCGTGTCCCTAACCCGTGTAACTCTTTGTTTATGACGTCATCAACAATTTGAAGTCACACGGCCAAGTCACATGCCCGTGTGCTTGGGCCGTGTGGAGAATTTAATTTTCGAAATTTTTCATAAAATAGATGTAGACTTCACACGCCCTGGGCACATGCCCATGTTCTCGGGCCGTGTCCTTCACACGACTGAGACACACGATCGTGTCTCTGCCCTGTGGACAAAATAAGGCTATTTACCAAGCCATTTTGCCACCCTTACTTGCAGCAACCTACACAACAACAAGCAACCCCAATCCAAGCATATACATACAACCAAATTAGCCACAAACAAGATATTGATACATCATTTGCACTTACTAATATCCATCATGCATAAACATCACATACTTTCCTTTCCATTATTTCCAAATTTCATCTTCATGATAAGCATCATCACATAAATATACCAATGACCAATAAGAATAATATAGCCAACTTCTAATGGCCATATACAAAATGAATCATTAACCATTACAATGCCAACACACTTGGCTAAACCAATATGACAGGTAACAAAATGACCAAGTCCCTATACATGCCATACTCAAAATATTGAAATCAAGTATACCCAAAACAATTTTTTGATAATGTGAATCGAGTTCCGACAGTCCTTGATCTCCAAGCTAGCTTGGCGACATTAGAAGGAATGGAAAAAAAAAAGGGGAGTAAGCTTTTAAAGCTTAGTAAGTTTGCATGCAAATAACAAGCAACATAAATCATACATTAATCATATAACTACTCAACATAAGTTAGCATAATTATCATCAAGTATCTAAGCCCTAGCTTACTCATTAGCATTCTTACCAAGAGCTCATGTCATACTAAAATCCATACTCATGAGTTTTACATACGTACCTGTACTGTAACACCCCTATCCCGTAGTCGTCGCTAGAATAGGAAAGAGGAGTCACCAGACAGACAGAGTATTTCAGAGTAACACAGATTCACAGATATCATATAATATCAATACATAAATATTCATCCACAATTCATCCATTAAGATGGTCTACGAGACCTAAAACATACATTTAGGGAAGGTCGAAACTAAACCGAACCCTTTCAGAAATTTGAGAAATTAATCAATATTTTCAAAACTGACCAAGTCATATGCCCGTGTGACTAGGCTGTGTGACTTAGACGGGCACAAGACACGCCCATGTGGTCCAACCGTGCCAAAAAGAGGTCCTACACTTACTTTTTAACACGGCCAAAAGACAGGGCTGTGTAAAATTTAGCTACCTACTGACTTTCTCACATGCCCACAAGGCACGCCCGTGTTCCCTGGCCATGTGGCACAATGCAGGCTTGGTTTAAGCCAATTTGCCACCCCAATGGTTCCAATCCTACAAACATTAATATGCAATAAGTATACCAACATTTCCAACCAATTCATTGCTCAAATATGACCAAAACACATTAGAACATAGCACATTAAGACATACACCAAAACAATACACAAATATATCATTTGCTAGCCAATTCAAATGGCATAACTTGCACATACATATCAACAAATCCATTCTAGCTTATACATGCCATACATAATTATGTACATTTCTGAAAGTACCAAAAAGAGTTTGATGGTGTGATGACAATCCTCGACTATTCCCGAGCCTTCAGTAGCTACGATAACTATAAAACAGACAATAAGCACACAGAGTAAGCTATGAAGAGCTTAGTAAGCCAAACATAATTGGTTTAATTACATAAAGCATATATATGTAGTTCAAATCAACAATAAGAATTCATAACCATTTCTCAGATTTGTTCATAAACTTAACCATGCTCATTTGCTTGTAAGCATATCATATTCATTTCCATGATTTCCGAACCTACGCAGAAATAGAGTCTTTCATATTCAGAAATTAAGTACGATACGAACATACCTGTAGGAATTATACATTTCATATCTCATACTTTATCGTCAGACAATCCAGAAACGGAATAAATATTCACAGACAAGTACAATGTCAGCGTCCCAGATGTGGTCTTACATGTAATTCAGTATCAATGCCTCTATATAAGCGCATACAACATGTTAAATTTACAAATTAGTCCTTCAAAACCTCATTTTCGCAAATTGGCCCAAATAGCTCATTTTATCAAAAATTCAAGAACAAAACATGATAATCTAACATATATATTTCATAATCCATATAAGAGCGCTACAAAGCTCATATAATCATCAATGGCACATTTTATAATCTTCAACAAAAACAGAAATTTATACATGGGTTTTGAAGAACACAAAGCAACGATTATAGAAACGTAGAAATCATCAAAAATCGAACAAAAACACATACCTAATTTATGCTTGCAAGTGCCGAAACCCTAAAGCTCTATTCCTTCCTATTTTCTTTTGATTTTCGGCAAGAATGCATGAAGAAATGGCTTATTTCATGCACTTAATTTACTTTAATTCATTTAATACACCATTGACCATTTTGCCCTTCATTAATAAATCATTAAAACTTACCTAACATATCCATAATTGTCCACCATTAACATAAATGGTAAATTTGACATGCAAGGACCCATATTTTAAAAGCCAAGCCAATTAGGTACTTTAACATCTAGCACTCAACTTTTACACTTTACGCAATTAAATCCTTTTTCATAATTAAGCACAGAAACAAACAAATTAAATCACAGAAATTTCACAGATGCAAATTCTCATATCATAGACATAGAAAATAATATTCAAATATTTTTCAGACTCGGATTTGTGGTCCCGAAACCACTATTCCGACTAGGGTCAAAACTGGACTGTTACATGTACCAACTCATAACATAGTTGCACATTTGGTCATCTTTGACGCACTCTTCGGATTACCCCTTGAACACTTGGAATACTATTGGATACACAGAAGGTCTTGCACATAAGTGCCACATATGTAGCCAATGCTACCTCATATTTCATAACACATAGGGCTCACATGCAAGCTAATCACGGGCCTGCTCACACAAGCTGCCAGTCAAGGCGTAGCTATGCAGGCTGCTCACACAAGCTATCAGGTATCCGCAACACATGCCGGACTACCCAACCACCAATAGGACGTAAATTGCCAGCACCCAGATTCACATAGATCACATAACTCATGGTTTCCTAGTAAAATGTCACTTATATCCTAAACTATTCCTAAGGTTCAACTGGGATTTTCTCATTGTTGAAACTTTGTTGAATATTTTCATAGAAACAATCGTACAATTTATGCAATATTAAACATTAAAAACATAATACAACGTTGCATTATTTACACACAAATATACCTCGGTACAAAATAGTAGGAATTGGACCTAATCGTCAACAATCTTGTTTTTCCCCGATCAAGTTCCAAACTTCATTTTTCTTGATCTGTAATAGAAAATTTAACTTATTTAATTATCACATTACTCAATGTTGTCCAAAAATCAACTTATGGCAAAAATTACATTTTCCCTAGACTTTGACATATTTACATTTTAGTCCTTAGGCTCGTAAAATGAAATACACTCAATTTTTTTGTTACCCAAGCGTAGCTGAACCATAAACATGCTCATATCAGCCCACATTTTTCATCAATTTAGATTTTTACTACCCATTTTACTTCTTTTTACAAATAAGTCTTTTTTAGGTATTTTCATGAAGAATCACTTAGTAAACGTTGTTTATCACACCTTAAACATACAATATCTTCTACCAAACATCAAAATAGATGCATGTCATGCATGGGTAAATTTTTAAACATGAACCCTACTTCAAAATAATGGCAGAAATAGGTAAATCGGGTTACGAGGACTTCAAAAATGTAAAGAACATTAAAAACGGGGCTAAGATGTACTTACAATCAAGCTTGAAAGCTGAAGAAACCTTAGCCATGTTCTCCTTGAAAAATTCGTCTAAGGTGAAGAAGATGGACACCATTTTTTACTTGATTTTCCCTTTTTATTCTTTTATTTACCAAATGACCAAAATGCCCTTAAAGCATAACTTTGAAATTTTACCTATTCATGTCCATTTTGGTCCACTAACTTATCTAATGGTCTAATTACCAACTAAGGACCTCTAATTTAAAATCTCATAGCAATTGGACACCTTTAACAAGTAGAACCCAACTTTTGCACTTTATACAATTTAGTCCTTTTGACTAAATTGAGTACCCGAACGTCAAAATTTTTGAACGAGGTTTTCACAGAATAGTTTTATAAAATTGTAGACCATCAAAATATAGCAACAAATGGATTTTTCTACGTCAGGTTTGTGGTCCTAAAACCACTATTCCGACTAGCCCCAAAATTGGGCTATTACAAAATTTCAGAAGAAATATATAAGCCAGCAATTCCTTTATCAAAAGCTCAAAGAGTTTTTAAAATTGAAATAGGGTCATATGATTGTAACTGAATACGAGAGAGAATTTTTGCGATTGAGCAAATATGCTCGAGAGTATGCTTCTACCGACGTGATCATGTGCAAGCGATTTGTTAACCATTTGAATGAAGATATTGAACTTCTGGTCGGGATTTTAGATTTGAAAGAATTTTTGTATTAGTTTACTGGGCTTGAAAGCCGAAGACTTTAGCCTAGAAAAGAGGAAAGCTGATTCAGAAGCTAGAGATTCGAGAAAAAGACAGATAAATAAACCTTATCTTCATCAAAGAAATCCTGAGATTCATATAGTCAATCAAATGCATCAGTGGGATACCAGATTAGAGATCATGGAAATCAACATGTAAGTCCTAAAGCTCAAGCAACTTTCATCTCAAGCGTTAGCAGTGTGAAAAACAACAAACCTGAGTGTCAACAGTGTGGGAGAAGACATTTTGGAAAATGTTAGAGCAAAAGTAATAAAGCTTGTTTCAAATGTAGCTCACTAGATCATTTTATTTGAGACTGCCCAGAGTTATCTGAGAAAGATAAATTTCAGAATACAAGACCGAGCAATACGACTGCGAGAGGGGGGGCCCCTGTGAAATATGGGGGATGCGTCTAGTGGCAAAGGTGTGACTAGAGATTCAGCTGTGAGATCGAGTCTAGAGCACCAGCTAAAGCTTACGCTATTCGTACTTGCGAAGATGCGTCATCACCAGATGTTACCACCGATACATTCTCTCTTTACGACACTAATGTGATTACTTTAATTGATCCTGGATCGACACATTCATATTTTGTGAGAATTTAGTGTTTAGTAAGAAGTTGCTTATTGAATTTACTAATTTTGTGATTAAAGTATCGAACGCCTTAGGAAATTATGTTCTAGTTGATAAAGTTTCTCAAGAGTTGTCCTTTAATTACTCGGGGTTACTGTTTTTGACTGACTTGATGCTTTTTTCGTTTAATGAGTTCGATGTGATTCTGGGAATGGATTGGCTGACTCTGCATGATGCCGTTGTGAATTGTAGACGAGAGATCATTGAATTGAAATGTTAGAAAAGTGAAATTCTTCAAAATCAGATGAGTCAAGTATATTTCCTATAGTAATTTCATTGATGTCGGCTCAGAGATATGTGAGAAAAGGTTGTGATGCATATGTAGCATATGTTGTAACAACCTATTTTTAGTCAAATCATAACCGTGGTTTTGGGACCACAAATTTGAGGTAAAAATATATATTTTCTTATCATTATAATGTTTACAGCATGAATATATGATGGTGTGAAATTTTCGTTAAGAAATTTTAGCATTTGGTTGCTCAATTTGATAAAAAGGACTAAATTGTGTAAAATGCAAAAGTGTTATTCTATTAGTTAAAGGTGCCAAATAGCTATAGAACCTTAAATTTAAGTTTCTTATGTTGTAATTAGACCATTTTAATTGTGAGTGGACAAATATGGGCATGCATTATATGGTTTTAATGAATTATAACTAAGGTTAATTTAGTAATTTGGTTAATTAATAAGTTAAAAATAAAATACATAATATCATCATCTTCCTTAAGTGATTAGCACCAAAAATTAGGGCTAGAGAAAGCCATTTTCATTCCTTTCATTCGGCCAAGCTCATTTGTGCAATTATAAGTTCGTTTTTGTCCCGTTTTTAATGATTTCTATGTTTTTGTGATCATTGCATCTAGTATTAGCTAGCCTAGGGACTATTTTACAAAAGTATTAAAGATTTTGAATGATTCCATTGATGAATACATGTGTATTTTGAAGTTTCTTGACATATTATGAATGCTTGGTGATAGATATACAAGTTTTGTTAAGTGATTTTTAGTGAAATTTCAAAATAGGGATTAATTTGAGAAATGTTGAAAATATGTGGATAAAATGTGAAATAAATGAAAAATATGGGCTGCTAGGGGCATAATAGTAATTCAGCTAAGCATGGGTATTTTGAAATTTGCATGAATTTGTTATTGTGTAATAAGGACTAAATTGTAAAAATGTGAAAGTTTAGGGGCAAATATGTAAAATAGCCCTAATGTGTGTTTTGGATTAAATTGAATAGAAAAATGATTAAATAAGTTAATTTTGAATATATTTAAATCATGAAAAATTTGGATCTAGAACAGGGAAAAACAAGAGTTATCAACTAAATGACTTATTTCATCATTTTCGCATTTGAGGTAAGTTTGTATGTGATAAATTTCAATATAAATGTATTTCATATGCTTTGATATTGCATAAATTGTGAATACGAGACTATGAATGTGAATG
This sequence comes from Gossypium arboreum, assembly GCF_025698485.1. Taxonomy (NCBI): domain Eukaryota; kingdom Viridiplantae; phylum Streptophyta; class Magnoliopsida; order Malvales; family Malvaceae; genus Gossypium; species Gossypium arboreum. The sequence continues at coordinate 48,056,200 of NC_069070.1, read as the reverse complement.
ATAATGATTCAACGATGATTCGACATTCGAAATCCCGGTTGAACCTTCGGAATAATTTAGGATGGTAGTGATATGTCATTAGGGGATACATTGAGTTGGCTTTGGGCCATGATATAGCACTTAAGGTGTGAGTTATATCTATTTGGCTCTAGGCCATGCATATTGGCTGATTTGGCTTCGAGCCATGGTATCAGTACTTCAGAGATAAGTTACCTTGATTTGGCATCGGGTAATGGTATAGGTACTTATCATGTGAAAACCTTGAGTATCCGATTCCTAATCCGAATGGTTCAACGGGTATACGAAAGAGGTGGATGATTATGAGATTGATGTTAAATGATACAGGCATGTACATGAATTTTAAGTTTCATATCGAAGAAACTTGTGAAGGTAGTGAATAATCTCACAATTGAGAATTGGAAAGGTTTGTTAGTTAATGTAAGCTACATATGGTTGTATTCAAATTATTGAGATATATTTATGTGATTACATTGAGTTTATTTTATACGAGGTGATGTATGTATATAGTTGTGCTAATGCCTCTTAGTGATGTGGTTCATGTTTGATTTCGGAATGGTATGTTGAATGCAGCTTTCATGGTAGCTAATGGTTGAAAAATTGAGAATGTTTGTGCTTGTGATTTTAGGCTAAGAAATGCTTAGTTGATATGGTATGTATATGAATGCTTTAGAAATGTGAATTGGCATGATTTGAGTAGGCAAAGTATAGTGTTAAAAGTATGTTAGTTGTTGATATTGAAATTTAGTCTTGGTTGTGGTTGATTTCGATATATATATATATATGCTATGAATGTGTACCAATTGGATTGTGTAGGTGTGTGCAATTTGAGGTGGCAAATTAGCTTGGTAAATCGCCTATTTTTGTCCACACGAGCGTGTGTCTCAGCCGTGTGTGACACACGGTTATGTTACATGGCCATGAGTCCCCTAGTGTTGAATTTGAAATCAAGTCAGTATGCTCGACACGGCCTTACACATGGGCTTGTGACTTGGCCGTGTGGCATAAGTCAGTATACCCTATAGGTTTGCCATGGCCTAGAACACGGCCTGGCATATAGGCGTGTATGGCCATTTTTAAGGCACACGGGCTAATCACATGGGCGTGTGTGTTGGCCGCGTGACCTAACTTAGAGAGTTACACGGGGTTGGACATGGCCTGGGACACGACCATGCGCTCCCATTTCGAATATCCACATGGCTTGTGACACAGGCGTGTCTGGTGGCCATGTGTTTGGCCACACGTGTGTGTCTGGTGGCCGTGTGAGATACACGGCCTGGCCACACGGGCTTGCATCCCCTATGTTGAGAAAAATTTTCAAAGTTTCGTGAAAGTTTCTTAAGTTATCGGTTTAGTCTCGAACCACTCCCAATATATGTTTAGGGCCTAGTAGGCTCGTATTAGAGACAAATTCATTAAGATTGAATGATGATTGTATGTATTGATTAAATGTATGGGAAAAGTATGTTTAAATGTGTTGTAAGTCTGATAAAGCTCCGTAGCTGTAACAGCCCATTTTTAGTCAAATTAGAATAGTGGTTTTGGCACCATAAATCATAAGTTAAAATATTTCTTTTATTATTATTTTAATGTTTACAATAGGATAGCATGTATGTGTGAAAATTTCGTGAAGAAATTTTATCGTTTAAATTGTCAATTTGAGAAAAAGAACTAAATCGCGTAAAGTGCAAAGTAGTGTTCTATTAGTTAAAGGTATTAAATAGCTAAAGAACCTTAAAGTAAAGGTCCTTATGCTGTAATTAGACCATCCCAAGCGTAAGTGCACTTTTATGGACATATTATCATGAATTTTAATGGTTTTTAATTAAGGGTAAATAGGTAATTAGTATATTAAAGATAAAATAAATAAAACAAAACAAAAGAATTGTTTTGTATCATCATCCTTAGCAGATTATTAACTTGAGGAGAAGCCATTTTAGGGCTTGAATTTCGACAAGCTTGTTTTCTTCAATTAAGGTATGATTTTTGTCCCATTTTAATGATTTCTATGTTTTTGAGATCGTTGCAGCTAGTATTAGCTAGTCCAGGGACTAATGTGAAAAATTGTTGAAGATTTTGAGTGTTTCCATTGATGAATATATGAGTATTTTGATGTTTAATTCTAGATTATGAATATTTAATGTTAGTTAAACAAGTTTTGTTAAGTGATTTTTAGTGAAAATGCAAAATAAGGATTAAATTGTGAAATGTGAAAAATATGGAATAAATAAAAAATATGGGCTGCTAGGGGTATAATGGTGATTCGGCTAGTATGGGTTTAATTGGAATTTCATTAATTTGTGAATTCATGAATTAAGGACTAAATTGTGAAATAAGTGAAATATGTGAGGCAAAAGTATAAATGTGTTTTAAAGTTATTTTGGACTAAATTGAATAAATAGTCGATTAAATAAGATGATTTTGATTACTTATAGATTAAGAAAAGAGGAATTCGGACTTAGATCAGGGGAAAGGCCAAGTAATTGATTGTCTATTCGTTCCATTATTTTTGTACACGAGGTAAGTTCATATATTTGAACTTAAATGTGTATTTATTCAATGGATGGATGGTATTGAGATTGTATTTATTCTATGGTTAAATGTGTAGAACTTAATTTAAATGTATGGTTTAGGTGGACGAGTTGCTGAATAAGACTATATCTGGGCTAAGGAAAATCAAATAATAAGACCATAATCGGGTTATGGCATGTGAATGTAAGACAGCAGGGCCTTGGCAACGTATGTGTAAGACTATAGTTGGACTATGGCATTGGAAATTTAAGGTATTTGTATCGTAAACATTTAGAAGCTCGAAGTGATTTGGTAAGAGAGTTGGTGATAAATAGATATGTATCAGTACAGATATGTACTGAAAACTATTCAGGTAATGAGTTAGAAGAAGTTGAGGACTTATGAGTTTGATATGGTTAAACTTTATGTTAGCTCATTGATTCATGTTTTAAATGTTAATTATGTTATCCATTTTGAAGTGCTAATGATTGTTGAGATTATTTCATATTACATACGAACTTACTAAGCTTTATAGCTTACTTTGTTTAATTTTCAATGTTTTATAGTTCTATGAAGCTAGCTCAGATCTGGGGATCGTCAAGGACTTCATCGCACTATCGAACATCTATTTTGGTACTTTTGAAGTGTGTATATATGGTATATGGCATGTATAGGCTTGAGTCATTTTTGGTATGTAATGAAAATGTATTTTGGCCACTTGAGTTGGCTTGTGATGATGGATTTAATGATGTTTATAAATGTGCAAATGGTTTTGTTTTAAATTTGGTAATTGACTTATAATGATATTAGGTAATTTGAATGGTAAAGGATTGATATTTAGGAAGCTTTATGCTTGTGAATAGGTACATGTTAATGCATGATTGGAAGGGTGTAATTAGTTGAATTGTATAAGTGAATTTAGGTATGAAATTAGATGGAAAATTGTAGCATATTGGTGATTGGTATTGATGGTAAAGAAATGGTATGATTAGAACATTGGTTGATGGTTTTTTAAAGCATATTAATGTCTTAAAATGGTACCATTTGAGCTTGAATAGGTATGTGCAAAATGGGTGGCAAAATGGCTTGGTAAATAGGCTATTTTTGTCCACACGGATAGAGACACGAGCGTGTGTCTCAGCTGTGTCTGACACACGGTCATGTTACACGGCCGTGTGTCCCTTGGTGTTGAATTTGAAAACAAATTTGTATGCTCCACACGGTCTCACACAAGGGCGTGTGACTTGGCTGTGTAGTATAAGTATACCATAGAGGTTTGACACAGCCTAGTACACGGCCTGGCACACGGTCGTGTATGGCCATTTTTAGGGCACACAGGCGTGTGTGTTGGCCATGTGACCCAAGTCAGTGAGTTACACGGGGCCGGACACAGGTTTGGACATGGCCATGTGCTCCCATTTTGAATGTCCACATAGCCTGTGACACGGGCATGCCTGGTGGCTGTGTGAGACACACAGCCTGGCCACGCAGGCGTGTGTCCCCTGTTTTGAGAAAAATTTTCAAAGTTTCATTAAAGTTTCTAGAGTTACCACTTTAGTCCTAAATCACCCCCAAAGCATGTTTAGGGCCTCGTAGGCTCGTATAAGGGACAAGTTGATTTAGATTGAATGATGAATGCTTGAATTGAGAAAATGTATGCTAAATGTATGTTTTATTGTTTTGTAAGTCAAGTAATGCACCGTAACCCTATTCCGGAGTTGAATACGTGTGAGGGGTGTTACAGTAACCCTATTCTGACATTGAATACGGGTGAGGGGTGCTACATATGTTTTAGATACCAAAGTGTCTAAAATGAAGATTAAATCGGTGCCTGTAGTTTGTGTGTTTCCAGAAGAATTACCAGGTCTACCACCGATTAGAGAGGTTGAATTTTCTATTGAATTAGTACTGGGAACTACGCTAATATATATAGCTCTGTACAGAATGGCTCCGACAGAATTGAAAGAGTTGAAATCTCAGTTGCAAAAGTTAACAGATATAGGTTTTGCACGACCTAGTTTTTCACCCTGGGGTTCGCCAGTATTGTTTGTAAAGAAGAAAGACGGGTCAATGAGAATCTTTATTGACTATCGGTATCTCAATAAAGTTATGATAAAGAACAAATATCCGTTGCCAAGAATAGATGATTTATTTGATCAGTTAGAAGGTGCAACAGTGTTTTCGAAGATTAATTTGCGGTATGGTTATTATCAGTTGCGAAAGATTCAGATGTGCCGAAAACTGCTTTCAAAATGAGGTACAGACATTATGAATTTCTTGTTATGCCTTTTGGATCAACTAATGCTCCTGCAGTCTTTATGAATTTGATGAACTGGATATTTAGACCATATTTAGATAGATTTGTTGTTGTGTTCATTAACGACATTCTGATCTATTCCCAAGAAGAGTCTAAGCATGCCGAGCATTTGAGAATTGTGCTACAAACCTTGAGAGATAAACAACTATTCACTAAATTCAGCAAATGTGAGTTTTGGCTTTGAGAGGTTGGATTTTTGGGACACATTGTTTCAGCGAAAGGTATAAGAGTTGATCCGAGCAAGATTTCAACTGTTGTTGATTAGAAACCACGGAGGAATGTATTCGAAGTTAGAAGTTTTTTGGGGTTAGCTAGTTATTTTTGATGTTTTATTAAAGGATTTTAGATAATTGCTACACTGATGACTAGATTGCTACAGAAGGATGTGAAGTTTGAACGGTCCAAAAAATGTCTACAGAGTTTGATCAGTTAAAAGCATTGTTAATTGAAGCACCAGTTTTGGTTCAACCTAAATCGGGAAAATAATTTTTGATTTATAGCGACGCGTAATTGAACGGTTTGAGTTATGTGTTGATGCAAGAGGGAAAAGTGATAGCTTATACCTCGGTTGAAGTCGCATGTAACGAATTATCCAACACACGATTTAGAGTTGGCTGCTATTGTTTTCGCATTAAAAATTTGGATGATAAAAAATGTCACATCTGTACTGGTCATTAGAGTTTGAAATGTGTTATGACTCAGAAAGATCTGAACTTGCGACAACGGAGATGGCTCGAGCCATTGAAAGATTACGAGTTAGTCATTGACTATCATCCAGGAAAAGCAAATGTAGTCGCAGATGCACTGAGTAGAAAATCATTATATGCTTTGCAAGCAATGGATACACGATTGTCATTATCTGATGATGGTTCGATATTGATTGAATTGAAAGCTAAACTGGTATTTCTTCAGTCAAATTTGCGAGGCTCAGAAATGTGATAGTAAGTTGCAAGCTAAAAGAGTACAGTGTGAGTTGACTACAGACTCAGAATTTCAGATCAAATCAGATGATTGTTTGATGTTCCAAAACAAAATCTACGTACCAAAGATTTCTGAACTCATTCAGAAAATTTTACATAAAGCACACAGTGGTAGTTTACCTGTTCCCCTAGGAGTACCAAAATGTACAATGATTTGAAACAATTGTATTGGTGGTTGGGTATGAAATGAGACATTTCAAAGTTTGTATCGAGATGTTTAGTGTGTCAGCAAATTAAAGCTGAACACCAAGTGCGTTCAAGATTACTACAGCCAGTGATGATACAAGAGTGGAAATGGGATAGAGTTACGATGGATTTTGTATCGGGATTGCCTCTGTCTCTGAAAAAGAAAGATGCTATCTGGGTTGTTGTTGATCGACTAATGAAGTCTGCACATTTCATTCCAGTACGTACAGATTATTCACTTGATAAATTAGTTAAATTGTACATATCGGAGATCGTTAGATTGCACGGGGTGCTAGTTTTGATTATTTCAGATAGAGACTCGAGATTTAAATTGCGATTTTGGAAGAAATTGCAAGAAGCTATAGGTACGAAGTTGAATTTTAGTAGAACATTTCATCTGCAAACTGACGGTCAATATGAGAAAGTAATTCAGATTCTTTAAGATATGCTTTGATGTTGTTTTTTAGAATTTGAAGGCAATTAGGAGAAATATTTTCCATTAGTTGAATTCGCGTATAACAATAGCAATCAATCGAGCATAAAAATGGCACCGTACGAAGCTTTGTATGGTCGCAAATGCTGAACTCCATTGTATTGGACTGAGTTGAGTGAGAAAAAAGATCCACGGTGTTGATTTGATCTGAGAGACTGAAGATAAAGTGAAAGTAATTTGTGTCAGTCTAAAAGCAATGCCAGATCGACAAAAATCATATGCGAATTTGAAACGAAAAGACATTGAATTTTAGATCGATGATAACGTGTTTCTAAAAGTATGTCCGTAGAAGAAAATACTTAGATTTGGTCGCAAAAGCAAGCTGAGTCCGTGCTTCATTGGGCCTTATGAAATCATTTAAAGAATAGGTCTAGTGGCATATCGTCTAGCTTTACTGACTGAGTTAGAAAAGAGCCACAACGTGTTTCTTGTGTCAATGTTGCATCGATATAGATTGGACCCTTCACATGTAATTTCTCTGGCAGAAATTGAAATTCAACATGATATGACGTACAACGAAGAACCGATCAGAATTCTAGCATGTGAGGTTAAACAGTTGAGAAATAAAAGCATAGTTCTTGTGAAAGTACTTTGGCAACGACACGGTGTCGAAGAGGCTACGTGGGAACCCAAGGAAGCTATGAGAAAATAATATCCTAACCTATTCATTGATAAGATTGTCGGGGACGAAAATCCCTAAGGGGGAGAGTTGTAATAACTCGTTTTTAGTCAAATCAGAACAGTGGTTTTTAGACCACAAATCTAAAGTCAAAATATTTATTTTATTATTATTTTAATGTTTACAGCATGAAAATATGATAGTGTGAAAATTTCATTAAGAAATTTTATTGTTTGATTGGTCAATTTAATAAAAAGGTCTAAATCACATAAAGCGTAAAACTTGAGTTCTAATAGCTATAGGTGTTTAATAGCCATAGAACCTTAAAGTTAAGGTCCTTATGTGGTAATTGTATCATTATTTGTTTGAGTGGACAATTATGGACAAGTATTAAGTGATTTATATGTTTTATGAACAAGGTTAATTTTGTAATTTGGTAAATAAATGTTAATAAAATAAAACAAAGTAAATTATCATCCTTATTTCTCCATCTTCTACCCAAAATTAACCTAAGGAAGCTATTAACAGAGCTTCAAACATTCAGCCAAGCTTCCTAGTTCAATTGTAAGTCCATTTTTGTCCATTTTTAATGATTTATATGTTTTTGAAATTGTCGCAACTAGGTCTAGCTAGCCCAGGGACTATTTTTGTAACACCCCAAACCCGGCCTAGACGTTATGGCCAGATCTGACGTGTCACATGGACTTACGACTTAGTATGCATTCGTTGGTTTAAGTGATTGGGGTGGTCTTTGTAAAAACAACAGTTGAATGAAAAGCCGGTTTATCAATCTTTAGGCTATCCATTTGTTGTGCTTGTTGAGTCTTGGAAACGTTCATTAATTTTGAAAACCCGCGTAGCCTAACACTAGCAATTTCGACATAGTATAAATATAATCAGAAAATAAAACCATAGCGGAAAAAGAAATTTAAATAGTGGCCTTATTACAACTTAAAACCCAAAATTAAATCAGAATATAAAAATAATAAAAATAAACTAACTTAGAAAGAAACCAACTTTGCAGATGATGTGGCCACTCCGAATCCCTCACAGCTCCAAGCCCACTATGATTAGGAATTTCCTGCAGAGATGAAAATAAAGGGTGAGTTCGGTAAACTCAGTGTGTATCATAACCCAACCATAGCCCAAAACAAATCAAACCTCAGAGTCAGACTTATCTGGGCTTTGGCCCAGTACAGAAATCAGAATGAAACCCATAGGCCCATACCAGATACAGAACAAATATATCATGAATGCAGAAATCCCAACCCCGAGCCATCCATAACACCCTCATACCAGCCTTACACCATGTGGGGAGACTACTCGACCCACCCAAATGCTACACACCATAGAAATTGCAGTGAGGCTACCAGATATTATGACGAAGTCACCAGATACAGATATTGTGGCTAGGCCACAAGAACAGATATATATATGTGGCAAAGCCATCAGATTGCAGCGAGGCTGCCAGATATTGTGACGAAGTCACCAGAATAGATATATGTGGCGAGGCCACTAGATTGCAGCGAGGCTGCCAGAACGCTTCCTCCATCAATATAAACCCATGTCCCATGCAACAGAAATAATATGTCATGGCATACGTACACAGAAACAGAACATCATTCTTTTCAGAAAAAAATAACCCTAGGGGTAAAATCGTAATTTTGCATGCATAAGGGTATTTCAGTAATTATTACCTATTGCTAAGGTTTCATGCTCATCCTAATGTTTACCAAGTAATCAGAAGTTCTTACCTCGTCTTTTTACGAAAGTGGGCCCATTGGCCCATTGGCCCGTTTTCGGCCCATTAAGCCCAAAAATACCGTTGTGCACGAAAATGCACACTCTGCACTCTAATCATCCAAATGCACCATAGTCATTAACAACTGTCTCACGAGCGCTCGCACGCTCACGAGTTCACAAAATACCAATGTTTTGGTATTTCGGCTTTTACCGATTCAGTCTAAGGGAGGGTGTCGTTTACACACCTAGTTGATGATGATTGATGACGATATCTCCCACGCGATAATCCTACAATTGATAACTAACACATTAGACTTACGAATTAATGATAACTAACATAAATCCACGTCAACTAACCCAATTATCACACAAGTTAGTCATTTACGCATGAGGGGCAAAATAGTCATTTTACCCTCCAGGGGTAAACCGGTAGTCCTACCCTATAGGGGTATTGTAGTAATTCTAAAACTTATCCATTTAGGCCTACGGACCCATAGGTACCACATGGCCCATTTCAGCCCATCGCGGTACGAAATAATTGTCTTACTGCTAGAGTAATAAGAAATACACACCTGTTAGGAGACTGCAGTTAATCCGCGCTCTAAACACTCTTAGCTGATGCCCAACCCAAACGAGTACGTCACAAAGCGAAAGGGATCAGCCAAGAAGGGTATGCCTACTCTCCTCATGGTTTGCTCTATTTAAAGCCAGCTCTCCATCTACTCTTATGTTAGCTTCCCGATGTGGGATCCCTCCATCACTAGAGTTTAAAACCAACACCAACTCTTGCCATCCCAACATAGCAAAATAATCAACCTTTGCCTGCCAAGGGATTCGAACCAAGGTCCTCTCACATGCCAACTCACGCCACCACCACTAGGCCATCAACTCATTTGTTTCATAAATCCAACACATTAAACTTTAAGGCGCACCTACTTGCTTCTAGATTTATTGAAAAGAAAAACCAAAATATATTGCAAGAGCCAAGACTTGAACCTTGGACCCCTTGGTTCCTCTATGGCGTCACTTCCTTGTCCCCTAAGTGACGCCACCTTGCCACTACACTACACTCCTTTTTGTGTCATCTTTTATCCCTTTACTCTTAAAAGCCCAAACGCCAATTGCATCACCTATTCATAAAATTAAAATTTCTAATACTACCACGAATTTAACTTAAGTTTGGGCCTTCTAAAGGCCCACTAACCTACTAAAATATAAATTTTAACCAACCAGAACACACACAAGTTTTTTTTAAAAAAAAAACACAGAAAACCTGAAAATTGGGGCGTTACAATTTTGCAAAACTGTTAAAGATTTTGAATGATGCTATTGATGAATACATGAGTGTTTTGATGTTTGATGATAGATTATGAATGTTTGTTGTGAAATATGCAAGTTTTGTTAAGTGATTTTTAGTGAAAATGAAAAATAAGGATTAAATTGAGAAATGTTGAAACTTTGTGGTTAAAATGTTAAATAAATGAAGAATATGGGTTGCTAGAGGCATAATAGTAATTCAGCTAGCATGGGTTTATTTTGAATTTCATTAATTTGTGATTTTGTGAAATAAAAACTAAATTGTAAAAGTGGTTAAACATTAGGGGCAATTGTGTAAATGTGCTTAAATGTGTGTTTTGGATTAAATTGAATAGAGAGATTATTGAATAAGTTAATTTTGAAAATATTTAGATCAAAAAAAGAGGAATTTGGATCTAGATCGGGGAAAACTAAAGTTATCGACTAATCGACTTATTTCTTCGTTTTCACATCCGAGGTAAGTTCGTATATTCTAAGTTTTGATATAAATGTATTTCATATGCTTTGATATTTCATAAATTGTGAATACTAGACTATGGATATGATCGATAATGATTTGATGATGATTCGACATTCGAATTCCCAGTTGAACCTTAGGAATAGTTTAGGATACTAGTGACATGTCATTAGAAGATACATGGATTTGGCTTCGAGCCATGAAATTTGCGTTTCGGTTGCGAGTTATACTATTTGGCTTCGGGCCATGAATATCGATTAATTTGGCTTCAGGCCATGATATCAGTATTTCAGATATAAGTTACCTTGATTTGGCTTTCGGCCATGCTATAGGTACTTAGTGTGCTAGACTCCTGAGTATCCAACTTTTATTCCGAATGGTTCAATGGGTAAACAAAAGATGTGATTGAGTATAAGAATGATATGAGATGGTACAGATACGTATGTGACATGTATATCCTTTATTTCGAAGAAACTTGTGAAGAATTTGATTAATATCATAATTATGTATACAAAAGGTTTGTTAACTAATATATGCTAAATGTTGATGTATTTAAATTGTTGATTTATATTCTTTAGATTGAATTAAGTTTATGATATACAAGCTTACTAACCTGTATAGCTTACTTTGTTTATTTTCCCATGTTTTATAGTGTTAGCAAGCTAGCTCAGATTCAGGGATCGTTGGAGATCGCTTCACACTATCCACATATCACTTGGTACCTATGAACTTTTGTATTTTAAGTATATGGCATGTAACACCCCAAACCCGGTCTGGACTTTATAGCTGAATCTGGTGATGTCACATTAAAGTGTTTTCCACAAAGTATGATATTGTAAAACCCATTCTCAACTTATCCTCTTTGTGTGTTCTTATAGAGGTTAGCTTAGTTTGAAACTCAAGTCGTTTAGCAAAATGCTAATCATATTAAAATTGTTATTACTTTTTAAAACATTGTTAGTTACGGAAGCTTTTAAAATATGTCGCGTAAACGTGATGTTTTGGGAAAAACATTTATCTTTTTGAAAACATGCATCTTTTCCTACTGCTAGCAGTTATAAACCCAAGAAAATAAAAAAAAAAACCCAAATTTAAGTTAAAATCCATAGAGGCTTTATTACATAACCAAATACCCAAATTAAATTACTTATAAATTAAAAATCAATAAGAAAGCAAGTGTAGTTGTGTGGCCACCATTGAGTCCCTCGTAGCACCGATCTACCTAAGGCTAGGGATTACTTGTACAGTTAAACAGATGGGTGAGTTTACGAAAACTCAGTGTGTAATCCTATATAAGCAAATAGTCAGAAAACAAGCACAGTCTCAGCCTAAGTCCTTTTTAGTAATAGTGACAATATCATTTTGGGCTTTAGCCCATCTCAATAAAGAAAAAGTCATATGTTCGGGCCTTGGCCCATTGTAGTGTAGTAACAGTAACAGTGCAGTAACAGTAAACAGTGTAGTAACAGTAAACAGTATGCAAGTCCTATACATCAGGCCTTTACACTCCATCTCCATCCAACCCAACACTCCATGTGGGGATAAAATCAACCTACCGATCCCTACACTCCATGTAGCACCGGTTGCAGCACTAAATAGTATTTGTAGCAGAGCTGCCAGTATAATAGGCTTAGAGCCATCAGTGATTTGCAGCAGAGCTGCCATTATAGTACACTTCCTCAAATCATATAAAAACCCATCCCCATCCCCATGCAATGCATCATGCAACATGTCATAATATTATACATGTATTCAATACAGTTACAATAGCAAGCTACAATATAAAAGTACATCACATAGGCGTAAAACAGTCATCTTACCATAAAAGGGCAAAACAGTCATTTTACCACATAAGGGCAAAATAGTCATTTTACCTCATAAGGGAAAAATAATCATTTTACCCCATAAGGGCAAAACAATCATTTTACCTCATAAGGGCAAAACAATCATTTTACCTCATAAGGGCAAACCAGTCATTTTCCCTCATAAGGGCAAAACAGTTATTTTACCTCACAAGGGCAAAACAGTCATTTTACCTCATAAGGGTAAAATAGTCATTTTACCCCATAAGGGCAAAACAATCATTTTACCCCATAAGGGAAAAATAGTCATTTTATCAATTAAGGGTCCAGGTACACTTACTGACCCAACAGAAGGTCTACAGTCGTCTTGGGCGACCCGTGCAACCTTAACAGTCAAACAGTGAAAGTGGGTCCATGTGGGCCCACACACCCGTGTGGCTCACTTAGCCTAGAAATGGCCTTGGCCATGTGAACTACACATCCTGGCTCAATACTATCCATGCTTTCGTGTGGTTTACCCGTGTGGGGCCCACGAGTTCGTGGGGTCCACACAGTCTATTTTAACCGAATGTGGCCTAAAACGGCCTAAACCCATGAAACCGCTCATGGTGGCCTCCATGATCAAATGCCCATGTTTTAGTCATTTGGATTACCACACGAGCGAGCGCACGCTCGTGTAGTGTCAATAGTCATACTTTTTCAGCTTTTTCCGATCTACATTTATAGCAGTGTGGTTACACACCTGATTGCGAAAGTGTGCACACCCCTCTTGAGTACTCCAACCTAAATTCAATCATAGCACAACATTAGTCTCTACACGATAGGGTTAAAACGACCCATCTAAAAATATTTATCTAAAAGATCAACACCACTTACCTTAGACAACCGATTTAGGCTTACACCCTTCATCCGTTGTAAAACCGATAACTAGCCCTTAAAAGACAGCTGCATTCCAATCGAATCCTATTAACCTTAACCAATATCAATACAACAATAGATTGATCCAAACACGTATCAACTTACCATAAGTGCGAATCTCAGAATAGAGGAAAGACACAATCGACCGATCCCTAAACCATAGCCATAGGCACGCGATACACCGAGGTAAAAGGTAGCACAATCACACTCCTAGAAAAACGGCAGTAAAAGAATATGTTAGATACAAGACCAGTATGGCAGAGAGAAAAAGAGAGCGCAAGCAACCATACACTTAATCAGATTGTTCAAAAGATAATGCCGAAACCGAAATAACAGGAGGAGAAGAGATGATGTATTCGGCTAATCCTTGAGTGAGGGAGTGAAGAGTAGAGAATCATCCAAGGTAAAACAGATTGAGAGGGAAGAAAAAGGAAGCAATCGGTCAAGGAATCATGAACTAAAAGCTGAAAGAAATGGAAGAAAGGAAGAGAAGAAATATTTGGCCAAAGCAATAGGATGTAAAAGAAGAGAAATTGTTTAGACCCAAAAGAAAAGAGACGAGAACAGAGGAAACATTTTGCCAAGGAGAATAACAATAATAGAAAGAAGTACAACCCAAAAACTGAAGGATACCGTTTACTAGAACAATTTTGTCTCTACAGAAAAGAAAAGAATCAAATATTGACAGTTACCAGAACAACGAAGAGCAATTTGCTAATCCCCAAAATCGAATGCATGAGTGCCTACAATCCCACTTTGGCACCAACACTCCCTCAACTTTAAATCCCCTTGATTTTCTCCTAAAATCACTCCTCAAATCACTCTTCCAATCTCTGAACCATCCAATTTGAATTCTCTTCAACCACTTCAGTGTTTCGATCAAACCACAACTCTCCCACGACACAAGAGCAAAAACACTTATTGCACCCACGAGGATTCGAACCTCAATCCTCTGGCATAGATAACACGCCACTTACCCCTAGACCGACAAGCCCTTCCTGTCATGTTTTACCCATATTTATTTAAAAGCCTACTGCCTAGAGATAGTGCTTACTCCTTTAAAAACAAAACTTTTTGAACTTGCCTAGGCTTGAACCCAAGACTTCTTAGACACTTCCTATGACACTTTACCACGGAAGCAAATACACAGTTGTTTCATTTTCTTGCACCACTAAACATTTATGAACAGCCTCCTAACTGTTCCCATGCTCAAGACCTAATACTTCTAAGCATAAATTCAGGGCGTTACAATTCACCCCTCCTTAAAGAAATTTCGTCCCCAAAATTTCCAACTATTAGATCAGTCGCATAAAACAGACTGCACCACTACGCTCCTACTATGCACTCTAGTTCCAAAATGCTACCACATCTAACTTGAGTGTTCTCAGTACAATCTATAGATAGACTGGGACAATGCAGCATCCCCAACCGCACGATCATGAAACTCAGTCTCAATCTTAGGTGAAACCAGTGTCTCCCTAGCTTCAACATTAAGCATGTGGCTAGATGACGAAGACCCAGCTTGAGAACCTCCACGGCCTTCGTCGCGGCCTCTTGTACCCCTTCCACGAGTACCTCTGGTGTTCATTATCGAATTATGCTTTATCTTGTTAACAGTTTTATGCATCATTTTACAATTCCAGTGTTTATTAATAGATATTTTATGGAGACAGTATCAAAAGTATAGAGTTTCGTTTTCACACAACGCAGTGTCTATTAGTGTCTACCAATTTCTCTACAGTTTTAGTATACACTACTAAAGAGTTTGCATTCCTACCTACAGTAGTCTCAGTAATCCTACCTATGACAGTTTCAGCCAAAATCAAAATTGTAACACCCCTAACTCGTGACCGACGCCGGTGTCGGACACGAGGGGTTAACGAGACAAATCCTCTTAAAGTACCGACCAATTTGGCATTTCTGGACAGGCTGGAAAACTGCGTCACCGTCGCCTTAAAAATCATATCTCGAGTTCCAAAACTCAGAAACT
This sequence comes from Gossypium arboreum, assembly GCF_025698485.1. Classification (NCBI taxonomy): domain Eukaryota; kingdom Viridiplantae; phylum Streptophyta; class Magnoliopsida; order Malvales; family Malvaceae; genus Gossypium; species Gossypium arboreum. Next base: position 48,040,849 of record NC_069070.1, on the reverse strand, counting down.
GGTTTCGTAAATTTTCCCTAAATTTAGACTCATATACCCATCCATGGAATTATTTTTAGAATTTTTGGTTGGGCCAATTGGTACAGTTTATTAGTTAAAGTCACCCATGTTACAGGGATCGACTGCTCTGACCTCCGCGCGTTACAACTTGAATATCTTTCTGTACAGGGCTTTAATACTGGTTCCGTTTGTTTCTAATGAACCTAGACTCAAAATGGAATCTGTACATATAAGACATGACTCCTAATTCTTTCTGGATAATTTATGGTAAATTTTCAAAGTCGCGACAGGGGACCCAGAAATCGTTCTGGCCCTGTCTCACGAGAACTTTAATATTTCCCAGTATACTGCTCATATGGTCGTTTCGTTTCATCCATATAAAATAGATTCATCAAGGATCAGTTACATAATTTACTCACTATTTAATTCTACTTCTACTATTTTAGTGATTTTTCAATCTCATCTCACTGCTGCTGTCCGCAACAGTTACTGCAGTAGACTATGCCAATTTCATGAATTTTTCCTTGGCCTTAATCATCCATCATACATGACACAAATTATGGCCACCTTAACAAAATTTGAGTTTCTAAGACTCGTGGCTATAGGTTCTAGCATCCCACTCGACGACCACATAGGCCATTTTCACATGGCTTAAAGTTTACAACCCACAATTCGACAAAATATAATAGCCTATACATGCCAAATGTTCTTCAACAACAAAAAACAATACCACAAGATTTCAGCCGGTGTGATGACTTCAACGACGGTTCCGAGCACGCAAACAATACGAGTCCAAGAGACCTAAAATGGGTGACAAGAAAACACCGAGTGAGTTTACAACTCAGAAGTCATAAGCATTCGTCAATCCACCGATAAAGTTACTACTACATGTACAACAAATGAGGCTAGGTACTCGTCCATATCGAATCTATACCATAATACCTCGGACCTTTCGGTCCAATCTCGCACCAATTCATACATCCACATTTCATATTCTACACAACAAGATAATCAAGCATTTTACACATTAACTCAATTTCCAGCACAACCATACAATTTCAATCATCACATAGATTTAAGGCTTACCAAATTCAACCCCAAGCATGAACGTATTCTCTATTCGTCATGAGCTCGAGGTACTTACCCGATTAAGCTGTCCGGGATTAACTCGATAATGTCGCACACTCAGTGCCAATTGTAATACAAGAGCATATAGTGAATCCGCACACTTAGTGCTATATATTTTCAGCTCGCACACTTAGTGCTATAGAATCAAACTCGCACACTTAGTGCTGTACAATTTTAAACCCGCACACTTAGTGCCAATCTTGTCACCGTGTCCATTTATACCCGCACACTTAGTGCCGTGACCAATACCTTATGCATTTTGCTGCCTTCATACATTCAACAATGGCATCATTCCATACACATACATTTTCATTTACACATCAATTCATTAAACACAATTGCATATATATTATGATCATTTAAACCAACACCAATATACATGCTTAATGACTTACCTTGTGTTAGGTAAAATAGTTCCAAGTCGGCTACTCGATGACCTTCGATTTCCCCTTGTTGGACGCCTCTCCTTTAAGATCTTGAGCTAAATCAAACAAATTTACTTCTCAATCGACACATACACACGGCAACCATATACATTTCAAAGGTCAATTTATTCAGTATCATTTGTCCATATATTAGCTTTTAACGCATTTGGTCACTAGGGCGACCATATTTAACTTTCAAGCATTCATTTCTAATTTTAGTTAAACAATGCCGAATGCCATTAGCTACTAATGACACACACACACATATAAGCACATTTAGCATTTGATACATTCGGCCTTAGCATAATTTCATTAAGAGTCCCCATTAGCCACTTCACTCATCAATTATCTCAACTACTTGATAATCCATACTTATCATGCTAGCCGAATATTTCTTATTCAAGTTCATCATCTTCATATTCGCACTAACATCACAATCTCATATCATGGCGAATGCTCCTCTTAAACTATTGTTCATCTAGATTTAGCATGAAACAACAATCATCACCCTTGTTAGTTACCCTAGCGAAAAACTCACTTATTCAAAAACCAAGATTTCAACATGGGTTACCTAAAGAACTTGATAACTAGTTCAAATTTCATCCATCTAACTTACTAATCAAATGTGTACAACATTTCCACCATCTTCTTTAACATCTACCATGGCGAACGTTCATATCACCATAATTTTTCAAAGATTTCGGCATGGTTAAATAAGGGCTTAGAATCTAGCTTAAAACCATGCTAAGATTTAAAGAGCTAACTTGAATTCTTACCTTAATTTCCAGCTCAAGGTGGCTGAATTTCTTCCTCTTTTCCTCTTCTACACGGCTAAGAAGAACCAAAGTATGAAGCCTTTTCCTTCTCCCTTTTTTTTTTTTTTTCGGTCATGCATGAGAATGATGGACACATTTTTTTTCTTTGTTTTCTTCCTTTAATTTTTCATTAGTTTATTTCCCATGCTTCTTTTTTTTATTCCTCCTTACATAATCCATTAGCTAGACATGTTTGAAACATGTTTCCCCTTGCCCATAACTTGTCATGGTCAACACTTATCCAAAATAAATGGAGTATTTGACATGCAACTCCATTTATTTTACTTCATTCTTTTATTAACCTCTTAAAATAGCCACATATATTTAAATCCCTTCACATGAGTCCTTTTTCTTTCAATTCACAATCAAATTAACTAAATCAAAGAATTCAAAATTCACACATGTATTTTCACATATTCTAGACAATAAATATTACGTTTGAACATGTCGGTGACTCGGTTTAGCGGTCCCGAAACCACTTCCCGAGTAGGGTTAAATTAGGGATGTCACAAAAATACAATTTTCAGAGAGAACTTACAGGATCGGCGCAGAGACTCAGTGTACCACACATTTAGTAAAAATATTTCAAAATACTTTCAAATCATTTGGAACAGTTCTTTTTCGAAATTTAAGTTTAAAAGAAACCCAAATCCACAGTCGAGTTTTGTAACTTGGCTCTAATACCACTAAATGTAACACCCCAAACTCGGTCTGGATGTTATAGTTGAATTTGGTGATGTCACATTGAAGTCTTTTTCGTCAAGTACAATATTGTAAAACCCATTCTCAACTTATCCACTTTGTGTGTTCTTATAGAGGTTCGTTTAGTTTAAAACTAAAGTCGTTTAGCAAAATGCTAATCATATTAAAATTGTTATTACTTTTTAAGAAATTGTTTATTGCGGAAGCTTTTAAAATATGTCTCGTAAATGTGTCTTTTTGAAAACACGCGTCTTTTTCCTACTGCTAGCAGTTATAAACCTAAGAAAATAAAAAAAAACCAAAATTTAAGTTAAAATTCATAGAGGCCTTACTACATAAACAAATACCCAAATTAAATTACTTATAAATTAAAAATCAATAAAAAAACAAGTGCAGTTGTGTGGCCACCATTGAGTCCCTCGCAACACCTATCCGCTTAAGGCTGGGGATTACCTATACAGTTAAACAGATGGGTGGATTTATGAAAACTCAGTGTGTAATCCCATATAAGAAAACAGTCAGAAAACAAGCACAGTCTGGGCCTAAGCCCTTTTTAGTAATAGTGACAATATCATTTTGGGCTTTAGCCCATCTCAATACAGAAACAGTCATGTGTTCGGGCCTTGGCCCAATGCAGTAACAGTAAATAGTGCAGTAATAGTAACAGTGCAGTAACAATAAACAGTGTAGTAACAGTAAACAGTATGCAAGTCCTACCCATCCAGCCTCTACACTCCATCTCCGTCCAACCCTACACTCAATGTGGGGATAAAATCAACCCACCCATCCCTACACTCTATGTAGCACCGGTTGCAGCACTAAACAGCATTTGTAGCAGAGCTTCCAGTATAATAGGCTTAGAGCCATCAGTGATTTGTGGTAGAGCTGCCAGTACAGTACACTTCCGCCAATCACATAAAAACCCATCCCCATGCAATGCATCATGCAACATGTCATAATATTATATACGTTTTCAATAAGCTAAAATATAAACATACATCACATAAGGGTAAAACAGTCATCTTACCATAAAAGGGCAAAACAGTCATCTTACCATAAAAGGGCAAAACAATCATCTTACCATATTAGGGCAAAACAGTCATTTTACCTCATAAGGGTAAAATAATCATTTTACCCCATAAGGCCAAAATATAAGGCCAAAATAGTCAATTTACCTCATAAGGGCAAAACAGTCATTTTACCTCATAAAGGCAAAACAGTCATTTTATCTTATAAGGGTAAAACAGTCATTTTACCCCATAAAGGAAAAATAGTGATTTTACCACATAAGGGCAAAACAGTCATTTTACCCCATAAGGGAAAAATAATCATTTTATTGATTAAGGGTCCAGGTACACTTACCGACCCAACAGAGGCTCAACAGTTATCTCAGGCAACCTTAACAGTCAAACAGTGAAAGTGGGCCCAAGGCCCATAATGTGGGCTCACACGCCTTTATGGCTCACTTAGCCCAGAAATGGCCTTGCCATGTGAACTATACAGCCTGGCTCAATACTCTTCATGCTTTTGTGTGGTTTACCCGTGTGGGGCCCACAAAGCCCATACGGCCCATTACGACCCAACATGTCCCAAAATGGCCTAAACCCATGAAACTGCTCATGGTGGCCTCCACTATCAAACACCTATGTTTTAGGCGTTCAGATTACCACATGAGCGAGTGCATGCTCGTGTAGCGTCAATAGTCATACTTTTTTGGCTTTTACTAATCTACGTTTATAGCAGTGTGGTTACACACCTGATTGCGAAAGTGTGCACACCCCTCTTGAGTACTCCAACCTAAATTCAATCATAGCACAAATTAGTCTCTACACGATAGGGTTAAAATGACCCCTCTAAAAATATTTATCCAAAAGATCAACACCACTTGCCTTAGAGAACCGATTTAGCTTGCACCCTTCAACCGTTGCAAAACCAATAACTAGCTCTTAAAGGACACCTGCATTCCAACCAAATCCTATTAACCTTAACCAATATTGATACATCAATAGTTTGATCCAAACACATATCAACTTACCAAAAGTGTGAATCTCAGAATAGAGGAAAGACTGTGACACCCCTTACCCGTATCCGAGGCCGGGATAAGGTACGAGGTGTTACCGGACAAACATACAAACATTAAACTAAAATACGGGCCATAAAATTTCATTCATATTTCAAAACATTCATTCACTTACACATAGTCCCTTATTTGAGTCTACGAAGCCCAAAACATACTTTAGAAAGGGTTCGGGACTAAACGAGAACTTACAAAAATCTTGGAAATTTCATGCTTTAAGGCTCCACACGCCCGTGTCCCAAAGTCATGTTCCATACAAGGCTGAGACACATGGTCGTGTCTCTGCCTGTGTGGAATATACCTAGGCTATTTTCCAAGCTTTGGTCAACCTTAATCTCTTACACACTTATACAACATCAAAAGCATATAACATGGTATTCATTTAATGATTAAATATTCTCAATTAAACCACAAACATAGCATTTTTATGTCATCATACATGTGTCTCTCATACTCATTTTACCTTGTTTATTATAGTACCACTTATACATTTATACCAAGATTATCATCTTACCAAATATCTTCAGCTTAATCATCAAGCATTCATATTTAAAGCTAGACCATATCTTTATTAAATACCACGATTCAGATGCGCAGAATAACATGTTTGCCTGAAACATTTCAATTCAATTCCATACCCAACAAGCATTACATTGAGACTAGTCATATATATATATATATATATATATACATGTCATGATACATAACATTCTCTTTTTTTTTTCTTATAAACACATATCATTTATTTCATTATATCAATATTTCATATACCATAGTTTCCATGTATTCCACATATATTTATTTTCCTCCTCCTCCTCTCCATTCCACATCCTTAATGTATATAGCATTTTGTAAGTATGATTTCACAATTTACTAATAAATGCTCACATCAAACTGTCCACACAAGTCATAGTCACTTACTTATTTATAATTCAAGCTACAGAGCTCCAAATTAAGATCCGTAAATTTTCCCTGAAACTAGACTCACATATATTTCCACCATAAAATTTTCATAATTTTTGGTTTAGCCAATTAGTACAGTTTATTCATTAAAATTTCCCCTGTTTCACTTTCTGATAGTTCTGACCTCTCTTCACTAAAAAATAATTATCTCACAGTACAGAACTCGGATAATGTTCTTGTTGATTTATCTTGAAAATAGACTCATTATGGATTTTAAAAATATAATTTTGAGCCTCTAATTACTTTTCTCCAAATTTTTGTGATTTTCCAAAGTCAGAACAGGGGATCACGTAATCTTTCTGAATCAGTCTCAGAAAAATATAAATATATCAAAATATAGAACTCCTTTTCTTCCTCTGTTTCTTTTATATGAAAATAGACTCATTAAAATTTAATTTAATATCTCATTCAGTCTCTGATTCAATTTCTACTATTTGTGGTGATTTTTCAAAATCACGTCACTGCTACTGTCCAAAACAGTTTTATTGCTAATTTACTCTTTCACACTTTCTTTGTATTAACCTCATTTTAACATACATATCACAAATCATTTTCACCACATTTCATACATCACAAGTATAGGCCCATGATCACAAGGTCACCATAAAATCATCCTCATGTGTAACTTACTTGTTTATAACCTCACCACATCCTGGTCACTTAATGAACACATCATTCACATAACCAAGTTCCTGCACTTATTCATCACATAACTCACAAAGCAATACATAGAGAGTCTCCCGTTGAACACTTCGGATCAATCCTCGATACTTGGTGGTTTCAGCACATAGCTCCACCCATCATAGAGTTCAACTCTCTTGTACACATGGTGAACACTCAGTACCACCCATGTGACCTAGCCAATTTATCTCGTAGCTCTCTTGTCTACATGGTGTCCTTCACCTGGAGCCACGCATGCGACCTAGCTACATATATCCTGTAGCTCTCTTGTATACATGGTGTACACATAGTATCACCCATGTGACCTAGCTACATCATAATGTCTTGTAGCTCTCTTGTACACATGATGTGCACTCAAGACTATACATGTGACCTAGCTACATACCATCTGATCATCCAATCTTTCCAGAAGGTTCAACCGGATTTCTCTCCTTTCCAACAATTTCACCAATCAAGTAATTATCCACAAACATATTTCCAATATTTTTATAAAATATCATAATACAAGTAATAGTGATGTATTACTTACATATAAACTTACATCTCATTTAATATCAACACAATAACATTAAATTACACATTGTCTTATTAAAATCATATGAACTTACAATTTCCCATAATATCCATAATCATAGAAATCACATTTATGTATGATAATTCAATGCACTTCATGTACCATAGACATATTTTTAAATCAATTCATAAACTTGGCACCATAATCATTTAATTTAACATAATTCAATTAATTCACTAAATTTAACTTTCAAATATAAATTACAGTATTATTGTTGTATTATTATCATACCAACTTACATACTTTCAACACCTCGGAGATCATAGTAAATATATCAATTTTACATTGAAACATGCATAAATTAATGCTTATTATACATATGAACTTACCTCGATACTAAAACGGCCATTTTACCAACTTTCCCAATTTTTGATTTTTCTCTCATTCTAGGTTCAAATCTCATTTTTTGGGATCTAAAACATCATATTTTACTTATTTAATTAATGTACTATTCAAAATAGTCCTTAACTCAAACTTTGGAAAATTTACAATTTTGCCCCTAAACTTTTGCATATTTACACTTTTGCCCCTAGGCTCGGGAATTAAACTTCATCCCTTATTCTTATGTTTTATGACATGATGATCACTTTTCCCTTCTATGGCAACATCAAATTCTCACTTTAACATATACTTATGACTATTAGGTATTTTTACCAATTAAGCCCTTTTGCTCGTTTTCACTTAAAACCGAGTAGCACAAGTTGTCTAACACAATTTAAAACCTCATATTGTATCATAAAACACCAGAATACACAAATTTTACCTATGGGTATTTTTCCAAATATGAACCCTAGGTTGAATTCTTGCTAGCATAAGCTAAATCAAGTTCTGGGACTCCAAAACGTAAAGAACTTGAAAAGCAGGGTTAGAACGGACTTACAATTGAGCTTGGGAAGCTTCAAAACCCTAGCCATGGAGTCTCCCTTGGTATACACGTCCATGGTGAAGAAGATGAGCAAAATTGGCTTTTAATTTTGTACTTTAATTCATTTTACCCCTAAATGACCAAAATACCCTTACTACTAAACTTTCCAAAAATTCCATCCATGTCCAATTTTTGTTCATCACTTAGAAATTGGTCAAATTGCTATTTAAGACCTCCTAATTAATATTTCAAATCAATTTCATACTAGAAACTTCTAGAATGCAAGTTTTGTAACTTATTCAATTTAGTCCCTAACTTCGAATTAAGCACTTTATGCATAGAATTTCTTCACGAAATTTTCACACAATCATGCAATCATATCATAGACCTCAAAATAATCATAAAATAATTATATATATATCAGATTTTGTGGTCCCGAAACCTCTGTTCCAACTAGACCCAATTTTGGGCTATTACAAAGACACAATCGACCCATCCCTAAACCATAGCCATAGGCATGCGATACACCGAGGTACAAGGTAGCACAATCACGCTCCTAGAAAATTGTAGTAAAAGAATATGTTAGATACAAGTCCAGCATGGTAGAGAGAAAAAGAGAGCACGAGCAACCATACACTTAATTAGATTGATCAAAAGACAATGCCGAAACCTAAAGAACAAGAGGAGGAGAGATGATGTATTTGGCTAATCCTTGAGTGAGAGAGTGAAGAGTAGAGAATCGTCCAAGGTAAAACTGATTGAGAGGGAATAAGAAGGAAGCAATCGGTCAAGGAATCAAGAACTAAAAGCTGAAAGAAATGGAAGAGAGGAAGAGAAGCAATATTCGGCCAAAGTAATAGGATGCAAAAGAAGAGAAATTGTTTAGACCCAAAAGAGAAGAGAAGGGAGCAGGTGAAACATTCGACCAAGGAGAATAACAACAATAGAAAGAAGTACAACCCAAAAACCAAAAGATACCATTTACTAGAACAATTCTGTCTCAACAGAAAAGAAAAGAATCAAATGTTGACAATTGCCAGAATAATGAAGAGCAATTTGTTAATCCCTAAAATCGAATGCATGAGTGCCTACAATCCCACTTCAGCACCAACACTCCCTCAACTTCCAATCCCCTTGATTTCTCCTAAAATCCCTCATCAAATCAGTCCTCTAATCTCTCAACCATCCAATTTGAATTTCCCTCAACCACTTCAATGTTTCGATCAATCCACAACTCTCTGACGACATAGGAGCAAAATAAAACACTCCACTGCGCCTACCAGGATTCAAACCTCAGTCCTCTGGCATAGATAACACACCACTTATGCCTAGTTCAACAGGCCCTTTCTATCATGTTTTACCCATATTTATTTGAAAGCCTACTGCCTAGAGACAGTGTTTACTCCTTTAAAAATAAAACTTTTTGCACCTGCCTCGGCTTGAACCCAAAACTTCTTAGACACTTCCCATAACACTTAATCGCTGAAGTAGATACATAGTTGTGTCACTTTCTTGCACCACTAAACATTTATGAATAGCCTCCTAACTATTCCCATGCTGAAGACCTAATATTTCTAGGCCCAAATTTAGGGTGTTACATGGCATGTATAGGGACATTGGTCATTTTGGAATAGGTGTTGTTATGAATTTGGCCATTTGTGTTGGCTTATAAATGTTATCTATAGAATGTTATATATGTCCATGTAAGTTGACCTATTTGGCTTAGTTGGTGATATATATGTGTGTGCTAATGCCATTTTGTTATGTGGTTTGTATTGCTTAGTGAAGGGTTGGTTGTAGATTATTAGTTTGAGTAGCTAATGGTTGAATTTGAGATTGGTATCCTTGTAGTTCTAGGTAATGGAATGTTTTGATGATATAGTGCATGTAGATGTGTTGTGCAAGTGAGTTTTGGTATGAAATTGAATGGTATATTGTGATATGTATGTGTTGGTATTGGTTGGTGCTGAGATGGTATGAATTATGCTTGAAAAATGTTAATTGAATTCTTATTTATGCCTTGTATTGGTGCCAATTGGTATATGTAGGTGTGTACCAAATTGGGTGGCAAAATGGCTTAGTAAATAGCCTATTTTTGTCCACACAGGTAGAGACACTGGTGTGTGTCTTAGACGTGTGCAACACATGGTCATGTTATACAGGTCGTGTGTCCCCTGATGTTGAATTAAAAACCAAGTCATTATACCCCACACATCCTCACACATGGGCCTAGCACACGGCCTGGCACACGGGCTTGTATGGCCATTTTTAAGGCACACGAGCTAGCTACACTGGCGTGTGTGTTGGCCGTGTGACCCAACTTAGAGAGTTGCACCAGTTCAGACACGGGTTAGGACACGACCATGTGCTCCCATTTCAAATGTCCATACGCCCTGTAACACGGGCTTGTCTGTTGGCTGTGTGAGAAGCAAGGCCAGGCCACACGGGCATGGGTCCCCTATTTTGAGAAAAATTTTCTAAGTTTCGTAAAAATTTCTTTAGCTATTGGTTTAGTTTCGAACTACTCCCAAAGCATGTTTAGGGCCTCATAGGCTCGTTATAGGGACATTATGCTTAAGTTTGAATAATGTTTGCATGAAATGTGAAATTAAATGTAAATTGAATGTTTAAATGTTTTATCAATTCGGTAATAATCCATAACCCTATTCCGGCATTAAATACGGGTCAGGGATGTTACAGATGATTTTTTTCCTCCTCCTTCTTTCATTTTTTTTATCCTTGGAGTACTTTCTCTTCTTTTATTTGGGCTTTGCACGATCCTCGAATTGCTTCTTAGTTTTCGGCTTTGCCCCTGCATCATTGGCTGCTTCCTGTGTAGGAGAGGCCATCTGGAGTGATCTAGTTAGACCACTATTGCTAATAAATTGCATTGCTCTTCACTAGTTACCTCAGTAACTTTCGCTGATGTCGTTCCATCTCACTCTAAATTATCAATATTTTCACCCACAAACTCAGGCACGGTGACAATGTTCACAATAGAATTTTCCTCTTATTTTTATTTTTCATCTTCAACAACTTCTTCTTTTTTAGCAATAGCTTCTTCTTCTATAGCAACAACTTCCTTCTCAACAACAGTACCCTCTTCATTAGAAAAATACCATCCTCGAACAAGCTATCAATCTTTCGCATGCATTCTTTAATGTCCCTGGATTCCTCTTCTTTGTCATTATCGAATACCTGTACAATGGGAGGGGATGCCACCGATCTATCTCAGTCTTTTAATCATCATCCGCGGCTAAAATATCATAATTTTGAATGATTGGTTGAAACATTAGGAATTTTAGTAGTGGGCATGGGCTCAATTGGCTTAATGTGGCTACAATAGAACTGTTCCAAGCTTTGGTATAAGCATAAAACAAATTATGGGATTTCTCCATACCCTTTATTATAGCAAGAAACCTGATTTGCCTATTGTTGATGGAATTGACCATTTTTTCGACATTTTTCATTTTGCTCTATAATATTGTCTCTGTATTCAGGTTTGTTCCTTTGCTATTAGCTTTGGCTTTGCCTTTTCTTGTCTTACTTGTTTCTGCCTCCTTCAGTATCGCCATATCTTTTCCATGAGTCATTCTTCCTATAGAGGCTTCATTGATCTGACCCTTATTTTCCAAGACTTCCTCACCATCACGGGGCACGATTCCTTTTTGCTGACACAATAACATCACCAATGATGGGAAAACCAAGATTCCAGTTTTCCTTGCAATGCAATCAACAATTTCTTGGTGGATTATTGTGCCAAAATCAATCTTTTTACCCTTAACGATGGGATGTATCAGACACATTCTATCGAGGGTGACTATTGTACTATGAGTAGAGGGCTTTAGCCTACAGTTGATAAAATAAAACCAAATTTTGCTTTGCAACATCAGGAAGTGACTGTGCATTGTATAATTCTTTTGATGGGAACCCATCCACAATGCTCCTTCGACACACAAGTCTTTCATCAACAGGTCTCATTTTTTATTAGTGATATACTCAATGAACTCGGAGTGTTCGTCTACATCTACCTTGGTGTTGTATAGCTCGTTGATTTTTTTGGCATCCTATGGTATTAATCCTTAACGAACAAAAATGAACTTTAACTCATGATCATAAAGGTTAGCATAAAACTCACGTACTAGTGAAGGAGAATAGCTTCTAAGATGGGTGCAAAAAGTTTCCCACTTCAACTTCAGGATGGTTTTGTAGACTTGCTTACCCAAGTCTTGTTGTTGCAAAAGGGAAATGCCCCGTTCGGGTGGAAGTTTCGCTTCAACATGTTGTCTTGAAATCGTTCCTTTGTCGCTTTATTAAAAAATATTACTAGCTCTTTTGTCTGTATTGGCCTAGAGGATTTTGATTCACGAATTGCGATAGTAGAGAATGCATGTTCTTTAGCAGATTTGGTAGCTTTCTTAACTTAGCCTCTCGTTTTTGCCATCTTTTGTTGAGGGGAAAATGGTTTAAAATTTAAATGATATGATCTTGAGAAGAGAAAGGAAATAAAAATGGTTGCTTGAATGTGTTACAGTCGGTACAGTAGGGGAGGATTTATAGTGAGTGAAAAAGGAAGATGGAGAGGCGTGTTGTTTTGTGGAGAGATATAAAGCTGGTGGGAATAGTTTTGTCCAATAGAAATTGAGCTCACTCAAAAGGATCAAATGGCTGAGTGATTTTTGATCCAATGGTGGAAACTAAATTTCCCTAAATTATGATGAGTTATAAATGGTAGTACAGAATTACGGAATGTGTTGACAACAAAATTTCAATGTGTCGACAATGGTACTTAATTATTCTACAAAAAGGAAGGAAAACAAACTTTAACAAAACATAAATAAAATAAACTAAAATCAAGGAGTAATAAATAAAAATTAAAACTATTCGACCAATTTAATGGTCTCTGCCTATTTCGGATCACTGTTGCCAAAATAGTTTTTCAGCCTCTGTCCATTTTTTTCAACTGGTGTCCATCATGTAATCTAGAATTGTGACTACACCATGAGGAAATACGTCAACAACTTTAAAAGGTCCAAACCAATATGAACACAATTTACCTGGGTGCAATTTATGTCGAGAATTGAATAATAAAACCTGTTGACCCACGATAAATTATCATTGTAAAATAATCTTGCCATGACATTGTTTGGTCTTTTCCTTATAAATCACAGCATTTTCATTGGCATTTCTCCTAATCTCCTCTTGTTCAGTGATATCCAACAATATTTTCTTTCCAGTCGCTTCATTGTCCATGTTCACTTATTTAATTGCCTACATTGCTTTGTGTTCCAGCTCAACTGGCAAGTGACATGATTTCCCAAAAGCCAATTGATACAGCGACATCCCTAATGGAGTTTTGTATGCTATCCAAAATGCCCATAAAGTGTCATCCAATCAAAAAGACCAATCTTTCCTCGAAGGGTTTACAACCTTTTCAAGAATGTTCTTAATTTGTTGTTTCGATACTTCGATTTGTCCATTGGTTTGTGGATGATAAGTAGTATCCATTCTATTATTAACTCCATATCTCTTCAATACGATTGCCACTTGGTTGCAATGAAAGTGTGTACCTTGATCATTAATCAATGCCTTTGGTGTGCTGAAGTGGGTGAGTATATACTTGTGAAAAAATTTTAGCACTGTCTTTGCATCATCCTTTGGGACTGCAACAACTTCAACCCACTCCGAGATGTAGTCAATAGCTACTAATATATAAAGATTTCGAAATGAACTTGGAAACAGTTCCATAAAATCCATACCCCAAGCATCGAATAATTCAACCTCTATAATTGTCTGTTGCAGCATTTCATTGCGTTGGGATATAGAACTGGTGCGCTGACACCTATCGCATTGATGCACAAAATTGTGGGCATCTTTGAATAATTATGGGCAGTAGAATCTTGATTGGAGAACTTTAGCAGCAAATATCATACCACTGAAATGACCTCTATAAGGAGCATCATGACAATGCTTCAGGATTGAAAACATCTCCTCTTCCGGAACATAACGTCGAATGATGTTGTCATTGCATACCTTTAATAAATATGGCTCGTTATAATGATACTTCACTACGTCATGAAGAAATATTTTTTTTATGGCCTATGACACCTAATGGGAGTTTTCTACACACTAGATAATTAACAAAATCAACATACCAATGAGTTGCATCTACAACAAATAACTTCTCATCTAGGAATGTGTCAACAATTTGAAATATGTTTCCATCTTCGCTGCCAACTTCCAATCGAGTTAGACGGTCTGTAACTTGATTCTCTGAACCCTTACGACTTTTAATCTCGATGTCAAATTCTTCCAACAGTAATATCTAGCGTATCAGTCTGGGTTTGGCATCCTTTTTTGCAAAGAGATATCTCAACGCCGAGTGATCAGTGAATACAGTAACCTCTGCACTGACAAGTTAGGGACGAAACTTATTGAAAGCAAAGAAAATAGCCAGCAACTCTTTCTCTGTGGTGGTATAATTGAATTGAGCCTTTGTAAGAGTTTTTCTAGCATAATAGATGCCGTGAAATATTTTTCCCTTTCGTTGTCCTAAAATTGTACCCATAGCAAAGTCACTTGCATCGCACATAACTTTAGAAGTTTGAGACCAATCTAGTGCAACGATAATAGGTGCATTCACTAACTACTCTTTTAAGGCATCAAGTCATGGATTGTCAAAGAAGAATTTTTGATTTTATTCCAGCAATGAGTATAAGGGCTTTGCAATTTTTGAAAAATCTCTAATAAACCTTCAGTAAAACCCTGTATGTCCAAGAAAACTAACATTTCACATTTATTGGTGGAGGCAATTTCTCAATGATTTCCACCTTAGCTTTATCTACTTGAATGCCTTGACTAGAGATGCGATGGCCTAATACAATGCCTTCAATTGCCATGAAATGACATTTTTCCCAATTTAGGACAAGATGTGTGTCCTCACATCGCTTCAATAATTTATCCAAATTATCAGCGCAATGATCAAAATCATTCCCATAAACTAAGAAATCATCCATAAAAACCTATAAAAAGTCTTCGATCATTTCTGAGAATATTGCCATTATGCATCTTTGAAATGTGGCTGATGTGTTGCAAAGACAAAAAGGCATATGGAAAAAAACAAAAGTACCAAAGCAACAGGTGAAGGTTGTTTTCTCCTAATCCTCCAGTGTAAGAGCAATTTGATTGTACCTAGAATAGCAGTCGAAAAAGCAGTAATAGGCCTTTCTAGCAAGCCAGTCCAGCATTTTTCAATAAAAGGAAGTGGGAAGTGATCCTTTTGAGAAACCGTAATTTATACATGTTTTTATCCCATGCTTAGCACATTTATGGATGATTTCTCCTTAGATTTGGTGAATTCGATGCTCCTAATTTTTTAATTTCATTTTTTATACTTAGGTGAGCATAGGAGAGTAAAAAGAGCGAGAAATAGACCAAAAACAGAGAAAATAGACCCACATGGGAAATCTACACGGCCTTGGGCTTCCTCACACGGGCGTGTCCCACGGTTGTGTCCCTTTGGCAGGATCAAAGCACGACTTACACAGGTAGACTACATGCCCATGCCTATTCAACAGCCTTGACCATGGGCTGGAGTAATCGCACATGGGCGTGTCCCTGTCAAGCCCAAGTATAACCCTATTCAGAAAAGGCCAATTTTGAGGGCTCTTAGACATTCTAAAGCCTATTTAAACACTAATGAGCCACTTAGGAGGGGGATGCAGAGTAGGAGGCAAGGAATTACTCAAGAGAAGTCGATTGGTCCATCTCAGAAACTGGATCCACCATCAAGACTGAAGATCTCCCTTCAATTTCCATTCAGGGGTTTTGGGTTTTCTTTATATTTTGTATCCATTATTCTTCTGAGATGTTTTCTTAATTATGTGTTATTATTATCTCAATTGTAGGATAAATATTTGACTTGTTCTTAATTAAGTGTTCTTAATTCTTGTTTTAATATTCTAGGATATTGATTCGATTTAATGCTCTTATTCAAAGGAGGAATAGACACTGTCTAAGAGTAAATTTGTCATAATTAAGCAGAGTTGATTGCACGCCTAGAGATAGGGTGATAAGATTTTGCCGGATTAAGGTGAAACCTAATAAGGGGATCCATAGATCGAGTTAATGCAACACTAGGTGTTAATTAGAAAGAGATTTCAATTAATCAACCTAGGGTTAGACGTTATTAGTCTCAAGAGAGATAATAATATAACTTAGGGATTTCTACGGATCAAGCCAAATGAATAAATTGTCTGATTCAGAGTCAAATAACATGATGTCTAAGTGGATTTTTCCTTGGGTATTGTCTTAATCAATCGAGTTTTCCCAAAAGCTTTTTCCCAATCTTCTCTCTGTGCACTCTTAGTTTAGTAATTAGTTTAGATAACCAAATCCCTTAATTTTTAGGCTAGATAATAAAAAGAAGGTAATTACTAGTACTCTTAGTTCCTTTGGGTTCGACAATCCGGTCTTGCTAAAGCTATACTACTGTTCGATAGGTACACTTGCCTTCATCGTGATAATAGTTAGTTTCAAGAATGATTAATTATAAATGTTTAAAACCTGTCACGAATATCATGTATCAAGTTTTTGGCGCCGTTGCTGGGGAACTAGGATATTAGGGACACTCAAATTTTATTACTTTAGCCATTTTACTTTTATTGCAATTTAAATTTTTATTTTCTTTTCTAATTCTTCATTTATTTTCTTTTGACAAGTTTTTCTAGTTTGTGAACAAAAGAAACCCGTCAGGACCATTACTTTTCGATAGTGAGATCGATCGCGAAGTTCGTAAAACTCGAAGAGAAATAAGGCGAAGCTTACGATACACAGAGGAAGAGGAAGAGGACGATACTTCAACCACAACCGAGGAGATGGCTAAAAACCAAGAAAATCTGCTACCTCCTACGATTACTGCTAATTAGAATCCTGTTCCACCCACTATGTATGATTATGCTAAACCTTCTTTAACTGGAACTGAATGGAGCATAGTTAGACCTGCTGTAGCTGCAAATACTTTTGAACTAAAACCTAACACAATTCAAATGATACAGCAATTTGTTCAGTTTGATGGTTTGCAGGACGAAGATCCCAACGCTCACTTGGCAAACTTTTTGGAACTATGTGATACATTTAAAATTAATGGCGTTTCTGATGATGCCATTCGCCTTCAGTTATTCCCTTTTTCATTGAGAAACAAAGCTAAACAGTGGTTGAATTTGTTACCACAAGGGTCAATCACTACTTGGAACAAATGACCGAAAAGTTTTTATCAAAATATTTTTCGCTGGCTAAAACGGCTAAATTACATAATGATATCTCTTCTTTTGTGCAAATGGATTTAGAAACACTCTACGATGCACGGGAGAGATACAAGGACCTCTTGAGAAGATGCCCTCACCATGGGTTACCACTCTGGCTATAGGTTCAAACGTTTCATAATGGCCTGAATCTTTTGACTCGACAAATGGTTGACACAGCCGTTGGTGGAACTATCAATAATAAAACACCTGAAGATGCTTATGAATTTATAGAAGAGATGTCACTGAATAATTATTAGTGGCAAGTCATGAGGACAAAGCCAACAAAAGCAACAGGCATTTATAACGTCGATTCGGTCACCATGCTCTCTAATCAGGTAGAACTCTTGAATAAGAAAATTGATGGTTTTCTTAGTTCTTCACAAGTTCACCCAGTAATGCAATGCGAAGTAAGTGGAGGTGGATCAAGCAATTCAAAATACCCACCCTATGGCAACAACATGGAGAACGAGCAGTTAAATTACATGGGTAATAATCCTCGATCTCAAAATAATCCTTATAGTAGTACTTACAATGCAGGTTGGAGGAACCACCCAAATTTCTCATGGGGAGGCCAAGGGAATCAGAGACCACCACCTCCAGGCTACCAACAACCACCCTACCAACAAGAGAAAAAGGCGAACCTTGAGGAGATGCTAACAAAATTCATTTCCAGAATACCGAGACAGCCCTTAAGAATCAACAAGTGACAATCCAAGGGCTCAAAACTCAGATAGGCCAACTCACCAAACTGATTTCTGAATGAACACAAGGTATTTTACCGAGTAACACGGAATCTAACCCAAGGGAACAACTCAATGCGATTACCAGTCACGACAAGGAAGGGTTAGTTGAGCCTATATCAAAATCGAGGCAAGGCATTGTGGTAAGTCAAGATAAAGGTGAGGTAGTCCACAGTGAGCAAAGAACGGTAAGTAAAGAGTACAAACCACGGGTGCCATACCCCAATGCGACAAGGAAAGACCGTACAGATGAACAATTCGGTAAATTCCTTAAACTATTAAAGAAATTACATATTAACTTACCGTTTATCGAAGCTCTCTCGCAGATGCCAAACGCAGTCAAATTTTTAAGAGAGCTTCTAGAAAACAAACAAAAGTTGAATGAGGCATCGAATGTGGAGTTGAATGCAGTTTGCTCAGCCATATTACAAAATAAGCTACCCAACAAATTGAAAGATCCAGAGAGTTTTACGATTCCTTGTTTAATTGGTAGTTTAGATGTTCATAATGCATGGCTGACTTAGGGGCAAAAATTAATGTTATGCCTTATAAAATGTTTAAATAGCTAGGTCTTGAGAAACCCAAAAAAACTAGGATGAGCATTCAATTGGCTGATAAAACCATTAGATTTCCTAGAGGTATCATTGAAGATGTTCTTGTTAAGATCGATTAATTTATATACCCAGTAGACTTTGTTGCTCTAGACATGGAAGAGGATAGTAACGCACCTTTGATTTTAGGCTGACCCTTTTTAGCAACTGCTAGAACCATTATTGATGTTGGTACACGTGAACTCACACTTCGTGTGGGAGACGAAACAATCAGCCTTCAAGCTCGTAATTCGAGTAACACATCAAAAATTGAAGGTGGTTGTATAAATCATTCTACTAGTACTAATCATGTGGTGAAACCCTCTGTGCAGGAAATAGTTTCAAAGGACACATATGACCTGTGTTCAAACAACAAAAAAAGACCTATCCATGAAGAACGAAGGTTACAAATCGAGGAACTAGATGAATGGTGGACACATAGACCGAGGACACATGATAAATAAAAAACCACACTATGAAGAGCTCAATGATGCACCAAATCAACTTAAGGTTGCTACTAGATGCAGCAGACCCTCGCATTGCCACTTTTGAACCTAATAAAGAAATTCCTCTCACGGTACTCAATATTTTCCCATATGGTACAGTCGAGGTAATTTATCCCAAATTTAGAACTTTTAAGGTAAATAATACTCGTCTTAAACCTTATATTGATGAAGTTGATAGCAGGGATGAGGAGTGTAAACTCCTCGAGCCACCATGATCACACACCAGAGAGGTAAGTCAAGCTTAGGCTATAACTAAGTGCTTCTCGGGAGGCAACTCAAGCACTAACAGTAATGATTTATTTGAATTCTAGTTTTTTCACATTTAACCTACTAACTGAGTCCTGAAACACAGGGTTTTCCCATCCACACGGCCAGGCACACGGGTGTGCCTACAGCCGTGTAAAAATAGGTCAAAAGTTTTTCCCCAACACGGGATGCGATAAGTTGCCACAGCCATGCGACATGGCCGTGGGAAAAATAGCAAAAACAACACGAGCGTGAAATACACCTGTGCCTTGAAACCGTGGTTGAAATTGAGAATTTAACACGGGCGTACGACAAGCCCGTGTCATTCACCTGTGGTCGACATTGTCAAAAAGAACATGGGCTATCATACATGGGCATGGGAGAAGCGAACAAAGCAAGACACGATCGTGTGACACGGCTGTGTGCACCCACACTCCCAAGGAACATGGACGTGGGCTGAACGTCAGAAGCGCCCAAATTTAAAAATCGCGAAAAACACAGGCAAAAATTAGGGCACACGGGCATGCACCACGATTGTGTGCCCCAAAATCTATATAAACCCCTCACTATTCATCGTCTCCCTCCCCAAAAATCCCTAACCCTAGCCGCTGTAACTCCACACGCCCTACCTGCCATGCCTGTGCGCCGTCTGCAACACTGTTTCTAACGATTCAAGCTTCTTCCCTTTGTATTTCTTTACTCTTTTCTCTCTATTTTCTTTAAATATTTTGCATATTTCATGTTTTCTCTGGTCCATTTGACTATTTTAAATGAATATTAATAGTATAATAATAGAAATACTCATGTTTTTCTTTAAAGAATATTGCCATTTTTCATACTACATTCATCCATTTTTCTTGTTTCCATGGATTTTATGTTTACCTACATACATTCATGCATTATATTTTCCCGTCGTATTATTCTCATAATCCTAGTTTAATGACTTTGATATAATTGCTTTAGTTGTTTTAGTTTTGTTCTCTTCATTTAGTACGCGAGTCTCATGAAATATTCCTAATTAGTTTTATTTTTCCATGCTATTTTTGGGATGTATTGGTTGAACTTCGACTTTTCAATGCAGGTACAATGTCATCCTCACGTGGTAAGAAGACCGCTGTTCCCGGCTTGAAGAAAAGGAAAGGAGTAGTGTCATCCTTGGATCCTATCATGGAGATTAGGCACCCGTTACTCCAGGTTCCCTTGGGACCCCAAGAGGAATTATATCAGATATTACGGGCCCGACCCTTAGGTGTGGGCCGCTGCATTGACTGGGCGGCACTTGAACATATTCATTTGGTTGACGCGGTCTGAGCCCTCCCGACGACTGACCCATGGGGGCTCTTCTTTGAGATCGTCGAGCCGACATATCTCGAGTTCAAACTGGAACTCTGCTCGACGTTCTATTTTCAGATTGTCATGACCAATTTCGACGATCCTGGAACGGTCTAGTTCCACCTTAGTGGTCTAGTACGCTAGTTGAGCATACCTGAGTTCGAGATTGCACTAGGGCTATACACGGAGGAGTTCATGGACGACAATGAACTCGACACCCTCCACCGCCACATCCACTACTCCCCCTCAAAATGTTGGAGGAACCTCGTCCTTGCCTCGACCACCTATGATCCTAGCCACTCTAAGGCATCAACTCTACCTCTATCCCTGCGATACCTATATGCCATCTTGGCCTACACTCTGATGGGACGATGAGAGAGCATCGGCGTTGTTACCACCCATGATGCCTATTTCTTATAAAGCATGGCAAATGGGCACGTCCTCGACCTTGCTTACTTCATCGCCCTCGCCATCCGCCATCAGACGGAGCGACATAGGAGAGGGGTCATCTCTATCGGGCCCTATGTGACTCGACTGGCTCGACACTTCGGGCTCCTCAACACAGCAACACAATCATCCTCCCTCACTCTCATCGGCCAGATGTCCCCACAGGGAATCTCGAGCATGCTAAGTATGAGGATGATCGAGAAATGACGTGGCACCTACCCTCCTCAGTACCGCCTCGTCCAGTCTACCGAAGAGGAAGACCTAGAGGACATTACTGATGATGTCCCTCCACATCATGAGGACCCACCATCTCAGCCACCACCCATCCATCGTCCAGTTCATGCGGCAGCTTCATACGCTGACATCTCTAAGTACCTTACACTATTTGAGCAGTAATGCTTTCAGCGCTTTGATCACATTGATGCGACTCTACATCAATTTGTAAGCACTTCCACATCTCATCCCCACCACTACCTCGCGAACCATCCGGCGATGACGATGTTTAAAAACTTTTTATTTATTATTTTTATTTTCACTTTTATCTTTATTTATCTTATTTAAGTACTTTTTATTTCATTTTCCTTTATTATTATTTTAATTTTAGTTTTTATAATTTTTCTTCAATAATTTTTAGTTTCGGCTATTTCATTATGAGTAATTATGCTTCCTTATATTTCCTAAAAAGTTCCTAATTCTATCATAGTTATAAAGAGCTCCAAAGTTCATCATCGCATAGGAACTAAAAACTCCATTGGCAAAGGTTCTCCACGACTACCATGTCCTGCTCGACCACGACCATAGCGACCACCAGATATAATATTCTTTTGGCGCAGGACTTATGGACTAATGAGCCTCTACCATCACCGGAGTATCCTCCTCCACTCTCATCATTTGCCTTAGCCGATTATTCTCCATAACTCCAAATCAAGGAGTTCATTCATCATTCATGAAGTTTCACTTCTCTCCCTATCTTATGATTATTTATCTACATTTTTCAATATATCTATCTTTGTACATTGAGGGCAATGTACATCTTAAGTGTGGGGGGTCTTTCATATCATCATTAGAAATCCCTGAATTTTGTCTTATTCTCACGTGAATCACTCATATCACTATTAGAATAAATTTCAATTAATTTATGATTTTTATTGATATGTCTTGAATTAAAACATAGGCATTTATGCATTGATTGTTTAAGCTTTAAGACATTAGGAAATCAAGCATGATAAGTTGGTTTTTGAAGAATTATAAACTTTTAGGTTGTTTCCCTAAGTTTGGGTATTATCGTGAGTTGAAATTCACAAGTTTAAACATCAAAAAGCCATAATTTTTGTGAGATCTTGAGCCTTTAGAGCATATTTTATTTCTTTCATGCTCACTTTTATTATGAGTGCGTCAGTATTGATTTGCTATTCTAGAACTTGCTTGATTATGCATGTCAAGACCACACTAGTTGATTTGATATGTCAAGATGATAAAGGCACTTACGTTTAACCCACTCACTTCACAAAAGCCTACCTTCATGATTAACCTTTAGTGAACCTCTTTGAGCCGAACAAAGCATTAATTGATTTACCCTCAATATTAACCCATAACCCATTATTGTTGAAATCCCCTAATTCGATCTCTATTTTTGTTGAGATTTGATTTGAACTAATTGCTTAGCTATGTTTTGTTCTTCTATTTACTTGACGTGTTCTTTAAAATATATATATATACTTCAACACATATTAATAGTAACTTGTCGTTTCTTAGCTTGAGTGTTAATTCCATATTCTGAGAAGAAGCTCGCTTGTATTCAACTGATGACTAGTTATTTTTCTAGCTAGGTAATCCTTCAATTCAATCTCGATTCTAACCTTTTCTTTTAGCTTGTGACCACACCCCTAACCAAAGCCACATTACAACCCTCTAAAGACCTTTTTGATTGATGTACCAGCTCAATATATAGTGGTGGAGATTTGATTTTGAAGAAAGCCTATGGTAATAACTATTCATATTGAATAATGAGTACTTTAATTGATGTCTTTAAATACCTTGAGTGATTTGAGTGAATCTTTAGTGAGGATGTTAAACTCTGTGATATTTTGATCAAAGGTAATCACTTAGATAAGGGGAGACACCTATGTTTTCTTGATAAAATACTCAACTTGGAATGTTTGAAACTTTGATGTACTTTTAGTTGAATTTTCAATGTATGAATACTTGTGGATTAATTTGAGATATTATTGATAGGGATTATAAACCGAGAAGAATTTATTTTGATTGTGAGTTGAGGATTTTGCTTAAGGACAACCAAACGCTTAAGTGTGAGGGTATTTGATAAACCGTAATTTATACATGTTTTTATCCCATGATTAGCACATTTATGGATGGTTTCTCCTTAGATTTGGTGAATTCGATGCTCCTAATTCTTTAATTTCATGTTTTATACTTAGGTGAGCATAGGAGAGTAACAAGAGCGAGAAACAGGCTGAAAAGAGAGAAAATGAACCCATATGGGAAATCAATATGGCCTGAGCTTCCTCACATGGGCGTGTCCCATGGCCGTGCCCCTTTGCAGGATCGAAGCACAACTTACACGGGTAGACTACACGCCCGTGCCTATTCAACAGCTGATACGTGATATTCGTGACAGGTTTTAAATATCTATAATGAATCGTTCTTGAAACTAACTATTATCACGATGAAGGCAAGTGTACCTACCGAACAGTAGTATAGCTTTAGCAAGATCGGATTACAGAACCCAAAGGAGCTAAAAGTACTAGTATTAGCTTTCTTTTTATCATCTAGCCTAAAAAATAAAAGGGGTTTGTTTATCTAACTAATTAACTAAACTAAGAAATCACACAAAATAGAATTAGGGAATTACTTTCGGGAAAACGATTGAACTAAGACAATACCTAAGGGAAAATCCACCTAGACTTCACTTTTTATTTGACTCTGAATCAAACAATTTATTCATTTTGTAATGCCCCCACACCCGAGACCGTCGCCGGAGTCAAGTATGAGGTGTTACTAAGCTTAATTTAACATTTTTAGAACTTTGGATTATTTGTTTCTACATTCACAGCTTTCAAGCTACTTGCGTCACAGTCACAAGAAAAATCATATCTCGAGTTACAAAACTAAAAATTAAGATCCGTAAATTTTCCCTGAATCTAGACTCATATACCTATCTACTAATTTTTTTCTAGAATTTTTGGTTGGGCCAATTAGTACAGTTTATTAGTTAAATTTACCCCTGTTTCAGGACTCGACTGGTCTGACCTCTGTTTACTACGAACCACATTCCTCTCTGTAAAAAATTCATATGACTATGAGGTTTGTTTCTAATAAAACTAGACTCAATAAGGATTCTTAGGATATAAAATACACCACCTAATTATATCTTTACAATTTATGGTGAATACCTAAATTAGGAACAGGGGATTCAGAAACTGCTATGACTCTATTTCACTAAAATTCAAATATCTTATAACATATACTTCCTTTACTTGTTTCATTTGTTTCATGTGAAACTAGACATAATAAGCTTCAATTTGATATGTATTTCACCACCAAATTAAATTTCTATGATTTTTAGTAAATTTTCAAACTTGCATCAGTGTTGCTGCAGTATTCTGTTTATGGCAAATTTCATCCCTCTTATGAGTTTTTATGCACTAAGTATCTTAATAATTTTCCTTAACATCAAACATAATCTAAACTTACCATTTTCATAATTTATCATTATCAAATATTTTCTCAACCATTCTGTCACCATATCATAAGATCATTTACACAAAATAAGTATATTGCTATACATGCCATACTTAAATTTACAAGCCATTTACCAAAAATCTTAGGATAGTGTGGTGAGCCTTGACCTATCCCGACTCACACGGCTTGTCCAAAACTACAATGAGTAAGAAGGAGGGAGTAAGCATAAATGATTAGTAAGTTCATATGTAAATAATAAATAACATAACAAACAATCAAACTAATCAACATTAGCATATATCATCAACACACTTATCACATTTTTAATCATTTTCATCATCTTATTACCTTATCGTGGTTGTAATCAACACTCAACCCGAGGGTTAAATACATACCTGTCCAAAATATCCATTTCTCATCACTTACCAATACGTCTCTTTTCATCTCGAGTATTCCTCCATTTGAGTAAACCTTTACCCGTTGAACACATCGGAATATAATTCGGATACATGGATAATTTGCATATAAGTGCCACATATTCAATCAAGCAATCATGTAACCCGCCATAGCGAACTCGGACTCAACTCAACGAGCTCGGCGTCGCATCCATAAGTGAACTCGGACTCAACTCAACGAGTTCGGATGCCTAGTTACATCTCACGAACTCGGACTCAACTCAACGAGTTCGGACATTCGCATCCATAAGTGAACTCGGACTCAACTCAACGAGTTCGGATGCTCAACCATCCTAGTGACATGTCACTTGTATCCTAATCTATTCCTAAGGTTCAAACGGGATTTTCTCGAACACTTATCCTTACCGTCTTCCGTAGAATGCCAAATCAATACTCGGTAACAATTATATTTAACAAGTAGCTCACATAATTTACATATTATTTGAAATTAACCACAAAGCATACATTTCATAATGAAATTCAGCATAACACATAATTAATATCAATAACTTAAAAATAACAATTATGCTACATTATTTACACATGAACTTACCTTGGTACCAAAATACAAAGATTTTGCAATTTAGTCCACAATCTTTTCTTTTCCTCGATTGAGGTCGATTCCACGTCTTTCTTGATCTAAAATAACACATTTAGCTCATTTAATACTCACATTATCAAATTAATCCTTAACTCAAATTTTGGTAAAATTATAATTTTGCCCCTAAACTTTTGCATATTTACATTTTTGCCCCTAGGCTCGGGATTAAACTTTATTCCTTATTCTTATGTTTTACAACATGCTGATCACTTTTCTCTTCTATGGCAACATCAAATTCTCACTCTAACATGTACTTGTGACTATTAGGTATTTTTACCGATTAAGCCCTTTTACTCGTTTTTGCTTAAAATCGAGTAGTACAAGTTGTCTAACATAATTTAAAACTTCATATTCTATCATAAAACATCAAAATACACAAATTTCACCTATGGGTATTTTTCCAAATATAAACCCTAGGTTAAATTATTGCTAACATAAGCTTTATTGAGTTACGGGATCTCAAAACGTAAAATCATTAAAAGCGGGCTTGGAATCACTTACTATGGAGCTTGGAAGCTTGAAACAAACCCTAGCTATGGAGAACCCTTGAAATTTCGGCCTAAAGAAGAAGATGGACAAAAGTTGGCTTTTAATTTTGTTTTTAATTCATTTTAATAACTAAATGACCAAAATACCCTTACTACTAAACTTTCCAAAAATTCCTTCCATGTCCTAATTTTGTCCATGAACTTAAAATTGGTCAAATTGCTATTTAAGACCTCCTCATTAATATTCCAAAACAATTTCATACTAAAAACTTCTAGAATGCAAGTTTTGCAACTTATTCGATTTAGTCCCTACTTTCAATTTAAGCACTTTAGGCATAGAATTTCATCACGAAATTTTCACACAATCATGCAATCATATCATAAACATCAAAATCATTGTAAAATAATTATTTCTATCTCAGATTTGTGGTCATGAAACCACTATTCCGATTAAGCCTTAATTCAGGATATTACAACTCTCCCCCCTTTTAAAGATTTTCGTCCTCGAAAATCTTACCGTAAAAGTGTGTGGGTATTGGTTTCTCATAGTTTCTTCAGGTTCCTTGTAGTCTCTTCTACCCCATGCTTTTGCCACAACACTTTCACAAGTGCAACACTTTTATTTCTTAGTTGTTTGACTTCTCGAGCTAAAATCTTAATCGGTTCTTCTTCATAAGTCATATCCGGTCATAGTTCAATTTCATCGGTGAAATTATATGTGAAGGATCCGAACAATACCGACATAACATAGATACGTGAAACACATCATGAATCTTTTCTAATTCGGGTGGTAACGCTAGCCGATATTCTACCGGTCCAACTTTTTCAATTATTTCATACGGTCCAATAAAACGCGGACTTAACTTGCCCTTTCGTCCAAATCTAAGGACTTTCTTCCATGGAGACACTTTCAAAAATACCTTATCACCAACTTGAAACTCAATGTCCTTTCGCTTTAGGTCTGCATAAGATTTCTGTCTATCTGAAGTAGCTTTCAAACAATCTCGAATTATCTTCACTTTTTCTTCAGTTTCTTTTATTAAATCAACTCCATAAATCTGATTTTCCTTGAGTTCAGTCCAATACAAAGGCATTCGACACTTACGACCATACAATGCTTCATAAGGTGCCATTTTCAAGCTCATCTGATAACTATTGTTGTAAGCAAATTCTACCAACGACAAATATCTTTCCCAACTTCCTTGAAATTCCAATACACAACATCTGAGCATGTCTTCAAGAATCTGAATTACTCTCTCTGATTGTCCATCAGTTTGTGGATGAAAAGTAGTACTGAAATTCAACTTTGTACCTAACGCGTCTTGCAACTTTTGCCAAAACCGCGAGGTAAACCTTGGGTCTCTATCTGAAATAATCGACAATGGTATTCCGTGTAATCTAACAATTTCTCTAATATACAGTTCAGCCAACTTGTTAAGAGAATAATCCGTGCGTCTCGGGATAAAATGAGCCGACTTAGTTAATCATCAACTATTGCCCGGATGGCATCTTTCTTTCACGAGTCAATGGTAATCCGAAACAAAATCCATAGTAATCCGATCCCATTTCCATTCAGAACCATAATAGGTGAAGTAATCCCAAGGCACTTGGTGTTCAAATTTTCACCGTTGACAAATTAAGCATTTGGACACAAACTCGATATATCTCTTTTCATTCCATTCCACCAATACATTTTCTTCAAGTCATTATACATTTTCGTACTACCGGATGAATCGAGAAATAACCACTATGTGCTTCCTGTAGGATCTTTTGAATCAATTCCTCATTCTTCATTACACAAATCCGATCTTTAAACATTAAGCACCCATCGAACCAATTAAAATCGATCCCGTGTCGACTTCACACTTTATTTTCTTTTGGCTAGCAAATCTTTATCATCTTTTTGAGCTTCAGAAATCTCTTGCAAAAACATTGGTTTTGCTCTTAACTCTGCTAGAATCGAACCATCATCTGACACTTTCAACTGAGTGTTCATAAATCTCAAAGCAAACAACAACTTTCGCTCAAAGCATCAAGAACCACATTTGTTTTTCCCGGATGATAATCAATAACAAGCTCGTAATCTTTCAACAACTCCAACCATCTTCGTTGTCTCAAATTCAAGTCTTTTGTGACATCAAGTACTTAAGACTTTTGTGGTCGGTATATACCCGACATTTTCACCATACAAATAATGTCACCAAATTTTCAAAGCAAACACCACCGCAGACCAATTCCAAATCGTGAGTAGGATAATTCCTCTCATGAGGTTTTAACTGCCTTGAAGCATATGCCACCACTTTTCCTTCTTGCATGAGCACACACCCCAAACCATTTAGAGAAGCATCACTATACACCACAAATTCTTTACGATTCGGGCTGTACTAACACTGGTGCCTCTGTTAATAACTTTTCAATTCTTCAAAACTCGTTGACATTCTTCCGTCCATTCAAATTTAACATCCTTTCGAGTAATCTAGTTATAGGAGCAGCAATTATAAAAATCCATTTACAAACCGCCGATAATACCCAAATAGCCCCAAGAACCTTCTAACTTGTTTACATTTTTGGTGGTTTCCAATCAACAATGGCTGAAATTTTACTAGGATCAACCCGTATACCATCACCAAACAATATGACCCAAAAATCCAACTTCTCAAGCCAAAATTCACTTTTACTAAACTTAGCATACAACCGCTTATTTCTCAAAGTTTGCAAAACTATCCTCAAATGCTCAAAGATGCTCAGTATCATCTTTTGAATAAATTAAAATATCATCTATAAACACCACAACAAATTTGTCCAAGTATGGCGAAATATGCGATTCATTAAATCCATAAACACAGCAGGAGCATTTGTCAATCCGAATGGCATAACTAAAATTCATAATGACCATACCTTGTTCTAAAAGCGCTTTAGGTACATCCGACTCATTTACCCGCATTGGTAATACCGGATCTCAAGTCAATCTTTGAAAACCATGTCGCTCCTTTTAGCTGATCAAACAAATCATCAATTCTCGAACAGCGGATACTTGTTTTTGATTGTCACCTTGTTTAACTGCCGATAATCAACACACAACCTCATAGAACCATCCTTCTTTTCACAAATAACACGGAGCACCCCAAGGTGAAAAACTTCGGTCTCACAAAACCTTTATCAATCAACTCTTGCAATCTGCGACTTTAATTCCTTCAACTCTGCTGGTGCCATTCTATACGAACAATCGAAATCGGAGTTGTTCCGTATCAAATCAATACCAAATTCTACTTCCACGATTGGAGGCAAACCGGCAATTCTTCCGGAAATACGTCCATAAATTCACACACAACCAAGACTTGATTCAACTTTCTTTTAACTTCTTTTGTATTAATTACATACACTAAATAAGCTTCATAACCCTTTCTCAGATATCTTTGAGCCGACATTGAAGAAATCACACTAGGCAATGCCTCTGATTTATCTGATTCAACTCGCAGAGTTTCACCATTTTCACACTTTAATTCTATAACCTTTTCTTTGCAATTTATTTTAGCATCATGCAATGTCAACCAATCCATACCAAAAATAACATCAAACTCATCAAACGACAACAACATCAAGTCGGTAGGAAAGTAATGATCCTGAATCATTAAAGGACATTTCTTACATACTTTATCGACAATCACACATTTGCCTAACGGATTCGACACTCTAATCATAAATTACGTGTTCTCAACGGTATATTCATACTAGACACCAATTTCATGCACACATATGAATGAGTAGAACCGGATCAATCAAAGCAATAACATTAACATTATAGAGGAAAATGTACCGTAATCACATCGGTGAGGAAGCATCTTCACGCGCTTTAATAGCATAAGTTCTAGCGGAGCCCTTCCTTCGAGTCTAACTGGTGCATCCTCGACTTCATTCTTCTTGCTTGCTTCGCTCCCAGCTTTTCTTGGATATCTTCCTCTCGAATCCGCCCCACTTGTTTTTGTATTCTGAAATTTTTCTTTTTCAGCTCTCTCTGGGAAGTCTCTAATAAAATGATCCGGAGAACCACATTGAAAACATTCATTTGCTCTACACGGACCAAAATGATTTCTACCACACCGCACTCGGGTTTAACAAATCTCGAGTTCCCTACACTTTGTCAGCCAAGTAGTCCGGGATTTAGGACCCACATTTTGCTTCTTATAATTCCCATATGATTGCCCAAATGAAGCTTGGGAACGAGGATTCATATTCCTTGACTTTCCAGTTCTTTGTGAAAATGAACCGCTCATCGGTCTTTTCTTCCAATTTCTAGTCTCGACCTCTACCTTTTTCTTTTCTTTAAGTAATTCTTGACCTTACAAGCTCGATCAACCAATACTACCATTTCTTTTAATTCAAGAATTCCAACAAATACCTTGATGTCTTCGTTGAGCCCGTCTTCAAATCGTCGGCACATCTTGGCCTCTGTGGAACATACTCTCGGCATACTTACTTAATCGAACAAACTCTCTTTCATATTCTCAGAATCATCATATTACCTCGCTTCACTCAAGAAATTCTTTACGCTTCGATCAATAAATCTTTCACTAATATATTTCTTCCAAACTCTTCTTGAAAGAATTCCCAAGTTATTTTCTCTTCGGTACCACCAAATCAAAGTCTTCCACCAATTATAAGCTGAATCCCTCAACAAAGATATAGCGCATTTCAAACATTCTTCAGGTGTACAAGATAATTCGTCAAATACCCGGATTGAATTTTCAAGCCAGAACTCTGCTCTCTTGACATCATCATCAATATTTGCTTTAAATTCTTCGGCCCCTTGCTTGCGAATTCTATCAACTGGAGTTCTTTGAAATTTCATCAGATCCATACCTTGAGGCATCGGGGGTACAGGTTGAGGAATTGGGGGAGGTGGGGGAGGTTGTACATTTGGGTTCGTACGAACGAACTCAGTGTACCATGCACTCATCATTTGGAGAAAGGCTTCCTGACCCCTTTCTCCTCCTCCCTGACCAACAGTAGGAGGTGGATTTTCAGTCGGCGCTACTCCTTCAGCCGGAGCTGGCGCATTACTCTCTACTTCATCTACCACAGCTGGATCGGGATCCATTTACTATAAAAAAAAATCATTTAAAAAGGTCAGAAGTCGTCACACTATCACAGTTTATACATATGGCATGTATAGCAAAATCCGTACATACAACACGTAGTCCGAGAACCGACTAAACCTACTCTGATACCACTAAATGTAACGCTCCCACACCCGAGACCGTCGCCGGAGTCAAGTATGAGGTGTTACTAAGCTTAATTTAACATTTTTAGAACTTTGGATTATTTGTTTCTACATTCACAGCTTTTAAGCTACTTGCATCACAGTCACAAGAAAAATCATATCTCGAGTTACAAAACTCAAAATTAAGATCCGTAAATTTTCCCTGAATCTATACTCATATACCTATCTACTAATTTTTTTCTAGATCTTTTGGTTGGGCCAATTAGTACAGTTTATTAGTTAAATTTACCCCTGTTTCAGGACTCAACTGGTCTAACCTCTGTTTACTACGAACCATATTTCTCTCTGTAAAACATTCATATGACTATGAGGTTTGTTTCTAATAAAACTAGACTCAATAAGGATTTTGAGGATATAAAATACACCACCTAATTATATCTTTACAATTTATGGTGAATTTCTAAAGTAGGAACAGGGGATTTAGAAACTGCTATGACTCTATTTCACTAAAATTCAAATATCTTCTAACATATACTTCCTTTACTTGTTTCATTTATTTCATGTGAAACTAGACATAATAAGCTTCAATTTGATATGTAGTTCACCACCAAATTCAATTTCTATGATGTTTAGTAAATTTTCAAACTCGCATCAGTGTTGCTGCAGTATTCTGTTTATGGCAAATTTCATCCCTCTTATGAGTTTTTATGCACTAAGTATCTTAATAATTTTCCTTAACATCAAACATAATCTAAACTTACCATTTTCATAATTTATCATTATCAAATATTTTCTCAACCATTCTGTCACCATATCATAAGATCATTTACACAAAATAAGTATATTGCTATACATGCCATACTTAAATTTACAAGCCATTTACCAAAAATCTTAGGATAGTGTGGTGAGCCTTCGACCTATCCCGACTCTGAACTGGCTTGTCCAAAACTACAATGAGTAAGAAGGAGGAGTAAGCATAAATGCTTAGTAAGTTCATATGTAAATAATAAATAACATAACAAACAATCAAACTAATCAACATTAGCATATATCATCAACACACTTATCACATTTTTAATCATTTTCATCATCTTATTACCTTATCGTGGTTGTAATCAACACTCAACCCGAGGGTTAAATACATACCTGTCCAAAATATCCATTTCTCATCACTTACCAATACGTCTCTTTTTATCTCGAGTATTCCTCCATTTGAGTAAAACTTTACCCGTTGAACACATCGGAATATAATTCGGATACATGGATAATTTGCATATAAGTGCCACATATTCAATCAAGCAATCATGTAACCCGCCCATAAGCGAACTCGGACCCAACTCAATGAGCTCGGGCATTCGCATCCATAAGTGAACTTGGACTCAACTCAACGAGTTCGGATGCCTAGTTACATCTCACGAACTCGGACTCAACTCAACGAGTTCGGACATTCGCATCCATAAGTGAACTCGGACTCAACTCAACGAGTTCGGATGCTCAACCATCCTAGTGACATGTCACTTGTATCCTAATCTATTCCTAAGGTTCAAACGGGATTTTTCTCGAACACTTATCCTTACCGTCTTCCGTAGAATGCCGAAATCAATACTCGGTAACAATTATATTTAAC